>NC_050455.1:73407412-74007412 GCF_903995425.1 Onychomys torridus
TAGAAAGGAGCAGGTTTAGAATAGATAATAATAAAATATAACAAAATAAAATATAATGAGATTAAACAAAAATTGTCACATCAAAGTCAGACAATGCAAAGTGAGAAAAGGAAAAGAGCCTTCAGAGGAGGCTCAAGAATAAGAGAACCATTCATCCATGCACTCAGGAATCCCATACAAACACTAAACTTGAACCCATAATATATACTCAGAGGATCTGGTGCAGACCCATATAAGGCCCTGTGCATGCTGCCTTAGTCTCTGTGAGTTCATATGAGCTTTGGTCATGTTGATTTAGAGGGCCTTGTTTCCCTGGTGTGCTCCATCCACTCTGGCTTTTACTCTCTTTACAGCCATACATTATGCAGAGAGAAGAGGAAGAGCTTGGAGCACTCAGACCTAAATGAGAAGTCTCCTTCAAATCCCTCCCTCAGAGCTCAGAGAGCCCCGTTGAGATGCCAGTATCTATTATTTATTATATAGGGTAAGTAATTTCCAGAGAAGGTTGCTTGTAGCAAGCACAGACCAAATTGCTGATGTCTTAATAATTTTAAAGCTGTTTCTAACTCTAGGTGGTGGTGGGAAGTGTGGAACAGCGTGGCAGTGTAGTGGGCTCTGTGGTGGATATATTGTGCACCTCAATAAACTTATCTGGGGGTCAGAGAACAAAATAGCCACTATATTAAACATAGAGTTTAGGCAGTGGCAGCACATGCCTTTAATCCTAGTATTCTGGAGGCAGACATCCATCTTGATCTCTGTGAGTTCAAGGCCACCCTGGAAATAGCCAGGTATGGTGGCATATACCTTTAATCCCAGCCCTTGAGATCTCATATCTTGCTTAGGAAAGACAAATGCCTTTAATCCCAGGAAGCAGAAAGGTATATAAGGTGTGAGGACCAGGAATTAGAGGCTTTTTAAGCTTTTAGGCTTTTAGCAGCAGTTCAGCTGAGATCCATTCAGTTGAGGACTCAGAGGCTTCCAGTTTGAGGAAATAGGATCGGCTGAGAAGTTGGTGAGGTGAGATTAACTGTGGCTTGTTCTGCTTCTCTGATCTTTCAGAATTTACCACAATACCTGGTTCTGGGTTTGTTTTTATTAATAAGACCTTCTAAGAATTTGTGTTACAGGGCTCTGACTCTAGGTGGTGGTGGGAAGTACAGTATGGTGTGGTTGTGCAGTGGACTCTGGCCAGACATGTCTGGCTTCTTGCCCATGTTAGCATTTCCTAGCCATATCATTTTGACTGGAATAAGCAACCTCTTGTATTTAGCTTCTTCATAAAATGGAGCCCACAGTGTATTGTGAGGTGTGAGAGAGTTGACCTATGAATACTCAAGCCATTGACTGCTGTTGAGGAAGCCTGGGAGATTGTTTGGAGAGCAGTGCTTCATAATCAGCCTTGATGAGAAATTGACTTGTGGACTAAGGTCCAGAGCTAGACTCCTTATCCTGAGATGCACTTACTTTCAATTTGATGACTTTTGAATAATTTTAATCTAACCACAAATAATTTCTGTGTGCTTTATTTACATAGCACCTGCCAATTATTAAGGGAGTGCTAAGACAAGTGAGTTATTTTTGTGCGATGACAATATTTTTGCTTTAAAGCAGTGAAGTAGGGGAGGAGAGGATTATTCCCAAAGCCAGAAGCCATGGAGACTGTGGGCTCCCACTCTCTGGCCTCTTCTACAATCCAATGCAGCATGCTGACCAAGACCCTCACTCACCATCCCCAGGAGTTCTGCAAACACAAGACTACTCATTAATCTTAGGAGCAGCTCTTGACCTCTCAAAACAGAGTCCAGACCCAGAAACACTCTGTTCCCTGAGGCCACATTGTGGACAGACAAGGCAGATGGGCTAAAGTGTGCTTCGGGTGAGGCGAGGTGGCATGGGAACAGCTTCATCGGCTTTTTCTTCAAGGACAAACAGCCACAGTTGGCAGCATCTCATCATCTGGGGAAGTGTTAACCACAGACACGTGTTGTTATTTTTGCTTTTGACAAATGAGAATGTATTTTGGAATTTGCTTTCAGATGTAGCATTATTTCAGGACTCAAACAAAAAGACCCAGGAGCAGGCCGCACAAGCTGGAGCTAGTGCAAGTGGCATCTGATGTATGGGGTGGAAGAAATGTCTTCGGTGAGACTGTGTCTGAAGTGACTGTGTATTTCCTTTGGTTATACAATTGTTTATCCAACGATACAGAGCAGAAGTGTGAGTCATTGTTGGAGACTTGGGGGGAGAGCCATCTGATCTCTTCCTCTGTAGCATGTTCATCTTCACAAGATTCAATTATTCCCTTATTCACAAGGCTATAAATGAGCCGGCAAGGCCAGATCTCTGCACCAGTGCGCCGCGCTCATTGCTATTCAGATTAGTTTTCCATTTTCTAAACTGGTCTTCTGCCTACCGCTCCTGGAGCCCCGCCAGCTCCCAGAAAAGGATTAAATAATCCTTTGCTCACAACTTCCTACATGTTGTTCTATTTTGTTCTTCCCCAAATGTCAGCCTGTGCTCACACACACTGTTCCCTAGGGTGAGGATTTCAAATGTCCCTGGGGCCTTTTCCTCTGTGGCTAGGGAAGGTCAGGTCAAGGATCAGTGGCTCAGCCAGGCTAGAGTCCATGGTCCTTCGTGTTGGCTGAGCTGAACCTATGCTGTGCTCATGGAGGGAAGGCAGGAATGCTTGCTTACTCTTCTGCTGGTCAGTGGTGTTGTCTGTGGTCACTGGTGCTGCCAGTGGCATTTGTGAGCAGAATCAATTGGGCTATATTTCTGAAGCAGAGTCTTGAATTGGGATATATGGAACAGGTGGTGCAGGCAGCTGGGGAGTCTCTGGCAGCCCCATGTGTGAGGTGCTGTCAACACTGACTTCTCCCTCCTCTGTATTGTAATGACCCCAGTGTACAAGGAGGGCTGGAGTGAGAAAACAAAGAATGTGACTGCTTGTTTTATTATTATAGAGGTAGACACTATATCTTCATCTATGTGAATACTGTGATGAGGGTGAAGTGTAAGGGAAATTAAGACAAACTTTCCTATTCATGTCCTACACCATGGCACAGCACCTCATCTCCAACTTATCCATCTGGTCTGAGCATATCTAGGCAAAATCCAGTCCATCAGCCCCCTCACGGGCTCTCCAGCTTTCCTGCTTCCGGTACTGCCAAACTGCTTGGGCTAGTGCAACAGCCCCAGCTGAGTGTGGGTAGGTGGAGTGTTTTCCCGCTTCTCCTTGTCTGTGGTCACATCTTCCCAGTTCTGAAGTGTGAAAATCACCACTGCTTATGCTGGCTCTTGGCTCTGGAAGTGTTTCATCGTTGCCTGGGTTGATCGTGGCCTGTCGTAACTGAGTCTACCCGACCAAGTGAGGACACTCTGAGGTGCTTCACAGGCAGGGCTGTGTTTAGGTCGCTTCTTAGGGAGACTGAAGGGGCAGCTAGAGTGCAGAGATGAGGCTAACCCTTGTCAAAGAACTAAAGGAGTTAAGGAAGGGAGCAAGAACTCATGTAAGCAGACAGACACAGTGTGCTCATTTGGAGGTAGCAGGCAGGCTCGCAGGAGACATGACATTTGAACAAAGAGCAGTTTCTTAAGTGGAAAGGGGTATTTAGGTGGAGTGAGCAGCAGTTGCGAAGGCACAGCTCTGTGAGTCAGCCTGTGTTCACAGAATGGCAAGGATGGCAGTGAAGTGGAAGGCGGAGGCACGGTGAGAAGACAGTTACACAGTGCAGGAAGGAGCCGGGCTGCACAGGGCTCTGCCAGCCAGACTCAGTGTGTGCCCTTAGGCACAGGAGCTAGGGGAGGCTCCAACTGGGACGCAGTCAGTTTTGCTTGCTAAAATAGTGAGCTTGGCATGAACTACAGAAAGTACTAGAGTTTGAAAAGCTGGGCCAAAGAAGAGGTAGGGGTAGCTTTGGGTGAGCGACATGGTAAGGGATGTCTTGGGCCAGAGTATGGGTGGCGAGAGGATATAAAGGGTTCTGGGACCTGGATCTGTGTCAGATGGACATGTCTTCATGAGTGACAAAATTCATTATAAAGAAGATGATATACATATTGCAGCAGGCATTGGAGTGCATACTAGTGCCTCCCACAGGAGTTGGACAAAGAGCAGGTGGACCTTTTCCTCCTCCTTTTAGGGAAGATGTACTCAGATTTGAATCCTTTCACATGTGGTACTCACAGAATGTACCACAAGGAAGTTGCAGGTAGAGAACTTTCAGGGCAGACCTGACTTGCGCTGTGTGTGACTGATGATGATACAGACACATTTGAGAACCACGGACACTGAGCTAGGCCTGGAGACCTGGATGAGGGAAAGGTCAATCCTGTCTGTAAAGGACTGCCAGAAAGTCTTGTGGGTTTTGTGTGCAGGTGCCCATCACTGTTATAAGGGGATGCTAGAGAAGGATGAGTCCACAAGCAGCCTGAGGAAGGACATTCTGAGGAGAAGGGGAGTGACAGCAGAGAGGAGGAGCAGGGTATGGAACAGACTTTGCTGAACTCAAGGACACATCCTCCTGTGTCTATGACATTGAACCTGGTGTGTCACAGACAGATTACACGTTGTCCATCCACACTGTGTTCTCCTTCCTTCCTCCCAGTGAGTTACCTCTGGCCTCCTCTTCTCAGGCACTCATGCCACGTATCTGAAAGTCTCACCTCACCACCGACAGAGGCTTCTTTGTTCATCATTCACATCGGTTCTCGCTTGGTCCCTTGCCACATTACTGCTGTCACCCTAGTCAAAGAAGAGCCCTGTGTGAACCCTGACAAGAGGTTGCTTCATAGGTGGTGTCATTTCATACACCTTTAACCCAGTTGGTTTATCACACACGCAATCCCAGGATTGAAGATGCAGAGCTCACAGCATGTATCAGTGTATCAGGTAGAAGCTGAGTACAGTTTAACGTCTGTACTGTGGGGTCAGCATCCAGCCCATTAGCCTTTCTACTACCCCCTGAGAATCTTTCTTCCCCTAATCTACTTGTATGGAATGCACTAGGCATTTCCTGGCCCCCCAATATGCCAAACTGGGCCTTGGCAGGGCCATTTGCTATCATTGATATGGCATACACTACCTTTACTATTACAGTAAATGCTCAACTCTACTTCATATCCCTGTTGGAATATCATCTCTCTGGAGAGTTTATGTTTTCACTCTCTGACTGGAGGCGGGGCACGTACTGAACCCAGAGCATTCTGATTTCTTTTTTTTTCCTCTCCATTTCCATGTGTATATCTGTGTGATATATGTGCTCACATATGAGTGCAACTGTGTGAGTGGTTGTTCATACATATGTGTGCAAGGGCATGTGGAGGCCCAAGGTTGATGCTTGGAACCATTCTTGATTAATCTTCCACTTACTGATTGAGACAGGGTCTCTCAATCAAACCCAGATCTTGGGATACTGCTAGTATCTCTAAGCCAGTTTTCTCTGGGGAGCAAGCCCCTGCTTTTGAGGCTGAACTTACAAGTGGGATGCCATGCCTACATACTGCTTGTAATATAAGATTTGGGGATCCAAACTTTAGTCTTCTTGCTACCTCCCCAGAATCACAATCTACCTTCTTATCATACTTAACATGATTACATACATGCAAGGCATTTGTGCTCAGTCATTGGATTAAAGAATGTTTCTTATGGAAATACACTTGCTGATGAAAAGAATTGTGTGGGTATAGGCCTTGTATATAACATACTGCTTGTGTGTGATTAAAAATGCATTTAAAACAGGGACAGTTCAAGTAAGTGCTTCTTTAGAGTAATAAGATAAGGGTTGGAAAATAAGCAATTGTATGGGCAATTATGGGTTATGAGATTTAACAGCACTTTCAGGAAAAGGGATGGAAGGAACAGCAGATGCTGTGGTGCTGAGAAGTACTGAGTAAACCACATGCTGCTTCTTCCTCCCCCATAGACTCATCAAAACCCACTGCTTCCTCTTCCACCTCTCAAAACCTGTGATTTCTTTATGAGAACAAGCACTATCCATTTATTATGGGGCTAAAATATCTCACCTTAACCACAGTACCTCTCACAGTTTCCCAGTCACTGCATCATCTATCTCCTAATCGTCCTCTGACTCTCATCCTGGTTTTTCATAGTGATACACTGGTTCTCAAAATTGCTTCTTCCCTATGATAGATCTGGATCCAAGTCCTCACACTTTGTAATAATGGTCCCCAACTTATTTGCTACATGCTGCATCCAACTCTCCCCACCAAAAACCCTCTTTCAGTTTCTTCTTTGCTTTCGTGGAATTTGTTCTGCAGAGTGAAGTGTGTGGTGATGATTTATCAGTCATGTTCTCCCCCATGGTCTTTCTACCTTGCTTTTTCTTGAAGGGTCATATCAGGATTCACAGTTTCTGAGAAGTCTCTGGACTAAGTCTCTCAACCACTCCAGAGTATGTGCTGACTTTTTTTCTGACTGTAGATGGCCTTAAAATGCTGTTAATATCCAAGAGCAAAAGTACTTCCATGTTCCTAAAGGCAGCACTGGGTCTTCTCTGACTGGCAGAGGGATGTGTGGGATATGCCATGTACCCTTCAAAGTCTGACTTTCCAACTGCAGCAGGATAGATAGGTACTCAGTGTTTCGACAGTAAGGAAAAACTTTGGAACTTGATGCAAATTTAGAATGAGGCATAGCAAATTTAGGTTTAACATCTTCAATATGTTGGAAATTACATGTATGGTAATAAGTGGATTGGTTTGAAGGCAGATTAAAAATAGTCAACTTACAGTAAGTGGTAATTATTTTACCCTTTAAAAAAACTCCAGATGTCAGGCTGGGATAGGCGGACCCTAGTCCACGGTTTTCAGTGTGCTCCACTGGAATTTGGGGCCATTAGCTCTGTATGGGGCTGATTTGGGCACCTTAAGAGATTCAATGCCCCCCCCCCCAACTTAAGAATACTCAATGCCATACTTACATGGTTACAAAACAAGTGTCTCTGGATACATATGACTGGATGTTGAGGGGAGTAGAGTGGTTCCACATGAAAGCACCACTATAGTCCAAAGAGCTACATTTATGCTGTTGATAATGCTGGATCCATAACCTATGCTAATTCCATAGTGAAGATGTGGAATGACACTGTGACCACACAGAAGATGAATGAACCTTCACACTGCAGCCCCTGAGCTCTGGATCTGATGACAAATATGATAGATTGAAAACTAGGAACCAAGCCTGTGCAGTGATCCCTCAGTTTAAATGATGATCCTTATACTCAGGGATACCCACAGAGTAAGGCTGCTGCATAAAACTTAAGCAACTGTACTGTGGAGGCAGGGCCTCAGCTCCCTCTGTAAGAGATGTGAACTTATTCCAGCAGGTTGAGGTGGAACCCTGCATGTTGTTGATGTACCAGGATGTTGAGGGTGCATTAGTGTAATGTGTTTACCTGACTGGAAGTGCTTAATTGGGGTTTGGCCACTTTTACTGCATATGATTCCAGGGCCATCTGACTATACTGACATTTTCCTGATTTATTATTCAGGGATAACAGTGTGTGAGACCAAGGGTGGGGATGCTCAAAGTTTAATTAAGCATGCATCTGTCCTTGACTACATGCCCAGATCTTCTGTGATGGGTGAATCTGAAAATCAATCCTAACAGTAAAAGACAAACAAGGGCAACACTGGTGAGCCCAGTGATATGACACCTGGGCTGGCAGGCTTCTTAGGCAAGGTTTGCACTTCAAATGGTGAGGAAGCCTTGTATTGGGTAGCCATTCCAATTTTGACCTGGAAGTTCCAACCCCCATTGAGGCTTCGGTAATTGTTATGCCTACATGGTGGGGCTGAGAGAGGACATTGAAGAACCAAGTTCTGGATACAGGGTCTCTCTTGGTTCCTGGACCCTGGATGCTGGAAGTAGACCAAGCAGAGTTCTCCAGAGAATACCATCAGACTGCGCTACAGTTACACCTTTCCCAGACCCTGCAACCTACCTATCCCTTCAATTGTAAGTTACACCACAAATAGGGAGCTATAGAGAGAGGACTTCCACTAGCCTTCCAGGCTCCTCAGTGTGAGCCCAGTGTGCTAGCATGTGGCGATATTTTATTTGTGCACATCAATAAAGCTTATCTGAGGATCAGAGGAAAAATCTAGATACCATATTAAACAGAGAGGTCAGGTAGTGGTAGCACATGCTCTTAACCCTAGCATTCAGTAGACAGAGATGCATCTGGATCTCTGTGAGTTCAAGGACATACTGGAAACAGAGCCAGGCATGGAGGCACATGACTTTAATCCCAGCACTAACTGTAGAGGTCTGGAGGTCTGTACTATTGGTGAAATTATTAAGGCCACTCCACATAGTTGAAAGGAGGGTTTGTTTTGTGGCATAACTTACAACTGAAGGGATAGGTAGGTTTCAGGGTCTGGGAAAGGTGTAATGCAGTCCAATGGTGTTCTCTGGAGAACTCTGCTTGGTCTGCCTCCAGCATCCAGGGTCCAGGAACCAAGAGAGCCCCTGCATCCAGAACTTGGGTCTTCAGCGTCCTCTCTCAGCACCGCCTTGTAGGCATGACCATTACTGAAGCCTCAATGGGGGTTGGAACTTCCAGGTCAAAGATGGAATGGCTACCCACTACACTGTACAAACAGGAAGTGATAGAGGTGAGAAGAAAGATGAAGTGATGTAGCTGGGCAGAGAGAGGAAGTAAGAGGACAGAGACAGAAGACATATAGGCATGAGTATACAGGAAGTAGGTCTCCTCTTTGGCTGAGGATTTTTAGCAGTAAGTATGTGGCTAGCTTCTTTCTGCTTCCCTGATCTCTCAGTTTTTACCCCAATATCTGGACACAGATTTTTTTATTAATAAGACCATTTATCAATTTGTCTTCCATTGGCGCCTTGGTGTTTGTGGCACAAATTCACTAAAAAGGCACTTGTGGCCTTACAGGCCCCCAACTCAGGACAGTGCTGCATGTGCTGGAGTCTCCACCCCATGTGGGCCAGAGTCTTTTTGCCTTTTCTCTCCTGGTGTGTTGTGGGCTCTCTCTTGATCCTCATCTCTGATTGCTACCACACTAGGTAGCTGCTTTGAAACTCCCTTGGACTTTTCCTGTTTATACAGTCAGCAAACTTGGTGAGTCACTTGAAGGAGGAATTAGTTAGAAGAGAATTTTTCTTCCCATGTTAAAAAATGAGAAACATTTTTACAATGGATGGAATTTGATCTCTGTTTGATAACACATTAAGCAGTCTGAAAATGGAACAATTAAATGAAAGGATAATTAATGTTGATGGGATTTATGCAATGTCAATTATAAGTATTATTTGTTTGGTCATTTTTGTTTTGGCATTAAAAAGGTTGGTTAATTTGAGTGCCAAGATAAAAGTTCTAGAAAACCTTGTTAAAACAGATCATAGAGATATTCAGACCCAGATAGAAGAATTTAAAAATGAACATATCTCAGCATTGAATTGTACAGTTACAAAGAAATAGCCTAAGGTTTTGAAACAACCAACCTTAATCTATCCAGTAACCTTATAGGAACTGGCAAATGCTCAAGGCTATGTATGAGCTAACTGGACTCCTGTGGAAATGTTAATTTGAGGAGATTTAAAGAAGCTATAGTCTAATATGGTATGCATTCTCCATTTGTAAAGCAGATGATAAACTCATGGTCAACTTGTAATAGAACTAACCATCAGGACTGGAAAGAATTGGTTGCAGCTGTCCTACAGGCTGGTCCACCGTTACAGTGGAGAACCTGGTAGAAAGAGGTGGCTAAAACTATAGAACAATGATGCAGGGCTAGAGGTATGGAAATTTCTCAAGATCAACTTCTTGGGAAGGCAATTACACTAATACACAAAGACAACCTTTATATGATGACCACACCCTAATTCTATGCTACATTGCAGCCATAAATGCATGAGATGGAAATGAAGAGGCAGGAAAGAAAACTGAGTCATCTATGAAAAGTCATACAGGGCAGAAAAGAAACTTCAAAGATTTCTTACAAAGGCTATCATTAGCAGTAAATAGAATAATACCAAATTCAGAAGCTAGACAGATAATAATTGAATTTCTGGCTTTTGGAAATGCCAATGCAACATGCAAAAGGGTATTAGGCCATTAAAGGCAAGATCAGTACCCTTGGAGGAAGAGACTGGATCAGAGATACAATTAATATTTAATCTCATGACCATGATGATTGTCAATAGGAGAGATGATTTCAAGAGGTTTGAAAAAAAAATAATGTCAGATGCTTTAATTGTTGTAAACAAGGCCACCTAAAAAGAGACTGTAAACAGGGCATTCCTAGAAACAATGCTTCTTCAAGGAACAATGACAAAAGAATGCCCCTCCATTCTGGATTATGCAGAAGGTGTGGCAAAGGCAAACAGTGGACTAATGAATGTAGATCAACAAGGAACAAAGTAATCCTTTGCCTTTGCCATCAGGAAACTCCCTGAGGGGCTGATGTAGCAGAATTGTTAGAAGTTCTTATTAATAAAATCAAACCTGAGGCCAGTTATTGGGGTGAATGCTGGAAGATCAGAGAAGCAGAACAAACCACAGCAACCTCACCTTGCCAGTTCCTTAGCTGGTCTTGTTTCCTCAGACTACAAGCTTCTGCGTCCTCATCCCAATGGCTCTCAGCTGAACTTTGTTGCTCCAAAGCCTAAATGCTTAACCAGCCAAATGCTTAACTAACCTGGTACAGGTAAGCCTTTCAGCTCTCAGCTATTGCTCTGACCTCTTGGCTTTTAACTCTGCAACTGGCTCTGTGTTTCTTATTTAACAAGATGGTTACATCTACAGGCCTCTCACAGGCCTCCATTTCAAATTCGGTTCAGTTGTTCCCTGCCACAGTGGAGGAAACTCCTTCTCAGAGCAAATAAAGAACCTAATGTCTATTGTAAAAAAAAACAAAAAAAAAAAAAACAAAACAAAAACCAAAAACCAAACCAAAACAAAACAAAACAAAACAAAAAAACCAAAGAAATACCTCTCTGGATAATAGAACAGCTATAGGAGAGAGAACAAAAAATTCAGCAGAAACCATAAAGCAAACATTTTGGCAAACTTCTATAAATGAACAAAAACCAGAATTAAATATTCAAATAAACCACATTGTCATTGAAGGGCTTATAGATGTAGGTGTAGATGTCACAATAATTGCCCCAGATTTTGGCATCCAAATTGGCCTCTTCAGGAGGTAAATGTTCAGCTGTTAGGGATTGGAACATTATCTCAAGTGAAATAGACCACAAAATGGGTTGAATGTATAGGGTCAGAAGGACAAAGAGGACAATTAAAACTGTATGTGGCTAATATTGCTACGAATTCATGGGGGCATGATCTATTACAACAATGGAATATCCAGATTAACATTTCTCCCTCAGAAACAAACCATAAACTAACATATGTTTTGGAGAAAAAAATAGAAAGTATTATTATAAAGAACAGTCACCCACCATCCAGATAGTACAAGAACAGGGCACAACAACTGCTAATCTTTCAAATATATCACTAGCTCTACCTTTAAAATGGTTAACAGACAAGCCTGTATGGGTTTAACAATGGCCTTTAACAACAGAGAAACTGAAGGCCTTAGAAGAGCTGGTACAAGAACAGTTAAATGCTCAGCATATTGAAGAATCAACCAGTCCTTGGAATTCTCCTGTATTTGTAATTAAAAAGAAATCTGGTAAATGGAGAATGGTAACAGACCTAAAAGCAATTAACAAGGTAATTCAGCCAATAGTCTCTCTACAATCTGGAATTCCTTTGCCTACTCTGTTACCTAGAGGATGGCCTCTCATATCTATTGATTTAAAAGACTGTTTCTTTTCAATACCCTTACAAGAAGGGTCTCTGAATAATCCGGGCAGTGGTGGCACATGCCTTTAATCCCAGCACTTGGGAGGCAGAGGCAGACAGATCTCTGTGAGTTCGAGGCCAGCCTGGACTCCAAAGTGAGTTCCAGGAAAGGTGCAAAGCTACACAGAGAAACCCTGTCTTGAAAAACCAAAAAAAAAAAAAAAAAAAGACAAGAAAATAGAGGGTTCTCCCACAAAGAATGTTAAATAGCTCAACACTGTGACAATATTTTGTACAACCATTGGAAGTAATATGTAAACAATTTGTTAAATTTATAATTTATCTTTACATGGGCAATATTTTACTAGCTGATTGAAATGTAAATACCTTAGAAAGAATGTTTGAAGAAGTAAAGAAAATTTTGCCTTTCTGGGGATTACAAATTGTCCCTGAAAAGATACAAAGAGGAGATTCTATTAATTATTTAGGATATAAAATAGGTCTATAAAAATTAGCCCCAAAGGTGGGAATTAGGAGAGATCAACTACAGACTCTTAATGACTTTCAAAGATTATTCAGAGACATTACCAGTCTACAGACTGCTGTTGGGGTAAAAAATGATGAGCTGAGTAATTTGTTCAAAACCTTAGAGGGTGACAAGGACTTAAATAGTTCAAGAGAATTATCAGCTGAAGCTGAGAGAGAATTGGCCTTGGTGGAAAAGAAAGTATAAGAAGGACAAGTAGATGGTGTGGATCCAAAGCTGGATTGCACTTTGGTTATTTTACTCTCTAAGCATTCTCCTGCAGGAATTTTATTGCAGAGGGAAGATATTATTTCTACCAAATAAATTGAGTAAAAAATTAAAAACTTATGTGGAAAAGATCTTTGACTTGATTTTAAAAGGAAAATTGAGACTTCATCAATTAGCTGGAATAGACCCAGCAGAAATCGTCATACCTTTAACTAATGATGAAATTGACAAATTATGGGCAGAAATTGAACCTTGGCAAAGAACTTGCAGTAATTTTTTTGGGAGAGATTAACAGCAAATACTCCAAAGGAGATATAATTAAACTTATAAAGAGAGCTGATTGGATCCTGCCTCACATTGTATGGGAAACACCAATATCTGGAGCCCCTACATTTCATATAGATGTAAACAAACAAGAAAAGACAGGTTACAAATCAGACAATTTAAGTAAAGTGGTTCCAAGTCGTTATAATTCAGTTTAAAAAATCAGAATTATGTACAGTTCTGATGGTATTAATGGATTTTTCAGAAACTTTCAACATAGTTACTGGCTTTCAGTGTGCTGAAAGAGTGGTCTTACATATTGAGACTGCAGAATTTATCGATGATGAGTCAGAATGAACTTTGTTGTTTATTCAGTTACAAGATATAATGAGGAATAGGAATCATCCCTTATATATAACTCAATTCTGATTCCTAATGGGTCTGCCAGGCCCTCTAGCAGAGCCCATGGTCAGCAAGAAGTGCTGGACAAAAGCTGGTAAGAGATTAAGGATAATTTAGGGTTTCCATGTAGCTGTGTAAATGTCTGTCACTGTGTCTACCAGTTTGGTGGAAAACGTGCTGGTTTTTTCATTGTGACAAAATAACTGAGATTATTGACCTAAAGGAAAGCAGGCCTATTTAAGCTCACAGTTACAGAGGGCTTGTTCCATGATCAGCTGACTTGTTTCTGATCCTATAGAAGCATAGCACCACATGGTGGGAATGTGTGGTGTGTGAACCCTACTCAAGTTCATAGTAGTTTGCAATCAAATAGAGAAAAGAGGACAGGGCCCTACTCTATGGTCTCTTTCAAGAGCTTTTTTTCCCGTGATCTAGCTTCCTTTCAATAGGCTCCCATCTCCTATGGTTTCTGCTGCCTCCCAGTAATGCCACAGGTTGGGGAGCAAGCTCTCAACATATAGTCCTCTTGAGTATCCGAAGTAAAGCATGCAGTGATAGATTTGCTAGTCGGTTGTCTTCTGATCTCCAGTAAGTGTTCCTTTACCTGCTTTCTTCCCTGATTACAGTAAATTATTCACACAAAAAAATTTGCTGTTTTCACCCATTCCTAGTGTATGTTATAGTCTGGCATTGATGGCATTCATGTGGTACTGTTGGTTTTCAAAATCTTTTCATCCCTCAAACTCAAGCTCTGTAGACACCATACAGTTCAGACTGATCTACCCTATAATCTATGAATCTGCCTAGATATTTAATAGAAATAGACTTGTAGGATCTACAATTTTTATATCTGGCTCCTGTTACCTGGTGTGACATTTTCAAAGTTCATTCACACCGTAGCACATGTCAGAACTTCATTACATTTAATCTTAATAATATTCCATTTCATGGACACAACAACTTTGTTTCTCCATTCATCTGCCCATGAGCACGTGGTTTGTCTCTAGTACTCCGCTCTTTTGAATGCAATGCCTCCTAGCATGTAGCCACCTGCTTTTCCTTGTTTTAGGTACATAGCTAAGAATGGAATTGCTAAACCATAGTCGATGGCCTGTGTTGGTTGCCATCTTAGCCTGTGACTTGTGACGGCATAGTTTTCCTATAATAAGATTGTAGGAAACAGCCCTTAGCTGTGGAAGAGCATGGTAATGCCATGCTAATAACATAATCTAGGAAATTCCTCCTGTGTTTAATCTAGTTTTTTTTTTTCTTCTCCAGGCTGGCTGGTGAAGAGAGCTCTCTGCTCACCAGCCCAATATGAACCATGGCCTCTGGAACCTGACCTGGACATCACACACAGCTGAGGTCAGCAGAATGTCAGAGGCTAAAGGAGTGAGGCTTGCCTTCTGAGTCTTTCTAACCAGTTGCTTTGTCTCTGGTAGCCTCATGAATGTCTGGGTATCACAGAAGCCAACTTGTATGTGAGCTGAGTAATTCTAGGGAATCCGGATCTTTTCTGCTGAAGGCATGATGGCAGGAACATAACTATGGACATCCTAGTTTGTCAAGTCTCTCACTTTGTAAAACTTTCTGTTTATGAAAGCCACCTCCATCCCTGTATTCCCCAAACTTGGTGGCCCAGAGCAGCCGACCCCTTCTCCTATTTCCTTTATTTGCTTTGTGCCACATTTTAGCCAATTGCAAAAGACTGGTCAGACTCCAGCCAATGGGGAAAAGACACAGCACCCTGGAATTAGGACAAAACCCATCACTTTTCCTGCTCCATGTCCTTGGGAAAAGAATGAAGAAGCAACACCCCTTTTTGCAGAAGAAAAATCTACCTTGCCAATTTACTTTCACTTTGTCTGTGTGTTCCTTGTGTGGTACTGCTGGGCCTTGGACTTATTTCCAGCACATGGACTTTTGGGGCAGCAGGCCCCTGACAGCCTTTGCTTGATTCTGGAACCATTGCCTCTTAAACACTGACCTTGATCCCCGTATCACACAGCAAAGGTTCTGTTGAGTGCTGGGATGAAGAGTCTGCCCAGTACCAGGGCTTGGCATCAGATGATGGATCGAGTTGGCAGGAGAGGATCAGGAGGCAGGAGAGTGACCCAAACACAGAAGAGAGTTTGCAGGAGGAGATGGAGTCAGTCAAGACGAAGCAGGAAGCACACAGAACAGCAGGAGCTGTGTCCTGAGGAGATGTCTCTTCAGGGACTTTGTCCACCTGTCATGACTTTCCTGTGCTTTCTTCTTTTCCTATATCTTTTCCAAAAGTTCCATGAACTGAAGGGGATTCTTGTCTCCTGTTACCACAGATTTACACAGGCTTATACACACACACACACACACACACACACACACACACACACACACACACACACATACACGCACACACATGTGTGTGCACAATATCTGGTCTCTTCTTCTGTGCTTTACTTTTGCTCAGGCACTGATGATCATGCTGTCTTCTTACATCTCATCTTAGACCAATGCAGCCTCTCCTTTTCACTGCCCTAATGGCTTATCTACTTATTTTATTTTCCGCTGGTAGGGCTTACACTATATAACTGACGAAGAAATGTAAAAGTTGTTTTCCAAACTTTTGCTCTAGAGAATGCCAAACTGGTTAGTAAAAATGAGAGAAGGTAGGGCTGGCAAGATGGCACACGATTGATAATGGCATTTGCTGAATAGCCCTAGTGACCTGAGAACTACCCAGCTCCCAGTGGAAAGGGAAAAAGGACTTGAGAAAATTATCCTCTGATCTTCCTATGTGCTTTGTCACACATGCATGCTCAGCTTTCTGTTTAGTGATCTGGCTACACATCTTGGATGACAGACCCTCTGGAGAGGGCATATCACATCAACAGGAATGGTTTCTGCTACAGTGGTCTAGAGGTCCAATGTTTCCACATACATAGCTTTGTAATTTTGTTCTCCACCTTCTTGGACATTCCACAAACTCAGGGTGGCAGGCTATTTTTTTCTCAGGCATGCCCCTTCCCCCACCAGCTCTGTCCCCAACTTCTTTCCATGACCAGTTTGGAACTGGAGTGACAATTCCTCTGTTCCTTGTGAGGATTGCTTTCAAGAGGCAGAGATGCACATTTCTGGCTCATCAGGACCACTTTGATGAAGGGTTTTTTCACTGCATGGGCTTAAGAGGATGGCAGAGCAGATCCACAGATGCCCAGAAGTGACTGGTTTCCTGTCACGCACGACATGGTATGTGCAGCCTTCAAGGTGTCCTTGAACTGCTAGGAGAGAATGCTTGTGTCTTTTAGCATCCTGAAATGATCTCCACGAGTATAAGAATTGCTGCTCCAGTGTTTCCAGGAAATGCTGTGTGATCATTTTCAGAAATTCAATATTCTTTCTATTTTTTGAATTGAACTTGGCATTTTCATTTGGCCATTTGATTTCATCTTGGTCTCAGTGTTTCCTACATCCCTAGCCTCTTTGTTTCACAGCAGCTTCCCAGGTAATGTGGTGAAAATAAAATATATTCCACTACTTTGCTTTGGGGAATTGGTCCTCCTTGATTAAGAAATAGCTCCTTTGTAGCCAATCCCTAGCTTTTTACTTGGATCAAACTAATTTTGCAAATAACAGGACCCTCCCAGCCAAGATACAAATTAAATGCCTCCTTCACACAGATTCATTTGTGAACATTTAGTGTGCTGTTGGCCAGTGTAGGCAGCTAATAAAACTTAATTCCCAGGTGGGCAGTGAACACTATAATAAACCATCCAGCATAAGATCTTTATCTTTTCTTCTCGAGAGGAGTTTCCAACAGCTGGTATTCTTCTGTACAGTTGTCTGTCTCTACATAGGCAATGAAGGCATTTGACTGGGTGGGTAGATAATAATATGGGAGAAGCTGGAGGCCCTTTGGAGAGAGGGCACACAGTTGTGTTAATATTCAAATGGTTTAGATGGGTGTCTGGTTGTTCATAGGCTATGCATGCTAGATTGACGTCAGAGGTGTTTGGTTTCTTGGTTTTTGTTTTTCTTTATAATCATCTTTTCTCAAATACATGCCCCCTCTTCATGTATTTGCATTTGGCGTGTCACAATCATTGATAAAATAGGGACAGCAGATCATACCTGATTAATTATGTTTCCCTTTCCCTTTGTGTAGTGCATTCTCCCTTTCTCTCTCTCTCTCAAGATAGATTCACACACTTCAGGAAAGGTTATATATTTATGTACATCTTCATATATATGTATGAAATGAGTTCTTTATTTAGGGGAAGGTGGAACATTTAATCTTGTTTATTTTTCATCTACCTAGTATTTTACTTACTGAATCACAGAACATCTGAAAAAAGAACACAAAGTTGGGTGGGCTGTGACTATAATTAAAATACATTGCATGAAATTCTCAAAGGATTACAAAAATATTAAATAATACAAAATAAGAAAGGGAGTGAGGGTTGATTTTCACAGTTCAGCCCATCACAACAGAAGGGTCTGGACATGAAGCAGGCCTGGTTAATTCATAGCACCCGGAAGGTAGAGGGAGAAAGAATGAGACCAGAGACAAAGTATACTCTTCAAAGACATCCACCCAGTGTCACACTTCATTGAGCCAGGTCCCACTTCTTAAAGTTCCTGTCAACTCCCCAAAGCATTTAACATTTGCCCTGTGAAGATATCTACATTCAAAGCCTCATACTTGCAGAACAGAAGAGATGCTAGTAGTAGGGTGTCTCCATCCACTTGGTTTGGGTATTGCCATATCTCTCCTTGTCTCTGTCTGTCTCTTTGTCTTCCCTGGTTACATCACTTTGGCAAGCTGCTTGAAGATGATACATCAGGCTTAAGCTATTGCTAGGAAGGTTTGATAAGTATTTTGACTTCAGATTTTGCCAAGTTGGCTTCTTTTCATGGGCACTTTCCTTTTGTCGTTGTCCCTTGTTGGTGTTCACTATGCCAGAAGCATAGTTGGAGTCCTTGGTACCAACAAAACCATGAGCAGTGGATAAATGGCATTTAAGCTGTAAAACATGACCTGTGGCTACGCATGGCTTTAAGTTAGAACAGGTCTTGGGAGGGTAGCCAGCCTTACTTCATTTATTCAGGTAGTTTAACAGCTTTGGCAAGAGGTAAGGAGTTAAGGGGTCTTCTTACCACAAATTTCCTCACTGGCAGCACCCCTAAGGCATCTTCTGTACACATGAAATTGTTCTCTTAATTCAGGCTACTCATTTAATGTGCATCCAAAGCCAGTTATGCAAAGTCTGGACTCTCCCTTCCTGTTGCTGAATAATAGTTACCCACGAGTTTTTAAGAGAGATAAGAGAGGACACTATTTCTCCCACCTTTCAAACGGAGCATCACAGAGGTAAAGACAAGTGCAGAATCAAGAGAACTCTGAATGAACGCTCACTACTTCCAGTTTTTCCTCCACCTATCTGTTAGGGAGCACAGTCTTCAACAAGGAGGGAGGACTATCCCCATGCCACTGGTTTCTATAATTTTAAAGGAGGTTTTAACATTTTGAGGCAGTAGATATGTGAGTTCTTGAATGCTGTACCTAATTAGAAGTGAAGGGCAGCAAACACCCAGGTGAATTATTTGTAGACCTAGGAAGAAAACTATTTTCCAATGCTAAGATAATACTGCTGCTCATATGTGAACTTTACTTAGATTTTATTAGGCTCATTGAAAAGGAAAGGGGGCCAGAATGACCCCAAATGATTTTTAAGTATGGTGCTATGGAAAATGCTGATTAAACCATAGGAGAAAAATTTCAGATTAAATGAATCAATTGATGCCCTCTGCAGACAAAACCTAGACCTTGCTTTTATTCTGGATGTTTCTATAATGTCTTTGGAAGCAGTGGCTAAATATTTCTTTCTGTACTTAACTCTGAATCAACAAATGCCTTAGACTGTCAAAAACAAATGTTTATTTTGAGACAGTGACATTTATATTTAATATTAGCTAGGCTAATATTAAAAATTAGAATTGTCAACAGTTCTCATGGTAGGAGACTCAATTTACTGGTAATCTAATAATCTGTCTTGGTCTTGTCTGTGGAATGGGAATTCTAAATCAATGATGAATTTTATTCAAGATTCCTCTTTTGTATGCATTTAGAATCTTAAAATATACTGGCAAAACTCTGATACTTTCATCAAAATTGCATTTCCTTTTTACTTTTAAAATGTTCATTGGTGAAAATTCACCCACAATCAACAATCACAGAACAATACTTTAAGTTTCTGTACATTTTAAACTTTTCATTTCTCTCTGCAACTATCAATTCAGAAATAAAAATGGATTTTTAAATACCTCTTGGCACCCAACCCTTCTCACTTAAATATCACAAACATTTTTCCATATCAATAACTGCACACATTCCACTGTGAATGAAAACATTATCTCAATTTCATCCAACATTTTATAGTCAATTTAATCATTTAATTAATTAGATTAATTAATTAATTCAACATTTAATCCATTCAGTGAATTTAGATTATTTATCAATTTCCTCACAAATGCAGTTAGAAACATCTTTTGTTATGCTCTTTGATCATTTTTCACTAATTGTTTTTAGGATGAATTTCTAGAAATAGAATTTTTAGCTCAAAGGTTAGTGTATTGTTAAATTCTTTGCAAAATGTTCCTAAATACCTCTTAATAATTTATATCCAGTGCTTTAATTATTTTTGTACAGGGAGAATGAAATTTATCTGATTTGGGCTTATTTGTCTTTTTTTAATCAGTGAAGAGCACTGTCCCACAGGTTTGTTGGGAATTCCTTTATAGACTAATTAGCCTATTTGTACTCCTTTCTCTGTTACCAGGATGGACATGTTTCCTTTCTATAGTTAAAAAAATAACAATAAGCCTATTGACCACCTGAATAACACATCTTTCACCAAGATCTTCAATTACCTTTATGAAAGGTTGGGTTTTTAATTTCTAATTATTCAGATTTTGAGTACAAAAGTAATACTTCTTGTTACATGTGTTAGGTTTTAAATACTTTTTTGTGGAGTAGTTGAATTTGTGAAAACTTAAACACTCTATCACTAAGTTATGAGAATATTCATCTACATTTTCTGGGCTATATAAGGATTTGCTTTTTATAATGACCATTTAAATTAATGTAACATAATGAGGGATTAGATTTAGCCCAATGTCGGTCACTGTGTCCAACATTTCTGTACTGAGTGAGACAATAGATCTACAACAGGTCTGAGACCTATCTACCTTGCTGGAGTTAGGGGCAGGTCCATTCAACTGGCTCACATGGCTCCTACGCTTTTTGGGAGCCTCACATGGAGCTTTTTGGCCCCTGGTACAAGGCCTCAGGTCTCAGTCTCCTTGTGAGGTGAAGCAACTGCCTTTCCAATCTGGATCCTCTAATTTAGATAGTGATGGTGCTTTCCTCTGACCATTTAGGTTACTCCAGAGAAAGACTTCTGGACCTTTCTGTCTTTTGTTTTCTTTAGTGAGTGCACTGGTTAGTGTCTATTGTTAACTTGACACTGGGAGAATAGAAGTTCAGTCAAAGAACTGCCTAGATCAGGTCGGCCTTTGACCATACCTGTGAGAGGGTACCTTGATTGATGATGCTGTGGAAAGGTCCAGCCCTCTGTAGGTGAGAGCATCCCTAGGCTGTTGGGCTTTTGCTGTAAGAGAAAGCTGACTGAGAATGAGGCAGACAGCAGGCCAGTCACAAGGGTTCTATGGTTTCTGCTCCCATTCCTGTCATGCTTGCCCTGACTTCTCTCAACAATGGACTTTGACCTGGAAATGTAGACTGAAGGAAACCCTTTTCTCACCAGAAGTTGTCCTTGCTCATGGTGTTTATCACAGCAACAGAAAATTAACTAGAACACTGAGTGTTTGGCTGCTTTGCCCTGTGGAGAAACAGGAACACCTGAACAAAAGACAGAGAAGCCACACAAACGTCGAGGCAGTATCCATGGCCTCAGTTCAGCCCTGGAATTTCACTTGTAACCTTCTCATCTACCATATCGGAACTCATTTAAATCTGCTTGAGTGTAAGGTGTAAGCTAGCTAGTGTTTCCTTGCTGATGGTGGTGAACAGCCTCTTAAAGGTCCCCTAGACGGTGGTGCATTGAGTGTTAGCTTTGTCCTTTTCCGTGAGGTGCCGATCTGGGTGTCACCTTAAACATTCCACTCATACAGTAACTCAGTTTATTCTTTCAACAAAGCAACTGCATTGTGCACAAGCCAGAGCTGTTGCAGAGCCTGTCAGATGTTTCTTTTTTTTTTTCTTTTATATTTTAATGTTTATTTTAAATTATGCATATATGTGTTCATGCATGTAGGCCATGTGTGTTCCTGTACTCTTAGAGGTCAAAAGAGTGTGTTGGATCTGTGCAGTTGAAATTACAGGTGGGTGATGGGAACTAACCTGAGGTCCTCTGGAACAGTAATGAATGTTCTTAACAACCTCTCTAGCTCTGCTCTCTCCTTTTACACAAGGATTTACTCACCTGGTCTTTGGTGCAGTCACTGTTTCTACTGAACTTCTCCTCTCCCAAGGATAAACATCACATGATCTATCTATCTATCTATCTATCTATCTATCTATCTATCTATCTATCTATATTATATATAGGTCTCTGATCTGCCTATGGCACCCAGCACACATCAGGTCCTCATCATTCCTCTTGATTTAAAAATCATTGAATAATATTGCCTTTCTTATGGATTCCACTTTCTTCTGAAATCCAGTGTGGCTCCAAGGGATGTGTGGAGAAAGTAACATGCAGAAGTCCCTTGGTTCTGCTGAAGGAAGCACTGGCATCATGTCTCTGAACATGATCACAGTTGGCACTTGGGCCCAATCACTCTTTGCTGTTGCGCTGGAAACTATGCTGTTTCATAGAATTCTTTTTTTCTTTCCCCATTATGCCTTAACAAGTTGTGGGTACCAAATGTGACTCTAATGTTAGTTACTCCACTCTGGGTTACACCATTGCTGTCAGAATCACCGCCTTAAAGGTGTGAGCAAGATTCAATATCACTGTGAGCTGTGTGCTCACCACCTCACTGAGTCACATGTGAGTCCTTAATTTTCAGATCATCTTAATGGAAAGGAAATTATAACAGTGATGTGATCCTGGCTTCTGAACTCAGGTCTTAAGCAGTTGACCTTGGACCACAGGACCCCAAGGTCACCATGCAAGAAGTCTGATTCTCCTGAGACTACCGGACCATGAGAGTGAAAGCACGTGGGGAAGCCACAGGTGTGTGTGTGTGTGTGTGTGTGTGTGTGTGTGTGTGTGAGAGAGAGAGAGAGAGAGAGAGAGAGAGAGAGAGAGAGAGAGAGAGAGAGAGAGAGAGAGAGATGGGGGCAATACAATACTTCATCTCAGAAATGGACCTGTCAGCTCTCAGTACCTCTGCCGAGAAGCCCCATGGATTAGAGACAAACAGCTCCTGTTTATTAAATCATGAATGAAATAAAATGACTATTTTAAATCACCAAGTTTAAGAATAATTTGTATAAAAACAAGTAATTGAAATAAAATTCTTCACTCATTGACTGCTCACCATCCAGTCCTCACTAATGGAGTAATTAGCATGATCTCCTCCATAGCACCCTCACATCTTGCAGGCATGTGATGAGCATGTGCTTTGTGGTAAAACTTTTACTCCTGTTTCCAGCTCAGCATCTTTGGTTTATTTCTTCACTTATTGTTTTCTTATCTGGTTGATGATGGGAAAGAACCACTGAAAAGATTTCTCCTTCTTACTAACATAATTAGCATTAAAATTCAGAATAACGGGGTTGGGATTTAGCTCAGTGGTAGAGCGCTTGCCTAGCAAGCACAAGGCCCTGGGTTCAGTCCTTCAGTCCTCAGCTCCAGAAAAAAAAATCAGAATAACTATTAACTAGTTTGTGTTACAATCTTAAGCTATGTAAATTATATATTTCTCAATTAGCATTTCAGCTGCATTTATATGGTACCCCAGGCTGTTTTCTCTAGCCTATGTGAAAAAAAATCTCATTACATACAGATATAGTTAAAGGAAAATTGTTGGCCTTTTGAAGGGATTATTTTGCTCTAAGTCATAATGAAATAAATCTATACATGGAAAGTATGAAACTGTAGGTTTTCAACATTGTCTTTACTTTTATCTTTTTCTTCTATCCCAATTAACTGTGTTGTGGAAATCATAGTATATCGTACTTTGGGTATCTGTGACTATCTAGCAATGTAAATAACACATGAGTCAGGATGAAATTCCCATTAGGACTGTCTTATGAGTGATTTTGAATAAAGATCAATAAAGGGTGTGGGGAATTCTTCTGATCTTGCATTGGGCCTCAGTTTCTTTTCATGGAGTATAATGGCATTCGTCTCTGCCGCATATAACAGCAGTAAGTTATAATTGGGTTGAGATAAGCTAAATTTTCAGCAAAGACAAACTACATTGACATTAAGTCTCATTCCAATAAAACACAAATAGGTGCTTTCTTGCTGGAAACTGATCAGCTTATTTATGAAAATGTGCTGGTCACTCACACACATTCTTTTACTTACTCTGCATAATCCAATATTTGTGGCTGACTTCATCCTTATTTTACCAAACGAAGGTTACAAAATTTATGGAAAAGTAATACAGAGAGGTGGATCCTGCTTCTCCGGAATTGGAAGCTTTCTTTTCCTCCCTTCTTTTTCCTACTGAAGGGTTTTCCAACTGATAATGGAAATGTTGCCAACAGTCATTAGTTACTGTCATCAAATGTGAGCATGTGGGCTAGGACAGAATATCAGTTCGGACATTGTAGCCAGTGATGCTACCAATCCCAGTTACTCATGCACTGCTGGCTTGAGTACCAATACCTTGTTACCTGTGGGGTATGCTAGGCCCGTGTCTTGTTGACAGTGAGACTCTGTGACAGTTGGAGAGGTGAGCTGAGGAGTCATGGAGTTGGGAGTGGGGAGGCTTTGAAAGACCTGCTGTTCTGGATCCAAAGATGCTGATTTCAGTGTTTTGTGCAGGGGTTTTCAGACATTTGTGTTTTTGTAAAATAGCCACTTTCAAAAGGAACACCAGTAGTTTAAGGGAACAGTTTCTTTTCTTCCTTTTAGGAGGTATTCTGTATGATTGCTGCATTTATGGCAGCACCCCAGGCTGTCTCCTTCAACCTATATGAAAGAAATGTGTGCACATATAATCATTTCTCCACAGCCATTTGCTTTACTGTGGCTACATGACATCTTGATGTCTCTCCCTCCGGTTTGTCCGCCTCATTCACAACAATATCATCCTCTGCGATAAAGTCAATGTGAGGCTTTGTCCTGCCAGTAACAGAGGGGAATTTAAATCTAATTCTGTGAATGCCAGGTGTTTGCCCACAAGCTGCAGACAGGATGCTGGCTGTCAGCTGCAGCACTGGCCTTGGCCATGACATTCATTCCCCACCCTAGTGTGACAGCTACACTTATGCCTTTATAAGCAGTCCTTCTCTGGTGAACCTTGAATATTATTCTTCAAAACTTTTTGTATTCATTCATTTATTTATATTTATTTATTTATTTATTTATTTATTTATTTATTTATTGTGCATGTGTGTCTATCTGTATCCCACTGTATCCCATGGCACATGTGCATATGTCAGAGAAAAACTTGTGGGAATCAGTTCTTTCCTCTAACCATGAGGGTTCCAAGGACTGAATTTAGAACATCAGACTTGGAAAACAGCACTTTCCTCATCAGCCTTCCAATGCTTACATTTCGACACACAGATAAAGTTCTTAAGAAAGACTCCTGTCCTCTCCACATCCTGTGGTTTTCTTTCCTACACAGAACCAGAGCTCCAGTTGTGGCAATGAGACTCCCCAAGTTCCTCATGGCAGTGGGGGAAACCCTAAGTAAGCAATGGCCATGCTCAGGACCCTGTAGCTTTCAGAAGTGATTTAAAATAACTGTGGGTGGTAGGGAAAGAAAGGGGAAGAGAGAGAGAGAGAGAGAGAGAGAGAGAGAGAGAGAGACAGAGAGAGAGAGAGAGAGAGAGAGAGAGAGAGAGAGAACAGAGAGAGAGACAGAGAGAGACAGAGAGAAGAGAGAGAGACAGAGAGAGAGAGAGAGAGAAGAGAGAGAGACAGAGAGAGAGAGAGAGAAGAGAGAGGCTGACCACAACCCTGTACTGCTGACTGAATCCCCTCCTCCTGTGCCCAGCTAGCCTGACAACTCTGGTCCCTCTCTCTCTTAGCATTGCTGCAAACATATCACTGAAACATAGCAAAAGAGATGGTGACATTTATATCTCTCTTTTTCCACAAACTCAAATTTTATTTAGTTTGACTTATTATCAGAAATAATAAGCACCATTTATTTTGTTTGACTTATTGCCAGCAATAATAAGCATCATTGATGCACATGTATGTTGTCCCAGGTGCTGTACTGGGAAGTCAAACCTCAGCAGTGTCTCTGCTATGCCCCAGATACTGAGTACTCATCCCAGTGGAGGAGACTCCAGTGGACTGCTGCCAGCAGGGCCTGCTGGGTCTGTGTGGGCAATGGGGCCTTGAAGTTGAGAGCTGTGTTTTATTTATCAATCATACCAACATATATTTACAACATACAGGACATCCCACAGCAGTGGTTCTTGCTGCCTGTTACTGAGTGTATGACAGAACACATTAAGATATGAAATGTACAGCGAGCACAGCAGAAGATTCACAGTGGATGTTCTTTACAATCACAAGCTAAGATTTTTAAAGATGAGTGTAGACTTTCTGTGTGTCTGTTTGTTGGAGATCTGTGTACAAGCTTTGATAAACATGAATTTATGGCCCAGGCTTTAATCCAGAAAATGTATTACAAAGACTCTGGAGAAACAAAAAGTTGATAATTTAGTGAAAAAACTTGGAAGATTCAATGAAAACTAAGCCCACGCCATGTACTGCAGAGGTTTTTCTAAATTCTTCAGAGCTTGTTCAATCGTTCCCTGTTTAAAGTTAGCAATGTTTTGACTTAAAGGTTTAAACAGCTTAGTGATTTCTAACAGATTTAGAGAATTTGAGGAGGTGCAGGCCTTAATCTTAAAATCTTAACAGTTGGCAGAATTGGAAACCATTCTCCTACAAATGAAATAGAAATGGCTAGGAAATACATAAAATAAATGTTTGATGTCTTTAGCCATTAGGACATGGAAGTCAAAATTATATTGACATTTTATCTTATCCTAAATTAGAATAATTATCATCAAAAAACAAAAAAAAAATGCTGGTGAGGATGTGGGAAAAACAAACTCTTATACAATGCTTATAGGATGCAAATTAGTCCAGCCACTATGAGAATCAGTGTCGTTTCCTCAAAGATTAGGATCAGAACTTCCAAATAATCCAACTATATCATTTGTGGGTGTATTTCTGAAGGAATCAAAGCCAACATACCATAGAGATACCTGCAGACCCATGATTATCACTGTACTCATTATAATATTTAAGTTATTATACTGGCTGGTTTTGGGTGTCAACTTGACACAAACTATACTTTTTTTTTTAAGAGAGGAAAAAGCCTCAGTTGAGTAAATGGCCTCCATGAGATCTAGCTGTAAGACATTTTCTCAATTAGTCATCAATGCGGGAGGGACCAGACCATGGTGGGTGGTGCCAACCTGGGCTAGTGGTCCTGGGTTTTATAAGAAAGCAGGCTGAGCAAGCCATGGGGAGCAACCTAGTAAGCAGTATCCCTCCATGGCCTCTGCATCAGCTCCTGCCTCCAGGATCCTACCCTGTTTGAGTTCCTGTCATGACTTTCTTTGATGATGAACAGCAACACTGAAGTGTAAGACAAATAAACCCTTTGCTCCCCACTTGCTTTTTGGTTATAGTGTTTTGTTGCAGCAATAGACACCCTAATTAAGACAAATTGGTACCAGCGTAGTGAGGTATTGACAGTGTAGTGACAGATCTGACTATGTTTTGGGGAGGATTGTGGAAGGACTTTGGAACTTTGGGCTAAAAGAGCCATTGAGTGTTAAGAGCTCTGTGGGATGTTCTGTGGGAACTTGGAAGATAAGAATGTTGAGAGCAGCACAGAGGATGGAGGCCTGGCTTATGACATTTCAGAGGGAAGTTTAAAGACTCTATTGGAGCCGTTTATTATTTTGAGTTAAGGTTCTGTGGTTCTGGTTAGCTGTGACTGAAGAATCAGTTGTGATTAACAAGATATCAGAACTACTAAAGCAAAACCTTGTTTTGTGGGATACTTGATGGTGGTCAGCTGGAGCTAAGAAATTAGCAGTGAGCAAGTCCAACATGACCTGCAAAATCTTCTGGGAAGTGTTTCCTGGCAGTACAAAGTAGCTGTATTCCAGAAGTGACCAAGGTTGTTCCTCCTAGTGATAGCTGCTGGACTTGGTAATGTATGGAGTCACCCAGGTGGTATTGGTTTTGAAGGCATAAAGAAGTCGTGAAGAGCAGCTGAGTCTTGGCACTGTGAAAGGCCAGGAGAGCCACTGGTGAAGGTGCATTTTCAGCCTCGTTGGAAGTTGATGGTCCAGGACTGAAGGGATCATGCAAAGGAGTTAAGACTTGGTACCATGAGGAGAGCCTATAAGAAGCTATTGGTAAAAGCACAGCCCACTTTTAGGAGAAGACCCCAGTGTTTTGGAGGTGCCAGTACCATGGGATGACCACCAAGAACAGAAACAGCAGTGGAGTGGAGACAGCCAGAGCTAGAAAATGAGCTGTGTGTTCTGCAGAGGTTAGAGCTGGAGAAGTGGCTGCAACTTCTCAGAGGAGCTCAGAAAATCATGCGTGAATCCCAGGTAAATGGACACTGAGTTATTTAAACTGTTGGAGTTTGATTTTGCTTGGTTCAGATTGTGATGGTGCCCTGGTCCTTCCCTCTTGAAGAAAGCATTTAATTTAATTTTGACTTTTACAGGAGGCCACAGCTGAAATATTTGAACTTTTAAAAGAGATTGGATATTTTAAAGATACTGAAACTTTAGTGTATTTGCATTTGTAAAAGACTGTAGGACTTTTAAACTATTTGTTTTAATGTGAGATATTGGGAAGGAATAAAAAAGGGAGAGTTGTGGCTTAAAGTGATGTGTTTGTGTGTCAACTTGATACAAGCCAGAGTCATCAGAGAAGATGGAGCCTCAGTTGAGGACATGCCTCCATGAGATCCAGCTGTTAGGAATTTTCTCAACTAGTGATCAATTGGGGAGGGCCCAGCTCATGGTGGGTGGTGCCATCCCTGGACTGATGGTCCTGGGTTCTATAAAAAGGCAGGCTGAGCAAGTCATGGGAAGCAAGCCAGTAAGCAGCTCCCCTCCATGGCCTCTGCATCAGCTCCTGCCTCCAGGATCCTGCCCTATTTGAGTTCCTGTCCTAACTTCCTTCAGTGATAAACAGCAGTGTTGAAGTATAAGCCAAATAAAGTCTTCCCTTCCCAACTTGCTTTTTGGTCATGGTATTTTGTTGCAGCAATAGAAACCCTAACGAAGACAGTTATTGAGTCAGCCCAGGTACTCATCAGTGGACGAAGGGAGAGCAAATGTGGCATACACACAATGGAGTGCTGTTCATCCACAACATCAATAAATTCTATTGTTTGAAGGGAAATGGTGCTAGGAAGATGGATCAATGGTTCAGAGCTCAAAGTGCTATTGTAGGGAATCCAAATTCAGTTACCAGTGCCCACATCAGGCAGCTCATAACTAATTAACTCCATTTCCAGGGGGATCTGTCATATCTCATCCATAGACATCTGCACTACACATCCACATAATTTAAAAAATTCTTTAGGTGAATAATGGAAAATGGATGGAACTGAAGGTTTTATTAAGTGAAATAAGTGAGACACATAAGGTTGGGTGTCATATGTTTTCTCTCATGTGTGGAATTTGAGACGACAGGATATGAAAATAAAGGACTATTCAGTGTGTAGAAGGGGGATAAGAGAGCAGTTGATAAGAGTGTATAATGGTATGAATATGGTCAAAGTGTGTTCTATTCATGTATGAAGGTGTCATATTACAATCCATTATCTGTACAATTAACATGCACTTAAAGACTGCTGAAAAGGAGGTGTCACAGCCTGGACTGCAAGTAGATCTGGCTTCTTGGTGTCATGGGTGGAGACTCAGATAATGTACTTCTGCCACTTATAATTGAAGCTCCCTGTCAGAAGAGGATATCCTAACAGAGGGGCCTAGGATGATGCTTTATCCAGAGGAGACCCTTTTGTTATACAGGGGTGGTGGTGGAGTGAATAGGTCAGAGGGTCAGAGCAAACATGTCAAATGTTTTTGACACACAAAACCAAAGTTAAAAAACTAATCTCTTGCATTCCCTCCTATCAGTGCCCAGTGCCAGCACCACGGGTCCCTGCTCTACCTCCATGGATAGTGTGCTCCTGAGCTATTGCCATCTTCAGCATTGCCAGCCACTCAGCTTCACTGCTACATGTCCCATCCAAGCCATGGAGTAGCCGTAGGGCCTGTTAAGGTGCTCACGGTAAGTCATTGGCTTTTTAATGACTCTGAGACTTGTGTATCTGTAGAAGAATCACTAAGTGTATTTGCTAATGTTCAACCTTTTCTTCCTACTATTCTGACTCTGCATCTCCATTGTACACTTTCATGGTACTAAATTTATGAAGCAGGTGGAAGTAAGAGAGATAGTACAATAAATTATGCCCAAACTGACCATTTTTGACCATTTAGTTCAAACCAAATTATCTCTTGTGCTCAAATATTTGATGACTTCACATTCCTGCTGTAGTCCAGTCAGAGACAGAATTTACATCTTATAATTCATTTCTTATGACCCTCCAGGGTCTCTGAAAATGCTTTTGCAACACACAGTACTCAGGTCTTAATCTTTTACAATGAAGGCAAAATTAGATTGATTTCACACGAGCCTGTAAGCAAATGAGAAAAGTCTCTATTGCTGCATCAGAAATGAAAAGTTTTGTAGGTGTCTGGTGATGGTGGCAACTTTGACAATAACCGTACAGCAAACACCTTCACAGGAAGTAGTTTTTCTGATGGAATTACTTCTTCCTTGGCTGCACAGGGGCATTGTTGTAGCAGAAAAAGAGGTTACTGTAGTAAGTGGTGCATTGATTTTTTTTTAAGTATAGAAATAAGATTCAGGATCATATTACAATTGCCTATTAGCACTGGTGACCCGTGAGGGAGAATTTGCCTAGAGCTTTCAGCCTATACAACAATTTGTCTGGCTCCATTGTTGACTGTATTCTTTCACCACCTTTTGTGAAATGTATACACATGCATGAACTTTGGAGACCAACATCTGAGAATGACATTAAAATATTTGATATGGGTGCCAATATCGCTCCCACCAACATGGTGAATGTTCCTAAGACCCGCCGGACGTTCTGCAAGAAATGTGGCAAGCACCAACCCCACAAAGTGACCCAGTACAAGAAGGGCAAGGATTCTTTGTACGCCCAGGGAAAGCGGCGCTATAACAGGAAACAGAGCGGCTATGGTGGGCAGACTAAGCTGATTTTCTGCAAAAAGGCTAAAACTACAAAGAAGATTGTGCTGAGACTTGAGTGTGTTGAGTCCAACTACAGATCTAAGAGGATGCTGGCTATTAAGAGATGCAAGCACTTTGAACTGGGAGGCGATAAGAAGAGAAAGGGCCAGGTGATCCAGTTCTAAGCTGATCTTGAAGACAATAAAATCATGAGCTTGTACTAAAAAAAAAAAAAAAAAAAAATTGATATGGGCCTGAACACATGGTTCAATGGTTAAGAGTAATTGCTGTTCTTTCAGAACACCCAGGTTTCATTCTTGGCACCCATATGATAGCTCATAACTTCATGAATCTCCGGTTCCATGGAATCTGGTGTCCTCTTTTGGACCCTGTGTATACCCATGGGCAAGTGGTAAACATAAAGTAATGTAGACACACATACATACAATAAAAAGAAAAACCATTGAAAAATGGTAATGTGAGGTCATTGGTACAGCCAGGCCATTAGAATGGAACAGGGTTCAAGGCATGAATTCCGGAGTGCAAGGGTTTACTAGACTGACCCTGGTGGTAGGCAGAGGGATTGATGGACAGACCACTGGGGAGGGCGAAGGAGTTGCTATTTACTAAGAGCACACACTTATTTTGATATTTAACAACTGGTGTTGCTGGTCCCATGGGGGGAAAAACTAATTTTCTTATCTTGGCCAAATTATTGGCTTTAGATAAATTGTTTTTTCTCTCTGACTTGTGATGCCTTCATCTGGAAAGCAGAAGTGTTGATAACCCTTGCCCTATCAAGTTGCCTTCAGACTCTCATGAGATAATTCACGAACAGTACCAAGTCCAGTCAGTACTGGAAGAGCAGAAAGTGTCCAGCCAATGGCAGATGCATTATTTTATTTCTGTTTTCTGTCTGGTGTAATTGATATTGTAAAGGGAAACAGTTTGGTCCTTCTTGAGCTTTTTGGTGGAAGAGATTCAGCATTGCTATTTAGATTTTATTTGGACATGGGTTTCTGCTTAAATTTTACCATGGTCTTAAACACACTGAGAGGAGAAATGCAGTGATGATGCTTTAATTTTATGTCTTATTATTATCCAGACTAAGTGTTCAGAGGCTCACATATCAAGTATTTCTCTCATGAACAGAATATCTTGCATCATGCTTTCTTCATTCTTTGAAAGTTGATAAGGACACCTTAACTGGATACTGATGTTCCCAGTGGACTGTTCTGTCAAAGGAGATTGAATATTATTTAAGAGAGTCTTACTCTTGGGATGAGTACATTACCAGGGGGATTTTCTGTAAAAGGAGATTAAATAATATTTTAGAGAGTCTTACTTTATATAGCATGTTCAAGGGCGTGGGTTCATTCCCTAGCACTGTCAGCTCTCATCCCCTGCCCCTGCAAATATACCTCACAAAACATAATGACCTTATTCTTAATGGAATGCCTTAAACCATCCAGGAAACATCAGATAAAAGAATTATATAAAATAATCATTTTAAATATTCAGAGGAGTCTACTAACCAAGAAACAATTTCTAATTTGTTTTATAAAAATTACCTTTCTCAGATTTACTTAAAGTATTGCTGGCAATGTGTGTGCACTTATGTGTGTGTGTGTGTGTGTGTGTGTGTGTGTGTGTGTGTGTGTGTTCATGACGTATATAATCTTTTAAACTGAGCAGTCCCATTAAGACAGAATTATGTACCCTATACTCACCTGTCTCATGTAAGAGGTCAGTTTTAGTATATTCTCAGACTTGTAAAATAGTCACAAACAATGTGTTTGTGAATTTGCTTCCTTTCCTTTCTAATATCCTTCTGTGTAGTCAGAGAACATAGTTTATGTGATTTATGTCCTTTAAGTGTTTTGAGAATTACTTTGTGGCCAGTGTGTAGTTTGTTTTGAAGACCATTTCCTGTGCACATGAGAAGAATGTGAATTCTCTTTGTGGGTCGAGGATCTCTACATATGCTAAATCTAGTTAGTTTGTGATGTTTTCTAGCATTCTTTGCAAATCTTCAGCTCAGTAGATTCTTTTGAAATATCTTTCAAATTTGTTTTATTTTATGAGGTGGCTATATGAGGGGGAACAATTTTTTTCTTGTGTGATACTAGGAGTAGAATGGAAAAGCCACACTCAGAACAATCTAATGAATATATTGTGCATATTTCATTAAGTTCCTGTCTGAGTGCGGAAAAGAACTCAGCATTCATATGAGAAGTAGGAACTTTGGCAGAGGCAAAACCTCCAATGTCCATGTGACATTTATTGAGCATCACTGCACACCAGACCCTGCTCTAATGCATATATTAATTTATTTTCTTTACAATAGCAATGTACATTATCACTTAATGCAACATGTACTGTTGCTCACCATGGTTTGTACATGATGACATTAGTTGTACAATCTGAACTACTACATACAACATCCCCTTTGTAGCTTTTAGGTGGCCTGATACTAAGGTAAAAGTAGTCAGTAGTATTGATAGGAGTTTGGTCAACAAGATATAAAAGCATCAACACTTAGTGTGGGGAAAGTCCTGACATCTTTTAAGGAATAGTTAGGTTTCAGAGACTGAGATTGACTTACCATGATGACCAATTTGAAAATGATTTGTTTCTTAATTCAGAGTTTGTTGGGATCTAGAGAGAAACACACCAAACTCCTATCCTCATAGATGCAAAAAGGCCCAACTCAACAGGATCTGTGGAAGCCTCATTTCTCATCTTTACTGACAGAACTGTGTATAAGGAGTGCAGCCTCTCCTGATCCTATGGGAGAACATTGGAGTTGTAAACAGTCCAGCCAAGATGATGATCTGTTGAAGTGGTGCAGGAACTTAGAATACTAAGCCTTCCCTCCAGTACCCATTAGATAGGCCATAAATCCATGTTTTATTATAAAGAATACTAATATGTCACTCGGTCTCTTCTAACTCATTTCCATTTCTTATCTATTCTCCATTTCTTCTTGCTCCCTGACATCTTCCTTCACTATTCTGCTCCTTTGTTTTACTCAACAAATATGTATTTACTATGTACAACTACTGGGGGGCAGTGACATCAACTAGAGATTCTGTCTATTGCCCTCTAGACTTGATGGTTTAATGTCGACAGAAATGACAAAGCTTTAAACACAGTAAATAGTAATTGTGACAAGTGTCACAGTGTAGATAAATGATTCCATAAGATATTATGGCAGATATAATCTGTGTACTTGGGAAGGGCAGGGCAGGGTCCCCAGAAAAAACACCATGAATTGGTGTTGGGCACAGATATTTGAGGAAAAAAACCTTAGGAAGAAAAGTGCCTGAACAGTAGCCCAATGACATCAGTCAGATCTGTATAAATACTAATGACTGAGAAGGCTGTGTGAGTATATGCAGGAGCAGGAGAAGGAGAAGCAAAGTGAGATGATGCAAGATAAAGACTCCAAGCCATCACAGGAAGGCCTGCAAAGGTCATAGTAGGCAGTTTCCTGGTGGTATAGACCTCTATTTTGAGGAAAAAATGATTTGGCTAGAAATCCAGACATATCTGTACAAATCAGTTGAAGAGTAAGAGCATGGGTTTGTTGACTTTAGTGATTTCACGACATATCCCAATGTATGTGACCAAGAGAAGCACATTAAGCTTTGGATTCTCTCATTATTACAGATCATCTTATTCATAACTGAGCTTAGAACATGGTACCCTCAGATATAGCACCTTGAGATATTTTCAGAGATTGAGAAAATTGCTGAAACTAGATGTCGTTATGGCTTACCCACATTCATGTGTAGGATTATCTATAACAGAATACTCTAATTTACTTCCCCTGAAATATGTGATAAAGTGGGTATGATAGCTTTTCAGCCCATATATGAAATCCAAGAAGAATTTGGACAGATTTTGCTGCCTAGCCTGGAGTTTGCTTCATTAGATCATGCCCCTTTGACCAACTGTATTGTAGGTGTTCCTCATCAAATAAGCAAAAATCAAATAGTATTCCTTGAATTTTTGCTTCTTTATTTTTTAAGATTCCTGTGTCATGTCTATCTATGACTAAATTAATTTGTTATGTGCCCTTGTTATGAATACATCTTTTGTTGTAAGAATGTCATTCATGATAATGCTTGTGAAAAGCCAGAGAGACATGTGGGATTTTTTTCTCCCATACATCTTTTAAGTAACAAAGGATAGGCAGAGTCAGACAAGAAAGATAATGCTCTATTTCTTAATTAGATTCTCAGTAGTACAAAATCCTCACCAAAGCTGACTATTTTGACAAATAGGAGATCTCACATATAGGCAATAGAGTCACTGTATAAGTGAGGGAAACAAAGCCACTTTCATACCATTTGTATAAATTACATGTAAACTTGCGTGATTATCATTTTAATCTCATTCAGTCTTACTTCACTTTGGAATTGTCTTTATATTCATAGTTCTAAATTGTGCTTTCAGTAACTATGACCATCTCCATGTATACCATTTAATAAAGTGAAATCCTGGACAGATGGATGTTCTCTTCTGTGAGCTCAGTCCTTGGAATCTTATGGGTCTTCAACAGCAATGGAAAGGAAGGCACAATTCATGCTCAACAACCTATGGCATGCCATTTGGCTTTCTTTAGAAGTCTGTTCTTTTTTTTTTATTAATATATTTATTTATTATTTTTTTTCATTTTGTGTACCAACCCCAGTTCCCTCTCCCTCCCCTTCTCCTGCCTCCTCACCTTCCTCCCACTCTACCCCCATCCACTCCTCAGAGTGGGTAAGGCCTCCCATGGTAGTCAACAAAGTCTGGCATACCAAGTTGAAGGAGAGCATAGCCCCTCCCCATTGTATCAAGGATGAGCAAGGTATCCCACCACAGGGAATGGGCTCCAAAGAGTCAGTTCATGCACCTGGGATAAGTCCTGGTCCTACTGCCAGGGACCCCACTAACAGATCAAGCCACACAGCTGTCACCTGCATTCAGTGGGCCTAGTTCAGTCCCATGCAGGTTCCCAAGCTGTCAGTCCAGAGTCAGTGAGCTCCAACTAGCACTGGTAAGCTGTCTCTGTGCTCTGTGTCCTCATCGTGATCTTGATCCCTTCTTCTTCTTCTTCTTCTTCTTCTTCTTCTTCTTCTTCTTCTCCTCCTCCTCCTCCTCCTCCTCCTCCTCCTCCTTCTTCTTCTTCTTCTTCCTTCTTCTCCTTCTCCTTCTTCTTCTTCTTCTTCTTTTTTTTGTTTTTTTGTTTTTTTTTGTTTTTTGAATGCCGAATGCCGTTTATTGAAGGAGGGAGGAGGTCTTAAATACAGGCTTACAGTACAATGGGAGAACCCTGGAGGGCAGAAGTTTGCTTCTAACAGTCTGTTCTTTAACAAACTCCAGAGAGTTGATAAGCCTCTGGGGATAGTGTTGAGACAGCAGGAGAAAGTACAAGTGATCCACAGATTTGGGGTATGTGTATCACAAAGTTTCTTTTAAAATGGCTTCCTATATCAAAAAGGAGTTACAGACAGAGACAAGTTCTTTGATGAATGAGATAATGCAGCACACCACAGAGAATCTCCAGGAAGCAAGGACTCTAGCAAAACACCCCAAATACATGTTTGAGTGAAGACAATCATTTGTGCTACAACCAAATCTAAAGTGAAAGAGCCTTGTAAATTCTTTCATACATAGCCCCCTCTGTGTGCAAAACTTTGCCTTTCCCCACACCTGTGGGTGATAGATTCATTATATTTGGAGATTTTTTTTTTCAGGACACTCTTGGTTTTATTAAAGACATTATAGAGTTCCAAAGGCCATTATGAGAACACTGAACGGTCAGGAAGACACACAGAGAGAGGGCTATGCAGCAGGAATTTTCTCATCAATAGAATGTACCACAGTTTAAGGACTCCTGTTCATGATTATTCCAGCTACCATAGCAACATGTTTTATCTACTTATCTATTATGGTGACACTCTGAAATATCTATCATTCTTCTAATTGAATGCCATGTTTGGTTATTTTCTGTAGGAACTATTGGCAGTGTATAAAATAATAATTAAAAGAACCTGTTGTAGGAAGAGATGCCAGCACTACATGGTCAGAGACCTTGATTTTTTTCAATGAACAAGTATATTTACTGAGCATATTCAATAAGAGGTGCTGGGAAGAAGGTGATAACCAAGGTATACTCCTTACTTTCAAGAATTTTAATAGTCTTGTATGGGAGACGGTCATTAAAACAGCAATCACATATATAATAGAATCTTATGTTCAAATATAGGACACATAAGCCTATACAACATTGCTGAGCCTTCTTGGGGGAAATGTTTTCTTAACTGAGTTAGACTCTGCTAGGGAAAGGTAGACAGGAAGCTGAGTAAGACTTACTCCCACAGATGCAGGGTATATTAAGATCTTGGAGTATGGTAGTTTCTAGCAAATGATAAGTACTAACTGTAATGTACAGAATACATCAGGGAAAAATTCAGGATTAGGAGAAATCTCCCCATGGCATAGAGTTCAAATATCCTGGTTTTAGCAGACTGAGGTGTGTGGAATTTTGACAGCAGCTAACATTTCTAGGGGCAGCACCTGAATTTCCTAATGCCTCTGCTAGAATTTGTTGCTGCTTCACCAAAAAGCCCAATAAGAAGGTCTGTATAAGGAGAAGAACAGAGAACCACTTTACGTTGGAGACTTTCAGCGAGGAAACATATTTCTAAGTGTTTTCCTTCCTAATTACTTTTGTGTGTTGCTTGTCACTGTGGTTTGTCCAACCTCCCATATGCTCTGTAACTACAGGTCCTGGAAAAGAGGAACACTTGGCATTGTTAAGGCCTCAACAATAGTCATTGAAGTTATTATCTGTGGGTGCCTAGTGGAGGATCAGTGTGGTGGTTAATTCTGTCAGCTTGGCATAAGCTAGAATTACTCAGGAGATGAACCTGTGAGTATGACTGTGAGGGAGTTTCTAGAACAGATTAATTGAGATGGAAAGAGTGGCCCTCAATTTGGGCAGCACCATCCTCTGGACCAGGATTCTGGTTATATATATATATAACAAGCTGAGTTCTGCACTCACCTCTCTGTGCTTCCTCACATGAGATACTATGTGACTGGATGTCTTATGTTCCTGCCACCATATTTTCCTGGCCGGGGGCAGGGGGGGGGACTGTGTCTCCTCAAACTGAGCTCCAATAAAACCTTCTTTTCTTAGAATATTTCTTGTTAGTTATTTGGTCATCCAACAAGACAATTAATAGAATCAGAGCCCTCACTGTGGGCCAGAAGCTGGTCTTGGAAAGTCATAGAATGGCTTCTCAGCAGCTTCTCTCGAAAAGACAGTTTGTAGAAGACAACAGCAAGCTCTCTGAAAGGGAGCTCGGTGAGCACTGTCCATGGTTCTGACAACAGTGTCAGCTCATTGGGTTCTTCCTGGGTCTGGGCTCTCATCAGAGCTGCAAACTGTCTTGCTTTCATACTTATCCAGGACCCCTTCACACTGGTCAAGGCAATGATGCTCAACTGAGTGCCAGTCCTTCCCATTCAGTCATTCTCTTGACAGACTTCACTTTCCCTACTCTAACTGAATCTTTCCCTGCAGATAAACTTGCAGATTTCATTCTCTTACTTCAGTCTCCACTGAATGCCTTCAGAATTTTCTTCTAGCCAAAAGGGAGCCATGTTCTTTTGGGAACAATTAAAATGTTCCAGCCTTTTCAAATTTAAATGAACGAAGGAAACTCTCAGGCAATTTGATTGCTAGGGGCAGAAAGGCAGCTCTCCCCATTTTCATAACAACAGGACTTGAGGCAAGCCATCTTTGCAGCCTGTTTCCCTCTAGGGCTGCAACCTATTTGATTCAAAGTCATAAAGTATAATTTGCAGGAAGCATTGTAGGCTTTCATTTTGCAAATATCTGAAGTGTCAGTTCGAGACTTCAAAAGACTGAGAAATCTCACACTATTTATATTTCTATGTGCTCTTCATGACAAATGACTTCTTTCAATTCTTGATGAAAATCAATGTGTGTTAGGTAATTCCAGGTAAATGTTGACTCTTCTGTGTCATAAAAAAGCACTTAGAAGTGATGGATGAAGCTAAAGAGAAAATGAGGTCTAGAGCTCATAGCCCTTTGTGACTCCAGTTCCAGGGGATCCAATCCTGTCTTCTGGCCTCTGTGGACACCAAGCACACACACGATACACAAACATACACACACTCACACATAAAAATAAAAACAAACAAATCCTTTACAAATGCTGTGTTAGCACTTACCAGTCAGATTTTAACATTTTAAGAAAAAAAAGTGATTTTGTAGGTCTAAATTAAAAGCCACTTGTATTTTAAATTCCAAAATAGGTGTGACAGCTGATTGTCAAACAAAGGAAAGATCATGGAAAAAGGGAATCTTGGCCCATGAACTAATTTCCAGAGGAGCCAGTCTATAGACCCAGAACCCCTTGAGTGAAAGGACAGTCAGGTTACCCTGAGCAAGGAACTTGATAAAATACTAAGTTTTATTGTTAGCTTTTCTCAGAGGTTCCAATGGCCTTTTACAAGGGTAACTGTACAGTGGAGGAAAGGAAACAAATGGATTTTCAGAGTCTGTTGGACACTGGTTCTGAAATGACACCAATCCCTAGACACCCCAAAGGACACTGTGGCCCTCCATTTAAAGCAGGAACTTAAGATGGTCAGGTGATTAATGAAGTTTGGTCTGAAGCATGACTCACAGTAGGTCCAGTTGGTCCCTGAATTCATCCTACGGTTATTTCCTCAGTCTCAGAATGTATAATTGGGCCGGGAGGTGGTGGTAGTGCATGCCTTTAATCCCAGCACTCTGGAGGCAGAGCCAGACGGATCTCTATGAGTTCAAGGCTAGCCTGGGCTACAGAGTGAATTCCAGGAAAGGCACAAAGCTACACAGAGAAACTCTGTATTGAAAAACAAAACAAAACAAAACAAAACAACAACAACAACAACAACAACAACAAGAATGTATAATTGGGATAGATATACTTAGAAGGTGGCAGAATTCCCACACTGGTTCCCTGACCTGTGTGTGGGTTGAGGACTATTATGGAAAGGCTAAAGAGAAGCCTTTAGAGTTATCTCTGCCAAGGAAAATAGTGAATTGCTGAAATTAGTGCTATTGTCAAGGACTTGAAAGATGCAGGGGTGGTGGTTCCCACTACATCTCCATTTAACTCTCCTTTCTATCATTCCAGAAGACAGATCGTGGAGAAAAATGGTTGACTATCAAAAACTTAAGTAGTGATTCCAGTTGCATCTGCTGAATTAGATGTGGTGTCCTTACTTGACCAGATTAACACATCTCCTGTTTCATGGTATATAGATATTGATCTAGCAGATGCCATTTTCTTGGTGCCTGTCCATAGGGACCACCAGAAACAATTGCTTTCAGTTGGCAAGGCCAGCAGTGTACCTTTACAGTTTTACCTCAAGGTTATATCAACTATCTAGCCTGCATCATATTTTAGTTCAAAGGGAATCTTGATCATTTGTCTCTTCCAGAAAATATCCCATCAGTCCACTGTCTTGATGACATGATGCTGGTTGGGCAAAGTGAGCAGGAGGGAGCAACTACTTTCAGCTTGTTGGTAGCACATATGTATTAGAGGATGGGAAATAAATCCAATCAAAATTTATGGGTCTTCTACATCAGTGAAATACTTAGGAGTCCAGTGGTGTGGGGTGTTCAGGGATATTCCTTTCATGGTGAAGAATAAATTATTGCACGTGGCTCCTCCCATTACCAAGACAGAAGCACAACATTTAGTGGGCCTACTTGAATTCTACAGATAGTACGTTCCTCACTTGGGTCTGTCCCTCTGGTCCAAATACCAAGTGACTCAGAAAGCTGCTAGCTTTGAGTGGGGCCTGGAAGAAGGATCCTCAACAAGTCCACCTGCTGTGCAGGCTGCTATACCACTTGGACCCCATGACCCAGCAGACACATGGTACTGGAGGTATCAGAGGGAGGCAGGGATGTGTTTGTAGACTTTGTCAGGCCTCTATGGGTGAATCATGAAAGAGACTTTTGGGATTTTTGAGCAAGGCTCTACTATCTTCTGCAGACAACTATTCTCCATTTGAGAGATAGCCCTTGGCCTGCTATTGGGCCTTAATGGAACCTGAGCAATATACCACCAAGTTACCATATGACCTGAGCTCTCCATCATGAATTGGGTATTCTTTGACCCACCAAACCATAAAGTAGGACATGCATAGCAGCAATCATTATCAAACAGAAGTGGTGCATATAAGATTGGGCCCAAACAGGTCCTGAAGGCACAAGGGAGTTTACATGAAGAAGGTGCCTAACTGCCTATTGTTTCTACTCCTATTATAATGCCTATTATAAATTACTGCCAAGCATGCACCTATAGCCTCATGGGATGTGTCCCATGATTGCTTGATTGAGAAAGAGACTACTAGAAAGTGGTTTACTGATGGTAGTCCATATTATGAAGGCAGCACCCAGAAGTGGACAGCTGCAGCATTACAGCTTCTTTCTGGGACAACTGTGGAAGACACTGGCAAAGGGAAAACAGTGGGCAGAACTTTAGGGAATACACATGGTCATACATTTTATTTGGGAGGAGAAATTGCTAGATGTGCAATTGTTTACTGCTTCATGCACTGTAGCCAATGAATTGGCTGGAGAGTTAGGGACTTGGAAAGTGCATGATTGGAAAATTGGTAAGATGTATGCATATCTGGGACATCTGGGAGGATATATGCAGATAGATCTCTCCAGATGGGCAGAGACTGTGAAGGTACTTTTGTCCCATGTAAGTGATCATCAACAGGTGACTCCATCACAGGAGGAGTACAATAATCAAGTCGTTAGGATGGCCAGTTCTGTGGACAGGTAGCCTCTTTTGCTTGCCATCCCAGTCACTGCCAAGTGGCCGTGGTGGCAGAGATGGTAGTTATACATGGGGTCAACAACATGGACTCACCAAACCTGACCTAGTAACAGCTGCTGCTGCAAGCCAGATCTTCCATCAGCAGAGGTCAACAGTGAGCCCCAAATATGCCACCATTCCCAGCAGTGACAGCCATTGACCCAGTGGCAGGTTGACTTTGTTGGATTACTTCCTCCATAGAAAGGATTATGCTTCATTCTGATAGGTGTAGGTACAGTGTGGATATGAAATTGCCTTTCCTGCACATAATGCTTCTGTCAAAACTACCACATGGGGACTTAGAGAGTGCCTTATCTACCTTCCTGGTATTCCCCACAGTATTGCTTCTGACCAAGGAACTCACTTTACGGCCAGAGAAGTGAGACAGTGGGCCCACAGTTATGAAATCCACTGTTGGTCTTACCATGCTCTCCACTATCCTGAAGCATCTGGCCTGATAGAAAGATTGAATGATCTTTTTAAGATACAGTTACAGAGCCAATTGGGTAACAGCATCTTGGAGGGCTGGAGTAGGGTTCTTCAAAAGGCAGCATATTCTCTGAATCAGTATATGGTGTGGATTCTCCTATAGCCAGGCTCCATAGGCCCAGGAATCAGGGGGTGAAAAAAGGAATAATTTCACTCACTATCACCCCTGGCGAACCACTAGAAAAAAATTGCTCCCTGTTCATGCAGTCTTAGATGCTGGCCTAGATATTTTGGTTCCAGAATATGAATTGCTCCTGCCAGGAGACACAAGTATTCCATTGAACTGTAAACTCAGACTTTCCCCTGGCCATTTTGGGCTTTTGATGCCCTTAAGCCAAAAGACTAGAAAGGAATAACACCATTAGGAGGGGTGATATATCCAGATTACCATGGAGACATTGGATTGCTTCTCCACAATGGAGGTAAGAAGGATTATTTATGGAGTGCAGGAGATCCTTTAGGATGTCTCTCGGAGCTATTGAGCCCTGTGATTAAATGGGAAACTACAACAATCTAATCCAGGCAAGGATGACAAAGGGCACAGACCCTTTAGGAATTGCAAGTATGGATCACTCTTCCAGGGAAAGAACCAAGATCTGCTGAGGTGCCCACTGAAATGGAGGAAATACAGAATAGGAAAGCAGTTATGATGAGCAGCTAAGACCATGTGACAAATTGCAGAAATAAGGATTATAATTGACATGAGTGTTTCTGTCATAATTTGTTAAGAATGTGTCTGTACAGATATTTGTGTTGTCCTTCTTCAATGTCTTTCTCATGTAATGTAACATGAATTAAAAGAATAGCAGTGGTTATCATATTTAAGTTTTGGGATACTAAATAAATGTTCCTCAAGAAACATTGTCACCTTCTCTAAAGCATATAATGAATTTGTTGTTGTATGTGGAATAGTTATGTCATGTTAGGCATAATTATGACATGTTTGTTATTTTCATTTAGAAATTCATCATGACATAGGGAAATGTGATTGAGTATAGAGTTGATAAGGAGTAGATTGTGATGGCTATTCTTGGTGTTAACTTGACTACATCTAGAGTTAATGAAAACCCAAGTGGCTGGGTACATCTGAGAGGTGTGTGGAATCATGGAGTTGGCCTGGTCTAGCTGCCTTGACAGGCATGCATCATAGGTTTTTCAGGTTAGACTCCATGGTTCTTGGGGCACCTCATATAAAAATATTTGTTAAAAGCCATAAATCAGATCTTGAAAAGTGTATATATTTTCTATAATCAAATCATAATTAGAATCATATTGTAATTAGCTTACAAATTCTGTCTGGAAGTCATGTATTTGAGAAAAAAATCAGAAATAATGCCTGTTACTAAAATGTATCAATCATCCCCAAATAGAATCAAAGTTACCAAGTAGTGTTAATATTCCAGATCTATTGAAATTCATTTTGTAACAACTGTTAGTATTTCAATTTAGTCACAAGATGCAGTAAATATTGGAGGCACAAGTAGAAATTTGTCAGGAAGGAAATAAAATTTGGCTCTTATTTCCCCGAAAATTTTTAAATAAATTCTAAAATTTAAAATAAGTACTTAATTTAGGAAGTCAATTAAGGACACCTTCCTAAGGGAAGACAAGTGCTCCAGACCTGGGAAAGATATCACAGAAACAACACACGCAGATGAATGATGATTTAGAAGACTTAAAGAGCATCCACACTCTATATTTATCTTAACATAATCTAGCTGGGGGGAGGGAAGCATTATAAACAAAATTGTTATATGTAATATAATTGTGTGTATGTGTGTATACATGCACCCACACTTATAAAGGAGTACATAAAATACACATAGCAAATATTAATGTGTTTATTTTCAAATTATATTTTCAGTAACTTGTTATCTAAGGTTTTATATATTAGTCAACATTTTTATAACATATAGCAATTGTAAGAGAGGCTCCAGAGCAGGGGAGTGAGAAATCTCTTCTGGACATGACAGGACCACTAGGCTCATGAACTCACAACATCTCTGGTTGTCTGCCCAGGAACCTGCATATAATGAAGATCAGTATTCCAGCATAGGGTGGGGAGGAAATCACAAGCCCCCATCCCTGGCTGAGTAGCTATAGTTGATGGTTCTGAGGGAGAGAGGGAGTCAGTTTTCTTTTCAGGTGTAGCCTGTGGTAGGTGGACCATGTCCTGGTGGATGGTCCCACACCAATGTGCATGCAGTCAGCACAACCTGGACTCAGTGATCTATTTTGCTGTTTTCTAAATGAATGTGGATGCCATCTTTTCTGAAAACAACTTGCCTTTTTCACTACAGAAACTTTCATTTTATGTAATCATTATAGTGTTGTATCACATAATTGATAAAATGTAGAGGACATGATGTTGGGAGGGAGTTGGGAATACTGGGGATGGATCCAGGAAGAATTAGAGGGAAGAGTATGTGGTGGACACTATTAAAAACATATGCATGTATGATCTTCTCAAATAATTAATAAAAATATCCTATTAAAACCTTATAATGGTGTTTTCAAATCAGATATTCAAGAGAAAGCTCTTTTTAATTTTTTAAAAAATAGTTCAATATTAGACCATGAAACATCTGACATTCTGATATTTGCATGACATTGTCTCTGGTTAACATACACACACTCACACATGCACACACATATACAACCTATATAACTTGTCATCTCTGCAAATACTTTCCTACTTTAACCCTGTGATCAATCTGGAATTGATTTTCAGACAGCAGCCCGCAGGCAGAAGCATGATGAGGCTGGCAGTGTTCTCCTCTCAGGGCTTTGACATTCCTGTTGTATCTTTTCTTCTCCCCTTGCTGATAGCAACCATATCTCCTCCCTTGTTGATGCTTGTCGAATTCCTGGGGCATCTAGCTTACGAACACATGAATCACAGGACTAAGGGACAGATTCCAGTAATAGCATGAAAAGTGTTCTGTCATTTAATTTTTTGGATGTTGAAAGAACCTAGCTGCCCTGCAGGAGCGAATAACTGCTTAGAAAGAAAATGGCATATTTCTTGCTTTTCCTGCTTTAGTTAACAACATGACAGCAAGTCCATCATATTGCCCCATTCTGCAATGCTAAGACAGGGAAGGACATTTTGTTCTCATATTTTCCTGTCCTGGACATAAGCTGATTTTAGTACATAAGGTCTTCATTGAAATTTCATCACCAGGTCTTAAGCTAATGTCCTTGGGCTTCTGGACGTTCCATGAAGGTCAGCTGATGATCTGTGCCTGGAGTCCTGCACCATCCCAGGAAAATGTGGGTCTGGGGCAGCTCGATTTTGCCTCTTCCATGCCTGATCTTAAAAAGAGACATTTAAAAGCCCCAACTTGGAGTTTTCAAAATAAGCCTTTGCAACCACATACTAATTTCGGTGCATTCATTTTTCCTTTATGCATTAGAGAGTCTTCAGAAACGAATTACATCTTCAAATTCAGAATTGCTAAGAGGCACTGTTCAACTTCCATGCCAGCCTTTACAGATGACTTCAGTCTTTGTTCCCCAAATTCTCAGAAATGGGTGAAGCAGAGACCAAAAGAAGCAATTTAGGTAGAGACACAATAGACGTGATGGTGATGGTGATGGTGGAGATGTTGAAGATTTATTATAACGATTATATGTCTGTTTGAGTATATGACACATGTATGTCAGTATTGACAGAGGCTTGAAGAGGGCATTAGATCCTCTTGAACTAGAATTACTGGAGCTTGTGAGCTGCCCTTGGTGGGTACTGGGAACTGAACTCTGTTCCTCTAGAAAAGCAGCAAGCTCTTTTAACTGCTGAGCCATCTCTCTAGCCCCCAAGACACGCAGATGTTTTTCTAGACATGACTTTATGTATACACACAGATGTAGGTATAAAGATGGAAGAGGTTTTTTGTTTTTGTTTTTGTTTTTGTTTTTTTTTAAATCACCGGAAGACATTGTCCATATGATTACTAACTAAATCATATGATTTCTATTGTCAATTTGACAGGATCTAGGGTCATTGAAGATAACAAACCTCTGAGTTCCTGTGTGAGGGATTATCTAGACTGACTGACATGAGAAGACCCATGATAACTGTGGGTAGCACCATGACATAGACCGGGCTCTGGGCTGAATAAAAAGGAGAACCAAGCTAAGCAAGAGCATCCATCTCTCTTTGCTTCCTGGCTGTGGGTGAAATTGTGAACAGATTTTTCTCTCAGTGATGAAATTGTGAGGATCATTATCCTATACAGGTTCAAGGCTGGTTGTATTCTCTTCATCATTTTGCTTTCATGTTATCATGTCCCCTTTTCATAGTATTTACATTCCAGACTAATCCCCCAGTGATAACAGGGTACCAGATACCAGGGGATGTATGACTGCTTGCTCTCAAGGATGGAAGACTGCTTGTGTAACTAGGCAGCACTCCTGATGAGGGAATTGTTCGTTAACTCTAAGGAGGAATCTGCTCTGGGTTTCCCCACATGCTGATGGTCCATGTGATCTTTTTTTTGGTACCAGTATTTAACACCCCCTTTTTGTCTATCAGCACCTGGAAGTTTGTGTCTAAGCACTTGAGTCAGTTATATAAGCTACCCAGCATTAGAAGGGGGAGTGTCTGTTACATAATGCTCATAACATTTGACCTACTTGATGGTTCTCTTCTTTTCCCCTGCTGTGTGGCTACAGGACTCACTTAGTTCCACCACAGCCTTCTGAGTGCAGTGTTTGGCCCATGCTGATGCACAGTAAATCTTAGTCATTGGCTGGGCACTGTTGAAGAACTCATGGCGGTTGCTTTCTTATACCAAGAAGTTTATGTTTCTAGTACTTCAGTTAAAATATCAGATTTTGAGTGTTGAAATCAGACTGCCATTTAGAAAGCTTGGTTTTTTATACATTATTCTTTTTGTCCTACAGAGATACAAATGGCTGACAAACACTCTCAACCAGAAGAGGCAGAGTATACGGGGAGTGCCTCATGACCCCCAAATTGCTCCTGTACATACCTACAGCCCCAGGCCTGATGTGGAAAGCACTTTGAAGGTCACATGAGACTTCATTGTCTTCATTTCATGTCTACACAAAACTGGCAATGAAATAAAATGCAAATGTGCAACAATAGCCTTTTACTGTCTGATTGCCAACTCAGGAAAGTGGTGATAAATAGAAATTGTTTTATCATTTGAATTCTATATAGCATAGTACAACTGAATAGAATTTAAATGCAGGAAGGCAAAGACAATGGCAACCTGTTAAAACATAAAGTTAATTTTTGTCATAAGAGTTTCATGGACAGTTTCCTTTAAGCATATCCTGGACTTTGGCTACATCCCCATCTCCCTGCTTCTGTGGACACTCTTCTTCATCCTCTCAGCCTTGCTTATAGTTTCATCTTACGTATTTATGTATATGTCCATATATGGCTTTATGAACCTGTGGATAACCTGGAATTTACAAATGAGAGGGAAGATCTGTTATATTTCCTTTTTCCTAGTCTTGATTTGTTTATTTGCATCAGTTTTCCTGCAAATGACATAATTTCTCATTTTTCCTTAGACCTGTAGATGAACATCAGGATTGCACCTGATGTCTGACATTGCATCAATTCCACCTCATTCCTTCTCTCCTCTTCCTCCTCTTCTTCCCTTCTAATTACTCGTTCTCATCCTCTTCCTTCCTCTCCTCATCCCTTTCTCCTCCTCCTTCTCTTCTCCCCTGCATCCCCCCCTCTCTCATCCCTTTGAAATCTGAGTTGAGTAAAGAGAACAGGGTCAGTTATAGATATTTGTTAATTTTTCATCTTAGTTGTTGTCTACATTTTATGTTTTATGTATATGATTGTTTAGTGAACATTAAGACCACATCTGTTGGCCTTGTTTCAAGTAAATGTTTGACAAAAAATGGAGAATATGTACTTATTGAATGGTGTAAGAAGAAAGAAAATATCAGCTTTTGTAAAATGCCTCATTAAGCTATTTTGCTTGAGACTTCAGTCTTTCAGGCTCAGACATCAGCCGTGTATATGGATTTCTTCCCATGGAGGGGATAGGTTTTGAATTCCTGACTTGGAGAATTTGCCTCCACAGTGGCTACTAATAACCAGCAATCATTTTGGATCAATGCTTGGCAAGCCCAGGCAGACCTTTAGGTGGATGACCCAGTGATGTGGGCTGCTCCTGGACTGGGTTGTACCCTCAGCTCACAGTGCTGCAGAGCTTCCTAACTGCTCCAGTCAAGACTCCAGGCTTCATCAGATCTATGTGGACTCTAAGAATCCCAGGAAATGATCAAGTCTATGGAAGAATTTGAGATGGGAACATTTTGGATCACTTTAATTTTCACTCTTCTCAAATTAACTATAGTTACCTATGTTTATGACTTTATATCATTTTTACATGTGATTTTATATCCATTTTGTTTGAGACCATCTCAACTTTTTCCTTGATCATCTGCCTTAGCTTCCTCTCTCTTATGAGCTAGAGTTTGGAGGTATAGATCTGCACAAGGAGATGCATTTTGGAGTGATGCTGAGGTTCCTTAACTAGGAATAATAACTTTAGCATTCTAAAAGGACCTTCCAAGTTCTTTCCTGGTATGGAGGACCATAGGATGCTCATCCCATGGAGCTGTGTTTTGAGCAATATTTTGGATTAGTTTTTGCATTATCCTGTGTTCCTTAAATATATTTGTTGTCCTTTCTTCCCCACAAAAGAATCAGTCAGGTCATGAAATGCCTATGTAATTTCTTTTAAGTTCTGAATTTCTTTTATTTTTCTAAGTCTAAATCACAAGATCTACTCTGCCATTTAGTAAGCATACTTTCTTCTGGATGCTTCATTTTCTTATTTAATATGAATATAGTTCTTTCCCTTTGTCATAAATAATTGATGTAAAAGTTCAAATATGTGAAAAGGAAAAGATCCCCCTCCTCTAAGAAACCATCTTAATGATGTTTACAATAAAATTTTAATTAGAAAAATTGCTTTCAAAGTTCTAAGTAAAGACACCTGGGATGGGGAGTACCTCGGTTGGTAAAGTACTTGCTGTGAGAGCATGAGTACCTGAATTCCATTTCAAAAAACCTTAAAAATGTCAGGCGTGGTGCCTGCACTGCAGAAGCAGAGACAAGCAGATTCCTTTGGTCCACTGGGCAAATGTAGCCAACAATAGATGACCTTGAAAACTATTAGGTAAAGAATGATTAAGGAAAATGTTTGTGGTTGACCTCTGACCTTGACCTTCACAGAGATGCATGCACACTTGCATGTGTACTTGCACCCACATGAATGGTTTCTCTATCCTACATAGTCTGTCTGTCTGTCTGTCTCTCTCTCTCCAAGTAAAACAAAAGGCTCTGGGAAGTTGAGCCTATCCATGTGAACTGCTTGAAAGGCTGGGCTCATTGCTTCATTACACACATACACACACACACACACACACACACACACACACACACACACACACACACACACACACACACACACACACATTCTCTCTCTCCAAGTAAAACAAAAGGCCCTGGGAAGTTGCACTCCTCTGTGCGAACTGCTGGAAAGGCTTGGCTCATTGCTTCATGATTGGCTCAGTCTATGGTCTCCACAGAGAACCAATGGACTGAGGTGGCTCCCAGCTGGTTTGTTGTGGAAGGTGTTCTCAGGAGTAGAGGTGGACCCTGTGTAGTGGACAGAAAAAGGAAGGAAGGTCAACCCAACTTTGCCTTACCAAGTGAGTAGAGATGACTTTAGCAGCCTCACTTGGTGTGCTCATACACTGCTGTCCTGCTTCTATTCAGCACAAAGCTGCATTGTGGCTGTGCATGTCACAGGATTTCCTGATTTTTTTTTAAATTTTTTAGGTTGAATAATAATCTGTTGTACATATATATGTATGTATAAACTCACACATGTACTTTTGGAAAGTTAATGTGATTTTCTAAATTACATGTTTAGCCTAGCAAAATTTTGTAAAGCAATAATACTAGGCCTGATAGACCTGGGCTCCAACCCCAGCTCTTTCCCCACTCAACAAACCTATGTCAAGCACAAGTTCTCTGTAGGACTTCCTAAAGGACTATGGGAAAAAACTAACCCTGAGATTCCAAGGGGAGTTGAGAATAAGTGGAGGTAGGTGATCTCTGGAGCTCTTGCCATAGTCACAGTTTCTTCCTCCACCAGAGGAAATGACGTGGCCATGGTTCTGCATCTCTGGAAACTGAGTGCTCTTGCTGCTTCTCATCATTGGAAGGTCGTTGTTAAGACCTGTTTCTTGGTGAGGGTGACAGAGGAGTTTGAACTCAATTATCTTTGTTTTTCCTCCCCTAACATTATTCTACGATTTAGAATTGCAGAATTTTTGACTTTTGTACTACTTTGAAATCAATTAACTGGACTTGACTTTTGTACTACTTTCAAATCAATTAACGGATGATTCTCTTTCCCGGGCACGCATGTGTATATATCAGCTCTTCTACCTTCACCCCAGTTCACACTCAATCCTTCTTGTTCGATTCATGTGTTCCTTTCTCATCTTTCTCCCTCATAGTTTTTCTTCATATATAATTACAATGAAGATTAAACATAGTGAATGGCTCATTTTTGCAGCACAGTTTATACTTTGTAGGCCTTCAGAAGTTTCAAGATCAATCTTTCCTTGAAATAAGAAATGGTAGGTGAACCTACTAGATGCTCTGAAAGAGATGTTTGCCCAAGTAAGGGACCGTGGGCCGTGGGGTGCACAGCATTGTTACATCTTGAGACAGAAGTTTAGAGTTCCTATGACTGTGTTCCCTAAAGTGTAGCCATCGTGGTATCTGCCTCTTGCTCTACGAAATGCTGTTTGCTACTTAGCTGGCCTCTCTGTGGGATTGGAGCTCACAGCTGTGGAGCCTGGGCTTGTTATTCTTGGAAAGCTGTGGAGAGGAGTTACCGTGTGCAAATGCACATTACTCTCCTGGCTGGTTTCAAATAATGTAATTATAGAATGCTGTTTCCAAGTACTAAATGCAGTAGTATCTTGCAATGTCTGAAAATAACATTGTTTGTTTTCTTGTACCTTGGGTTTAAAATTATAGAATCCTTTTTGATTGTATATTTGGTGTAGCTGTACCTAAAATACTCTTTCTTTCTTGCCTATCATTAAATATCTGTTTTTTTTTTTCAATTGAAAAGGAAGCACAGGGAATGCCTGGGGCATATGTACCTCTGAGAATATCTCTTTGAACTTTAAGATACCATAGGAGTTTCTTGGCCCAAATTTCTCAGGAGTGTGTGATGTTCATCCATGGACACTTGTGGATATATGCAGCTAAGTGCAAAGCACGAAGCAATAACTCAGGGCCCCTGTGTTAGCTCTGAATTTGAAATGCCACCTGGGGCATGCAAGACAATGAGTGGAGGAACGGCTTGTGGAACCAGCATGATAGAACCTTGTATTCAGATTCCCTTCTGATGAAAGGAACACCAATCTTTCAAGTAGAGCATTGCATTTCAGAACTGGCTCTATAGAACCAAAGTGGGGTGAAGGAGTGCTCTTCTGTAAGAGAGGCACATAGGAAGTGACTGTCAAACCTTCCTCTTTGTAAAGGAAAAAGCACAATAGGTGCAGCAATGCAATGATCTGAAAGTGTCCTCCACCTCCTGGGGCAGATGGAGGAAGAGTGGGGATGTGTTCTCTTTTCATCTCCCAGAAAAGCAAGTCAAGGCTAGAGGAGCTCTTCCAATGCCAGTGTTAGCTCATCACTACAAACAAAGCTAGTGTAGAGAGGCAGGTTGGGGGTAACTACCTACTCCTTATAGGAATTGCTATGAAAAAATGTACATGGCCTTTTCATAGGCAGAAAAGAGGATTCTTTCTGTGCACATGGCAGAGCACTTTAGCTTAATTAATACATCTTGTTGTTTAATGTTTACCTGTCACTCATAACCACTGTGCTGGTTTATCACCTGTAAAAGTAACAGTCCTTCAGTCTGTGGCCATCTTCACACTCAGTTGGAGCTCCAGCTGAATAGACACCAAGTGTCCACTATATTCATATATATGTAAATGTGGTTTGTACATTCATTCTTCTCTTCCTTTTCTCCACATCAGGTCCATTACAAAGTTTCTCCCTTGCTTGAAACATTTTCTGATCTCATTGGAGTGCACTTTAATGTATTATTCCTGTTATTTCAGGACACACACTTTGTTTCTCATAGGTGCCTACCTGTCTAGAGTGTCCTCACAGTCAAGGCTTGGGTCTCCATCATCTCTGTATTCCCTGGAATGCTCAGAATGATATCTTACTTTAGGGAAGGACTCAATAAAAGCCCACCTTCCATTTTCCAGAAGAACTGTGACATTGATTATGTTTTTGTAGAAATTTGTAGCAAACATACAGATTAGGGCTCTTCTCTATGCCATATCAAAATATTACCCATTTAAATGAAATCATAATTAATGAAGTTGTTTTAATTAGTTGTGTTTCATGTAGCAGGTGATGCTTAACTTAATATTGTTTCCTTACTCTGTTACCCTTCTATTTTTTTTTAAACTAAAACAACATTCCTTCCATGGATTATGAGAATGTGCAACTATAGTCACATTCCTTTCTTATCACCAATACATTTTAGACTCAGATACTATGCTAAACTGTAAATTTCACACTATCTAGAATCACCCAGGAAGAGATAGATAAGGAGTCATTATCTAGACCGGCTTGCCTATGGGCATGTCTGTGGAAGATTGTCTTGTTAACTGACATAATAAGGTCCATTGTACTGTGGGTGGTGCCATTCCCTAGGCTGTGTAAGGCAGAGCAGGTCCTGAACTGTGTAGGAGTGAAGAAGGCTAGAACACAGGCAGCATGGATGCATTTGTTTCCCTTTGTCCTTTACTGGATAGGATATGACTAGATGTCTCTAGCCCCTGCCACAATGTCTTACCCATATGATGGACTGTACCCTGAAATTGCATGCCAAGAAACCCCTACTCTAGTTGGGGTAACTTGTCAGGTATTTTATCATAGCAACTAAAATGAAGCTGAGAGAGACTCCACTGGGATAGAAAGCATTTAGACATGACACATCTTTTCTTTCTCTTATACATCTTCCCAAACTTCAGAGTAGAATGATTTACCAAACAACAATAACAGCAACAACTCCTACCCAATTAGAACTGAAATACAAAATTACATTCTGTATTGCCTGTAGGAGGAGAGAATGAGGCTCACCTTGAGCAGCTTGTAATTCAGGATGCACAAGTACAAGATCTGTAATCTTACACATCGTTTAAAGCTACAGCAGTCCTTGATCTCTGAATATACATACCATCAGGGACTGCAGGCTTTATTTCTGGGAGAAGTCTATTGGGAAGCTGGGAGAAGTTTGAAAAATACTGGTATTCCACCAGCATTGATTCCAAAATTTTCTTTCAGTAGAAGCTTTACACATTGCAGGTTCAGAAAGCAATGTAAAGACCCTAGTCTTCTTGACCAATTGTAGGGTTGACACTTACAGACTGAGTTATTCCCCTTTCAGTCATGCAGAAGGTCCTGTATCTCCTGGTTTTAGCTCAGTAGCCAGAGATTTTAAAGTCTGGAAGTTGGTAGTTTTATAGATTGTCTTAAAAGTCAGACAGTGCACTTAGGAATAGGTCCCAGAGCACAGGTTTTCAAGTAGAGTTTAGAGGCTCCAACATTAGACTACTAACAGTTTTGATCCTGGTACTTTACTGTAGCAAATCTGCAGTCTCTTTCTATAAAACTCAGCAAATGAGTTAATTCACCTTGTCTAACAGAGATGGAGAACAACAATCAGTGTGTACCAACAGTATCATGGAGTTCTAAAAGCCCTCAGAGAGGCATTGATGGAGAATTAGTTGACTCTATGGGGCCGTCTTCCCAGACTATAAAGCAATCTTTCTCTTATGCAGAGTAAATTGTCTGCTTCTTAATCAGCCAGGATGGGCCCCAGGCAAGGGCAAAATTTCTCATGGTTGAGGATGCTGGTGCTGCTGTAGCCACAGTTTACAGCTGGTGGAGCAGAGGTTTTGCTGAGCTCTTGTTATTGGGCCTTGTCCTTGGTGACTCCAGCCATGTGAGTGGTTGGGGAACATAACCACTATCACTTTCCCACTCATTGGAGGCTGTCAGTAAAGCCCCCAGAGACCTTGCAGTTGCCTGTTTTTCAAGGCTGTTGGAATTGTGCTCAACTTCACCCAGGTCCTCCCACCCCTTCACCTGGCTTTGTGTTGGGAAGGAACACAGACCCCTCAGGAGTCAGCAAAAGCCCACACTCTCTATCTGCTTCAAGATTCTGGGATGAGAGGGTTGTTGTTAACATTCTTTAAGGAATGAGGAAAGTCATATTCTGGAAAAGAGCAATTCATTTAGTTTGCTAGTGTTTTCTATATACTGCAAAGTCGCCTTGGCAATTGGCCATCATGAGCCTTCGGTCTGCTTTTGTTCATATTTCACTGATGACATGGGTAAAAATACTAGGCTGTGACTTACCAAATAGCTGAATGGGGAAAAGAGGATTGAAAACAGATTTCCTCTGACCTCTAAGGATGCACCAAGGGCTCCCTGGTTCAGAAGATTGGGTATTAGACTGGCTTTCAGGGATGAAAGGTAGATACAAAAGGATAGACATCTCAGAGTGTGAAGCAGAAAACAGAGGAGAGAGAGGGGCAGAGTGTGTTCTCAGTGTGAGGGAGTCTGCATACATGCACAAATTTGGTGACACAGAAGGTGAGGTCCCTATGTCAGGTGCTGAAATAGTTTTGAATGCACTTCCCAAGAGCTTATCTTCAAGTTCATATTAAAGGTTCTTGGTGGAACAGGCGATGTCATGAAAGTGTAGACCCCCATGAAAGTATTAGTGCTGTTGAGATGAGACCAAAAGCTGAGCTAAAATGGGTACTTGATGCTTCTCATCATGTGACTTTATGTGGCGTGTGTGATGTACCCCAAGGTTGTGATATATCACCAGATGTGAGCAGAAGCCAGCATCATGCTCTTTATATTCCCAGCCTCCACAACTATGGGCCAAATAAATGTCTCAATATGTTACTTGGTACCAGATTTTGGTAGATGTCGAAGTTAGAGCCAGGCATATAGTAAGGCCAGTACAAGAGCAAGTCAAAGGTTGGTAAGGTATGACCTGAGAATACAGTGGTACCTGGGCAGTTCCTGCCAATAATCTTGAAGCTTTTGTTCATGTAGAAACTAGCTGGTGCTTGATGTGTCTTCTGGCTCTTGAAGTCAAGGCTGGTGTGTTGTATTCAGTGCTCATTTCACCCATAACATTTTATTTCCTTTAAATCTATGTTCTTCTATCTACTATCCCTTCAGGTAGCCCTTACTCCTAATTTCCTTTCTTGCTTCCTGGCTTGAAAAGATTTTTCCATATTAGATGTACCTTACTAAACAGTTGAGACTAGGATCCTAATATTAAAAAAAAAATAATATTGTCCTGAGGCCTATGCTATCTCACTTAGAATATTTCCCCCAATTTCATCCATTTCTCTACAAATTTCATTTTTCATTGCAGCTAAGTAATATTTCATTATGTACATATACCACATCTTCATCAACCAGTCATCACTTGTTGGGCATTTGGGTTGCCTCCATTAGAAAATTCCCGCTGTTGAAACAGTCACTAATGAACCCGAATGTGCAGTATCCTTGCAGTAGACTAGGGAGTCCTTTGGGTGTACATCCAGGTGTGGTTTAGCTGGGTAATATGGTACTGTTATTTTTATTTTTTTGAGAAATCTCTAAACTGATTTCCAAAGTGACTGCATTAACTTACACTCTCATCAAGAGTGTGAAAGAGTTCTGTTGGTACTGTTTTTACTGGTACTCTTGATGACAGCCATTCCAGCTGGGGTGAGATAGGGTCTTAATGTGACGTTAATGTACATTCCTTAATGGCTAAGACTGTTGGACACTTTTTAAAGTGTCTCCTAATCATGTGTATATCTCCTTTGACATTTTTCCCTTTAAGTTTGTAGCCCACTTTAAAAAATTGGGTTGTTTTCTTGGTGAATAGCTTTATGAGTTCTTTGTATATTCTAGACACCAATTCTTGTCAGATGTAGAGCTGGCAAAGACTTTCTTCCATTCTGAGGGCTAACTTTCCACTAATTAAAGCTTCTTTTGCTGTACATAAGCTTTCATGTTTCATGAGATCCCATTTGTCAGTTGTTGGTCTTATTTACAGTTCTGCTGGAGTCTTTACCGATGCCTGTATGCTGACATGTACATCCTACCCTGTCCTTTGTCAGTTCTAGACTACCCTTGGATCCTTGATCCACTTGGAATTTGTACAGGCTGCGAGCTGGAAACAGGGATCTCATTTCTTTCTTCTGTGTACTGATATCTAGGTTCTCCGGTACCATTTGTTGAAAATGCTCCATTTCCCCCAATGTTTATTTTTGGCATCTTAGTATAAAATTATATGTAATCTATATATAATATATTTGAAACAATAATAATTAAAAGAGAAGAGGTCATTGATTCAAGGAAGATGGGGGGGGCATGGGAGAGCCTGAGTGATATAGTGATGTAGATGTAGTCTTCATGTATGAACTTCTCCAAGAATTAAGCATGAATAACAGGGAAGATTACTAAAAAGGTACATCAAAGCCTGATTTTGCATTCCTTGGATGCCTCTGTAGAGATTCATAACACTGTATGTAAATAGTATTTTGTCATTGAATGCTGGAGTGATACACTGGCTTTCTGGCTTTTACAATTTGCTGAGAGATGTACTGTACCTTTTTAAAAATATAATATATTTAGTATTCTCCCATCACTCAACTCCTCCCCACCTCCCTACCCACTCAAATTCATGTTCTTTCTTTCTGTCTCTCTTAAAACACACACACACACACACACACACACACACACACACACACACACCCAAAATCAATGCAAGCAAAAGACCAATAAAACAAAAAATGACAAGCCCAAACCAAATAACTCCCACCCAAAGCCCTTCCAAATCTTACGCAGTTTGTTTTGTGTTAGCAAACTACTCCTGGGCATGGGGCCTGCCCTGGAGAATGGTTAATATATTCAGAGACACTCCACTGGAGAAAATTATTCTCCTTTTGCCAAAGGGCTGCAATTGAAAATAGCTTCTTGGTTAGGAGTAGGACCCTGTGTCTACTTCCCCTTCTCAGTGCTGGAACCTGTCTGACTTGAACCTGTGTACACCCTGTAAGTGCTGCCACAGTTTCTGTGACCTCATATGTGCCTTAGTCCTGTTGTGTCAGGAAGACACTGTTTTCTTAGAAGCATCTGTCACCTCTTACAATATTTTTGCCTCTTCTTCCACATACATCCCTGAGCCTTGAGGGGAGAGGTTTGATGAAGACTTCCCATTTAGGTCTGAACACTCCTAAGCCTCTTATTCTCTGTACATTGCCCAGGTGTGGGTTTCTGTGTTAATTTCCATTTACTGTAAGAAGCTCCTCTGACGAGGGTTGAGGGAGGCACTGATCTATGGGTATAGCAGTATGTCATGAAGACTAAAGGGCAGTTTCTTTTCACCTCATATGTTAACTTAAAAAAAAATCAATTCTAGTCTAATAGGTAAAAATAAATACCCTTGTATGCTCAAGCAGAAAAAATGAAATAAAATATATTAAAATATTAAAAGATCATGTCGCAGTAGCTGCAGCTTTGTAGACTTATACCTGGACCCTCTATTCTACTTCATTGGTTTATGTGCCTGACTGTATTCCAGTGCCATGCTGTTTTTATTACTATGTCTGTGCTATAACTTGAAATCAGGCATGGTGATACCTCCTGCCACATTCTTTTCAGTGTTGTTTTGAGTATACCTGGTCTTTCCTGCTTCCATGTAGAATTTATGATTGTCTTTTCCATATCCATGAAGAATGGCCTTGGGTTTTTATTGGTATTTAATTGGCTATGTAGATTCTTGGTGCAGGTGAGAGCAGGCTTTCTGGAAGGTTACAGGAACACAACCTTAACTAACTGTAGATGTCATCCTTTACTTAGAGGGCAGCACTCAGAATCAGAAAACAGTGAGTCAAATGGTTCAGAGTCATGTGGGTCAACTTCTTTAGGTGATAGCCATAATAGAGCCTGACTTTCTTTGGGGTTTGCTCATGACAGAAGTGGGTTAGCATCTAGTTTCCTTCCAGCCCAGAGTTTTCTCTCTCTGTGACTCAATACTCATCCTTCCTCCCACCTTGGTCAATATCATCAATAAATCCATCCCTAATCACTACTTATCAATGGCCATGGTGCGCTTTGCTAATGGCTTTTTAAAGACAATAGAGTGAAACAGAAAAATCACAATGCCATTATGGAACACTGGACCTATAAGTTTGGTGCTAAAACTTCAAAAGATTTTGCTTGTTTTTTTATCTCAAATTCTTTTAACTGTTAGAGGTAGTCATAGAACCAGTTACATAGGAGCACTTCTTGCTTATTACTCTGGGAATTTATTAGCTTAAGAACATTGAGTTAAACCGGACCTTATTGTTGCCCTAAGGACCTCATGACACAGAGCAGTAGCTATGATCATTATGGCTGATGACAGTTTCAGGGGTCTTCACGGTTAAAGCTACTGTCCCAAGAATAGCAAGCCATGGCTTTTCCTTTTTACTTCCTAGGTACAGGGCACTGAAGTCTATCTGCTGTCAGCCCCCTCTCCCTGCTCTTTAGGCCCTCTCCTCAAGCTGTCTACGAATTTGTATCAAGTCTACCTCCTCATTTCTCATCCATCTTTCCTCTTTTCTCACTTCCTCAGCAAATGTCTCCATTCATGGAGTTTAAAGCAGTCAATTCACCTTGCAGGGTCAATAGCTTATACAAAGATAGTATAAAGTTTAAAACTCTCAAGGAAAAGCATGCTGCCACATTGAGAATTCTACCAAGGGAAGGTCAAGGAAGTCAGGACAGAAGTCGGAAGAATCCTAATGCAGGGAGGGGAGATAACAATACCTGTGAGGATTCTGAGCCTTTCAGGGTGACATAAGGAAGACCAGATGACATGGTACCATGGAAACCAGTTTCTGCATGTTGGGTCCATAACTATATGACTGCCAGGGGGTATGAACACTCCCAGAATGTGTGCATTTGAACCATGGAACCAGTGGAGATCTGGGTATATAACTGACAAATAAAATGCAGAGTACCTATTAAATTTCAGTTTCAGATAAGTAATCATTTAAGTATGCACTAAATATAGCAGTATTTTGTGGTTTATTTTTTTATTAAAATAATTTTGTCTAAAATTCAAATTCAATTAGGAAATCTATTTTCCACTTGTTGTATATACATTTTTCCTAAAAGACAAGGTCTCAGGTCCATGCTCACTTAGAGGCTATGTAGCCAAGGATGGCCTTTGACTTCCTATTTACCTCCCAAGTACTGGGGTTCAAGACTTATGCCCCTGTACTTGGCTTGTGTAAGGCTGGGAGTTGAACTCAGGGAAATGCACTGTTAGAGCCTCAGTTTTCTTTCTTTGTTTGTTTTTTTCCTTTTTTTTTTTGATTTTTGAGACAGGGTTTCTCCGTGTAGTTTTTGATGCCTGTCCTGGATCTCACTCTGTAGACCAGGCTGATCCTGAACTCACAGAAATATGCCTGGCTCTGCCTCCTGAGTGCTGGGATTAAAGGCGTGTGCCACCACTGCTGGGCAATCTTCAGTTTCTTATCAGCTGTTTTTTTTTTTTTTTTTTTTTTGAGACAGGGTTTCTTTGTAGCTTTGGAGGCTTTCCTGGAACTCGCTTTGTAGAACAGGCTGGCCACGAACTCACAGAGATCCACCTGCCTCTGCCTCCCGAATGTTGGAATTACAGGCGTGTGCCACCACCGCCTGGCCAGCTGTATTGCTGACCCTACTTTGATGAGAACAAGCTTAATGATGTGAGTAAGAGAATCCATAAAAAGATCTCATGTGGACAGTGGCAGTAATCAAGACATGATGTTTAAGATGAATTCCCTTTCTATTGAGACAACTTGTCCTGTTTGAGATGAACTTAGAAAAACAAGGACAAGTGAAAGAAGAGAAATTTCCCTCAAACATGAAACATTTCATATTTCTTTCAACTCACTGTTCGTATGCTTTATCTTTGTGTACATATATTTGTATGCTGTATGAATGGTATATGAATGTTTAAATATTAAAGAGAACTAATATTAGAATGACAGTCTTTGTATAAAATATTTATGATTTTGATTTAGTCTTGTTTTTTATTGGTTTGTATGCTTATAGTTTTGAATTTTATCTCTGCCATCATTGGTAATGTAGAAATATGATAAAGCAGCAATAAAGCATATACTGAGTTGTTCTTTTTACATCAACAAGGCCATCCAAAACACATATACTAGCTGAGACCCAAAGTGGGGGCTGTGGACTTGTTGTTGTGCCCTTTTACTAATTTTGCTTGTTTTTGTAAAAGCATGTCTGCTGACTACCATACACATATGAGTAACACTATAAAGATGGGGAGGGTTGTATTAATATATTTGAGAATATGTGTATAGCTATGTCTATATAACACTGGGACCATCAGGGACAGCTCTACCATGTTGCCCAGATGAGGTTCAGGGGCCACTCTCCAAGGTGCTGCAGGGTCAGCTCCCTTTCCCACCACAGGTGGCAGGGGCAAGAGGGGAAGGCTGTCTTCCCCTTGTCCTCCCCATCACATAGCAGACAAGGGGGTGTGGCCAACTATCCCACTCTCACACCCCCTGTCTACTTTTTAAAATGATATGGCCCAGAAAGTTCATTTCTAGTATTTTTTTGTTGTCATTTTTTTATTGTATAAAATTTATTGTCTTATTGTTTGGGAATTACGTTCTTCCATACAACATACTTTGGTCATCTTTCTTTTCTTTCTTTTAAACTTTCTTTTATATTTTATTCTTTGTGTCTTTCACATCATGTATTTCCATCCCATTTATTTCCTTGTCCCTTTGTATCTGCCCTTGGCCCTTGTAACCTCCCCCACAAAACAAAATAAAATTTAAGAGGAAAAAAAAAGAAGAAAAAAGAAAAGGAAAAAAATCTCATCATGGAAACTGTAGTGTGACACAGTGAGTCACAAGTAAACCCTTCTATTCATGTATCTTTACTTGCAAAGTAAAGATTCATTGCAAAGACTCATTTGTTTGATTCGAGGCCTCTGGTGTCTGCTACACTATAGATACTGGGCCCTCACTGGATCTCCTCTTGGTTATCCTGCTGTGGAGTGTCATTCTGTATGCTATGAATGCATGTTGCTCTAATTGGTTGATAAATAAAGTACTGATTGGCCAGTAGCCAGGCAGGAAGTATAGGAGGGGTAAGCAGACAAGGAGAATTCTCCCATTGAAGTTCTGCAAATGTGAATATTTAAATAAACTGTGGGTTATGTCAATGCTAGTATTTAAATATCCCGATTTCATCCAAAGCATTGTCCCTGGATTACTGTGTGCAGATACATTTTAAGGCCCATCTAGTAACAGTTGAGGAGCCCATTCTCTCTGCTCTGCATCCCCTAAATCCCCAGGAATTTCAGCCACAGACAGGATATATATATATATACACGCCTTCTGTATAGCCTTGGGGATCTTCTCCCTCCTGTTACCTTCCTGTTCAAGTTCTGCACCTTCTTTCCTGGAAGGCATCTGCTGGAGAGCTGCCACTGCCCTGCCTGGCCAGATAGTCCTTGGCATAGGAGGACTGTGCCCTTGAGGAGCACAGTGGGGTAAAAAACAGGCATTCACCTGAGATGCACAGGATTTCTTGGGTGATGGCTAGTCCTCTGTAAATTTCTATATACTCCTGAGCTATCAATGATGGCCTGAAATTTTGGTCTGACCAGTGAAAACAGGACCATTGTCATGCCTAAGGTTAATACTTCTGGAGCAAGAAAACTGGGACTTCTTGACTTACAGAAATATCCAAATACAGCATCACCAAGCCCAAATTCAACTCAGTGCAACATGGCATATTTTAGTCATGAAATATCACAGAAGTTCTTGTGATTACCAAGTCCAATTCCATTATTTTAATATAACACACAGTCCTAAATGGGATGTCCTCATCAAACCCTTCCCCTCAGGGGTCAGAGAACTATTCAGGAGAGGGTGCAGAAAGATTGTAAGAGCCAGAGCTGACAGAAGACACCAAGGAAACAGTGTCTTCCAGACACAGCAGGACTGACGCACATCTGAACACACAGAGGCTATGGCAGAATGCACAGGTCCAAGCTAGATGAGTCCCAGAACGTGAGGGACAAGTGGATGCCAGCTCCAACCCCTAGCTGCTCACAAAGGAAAAAATAGTTTTCTTCAATGGAGTCTCACTAGATATACAAATCATACTTAACAGAGGTTCCACGCCCAGCAGTAGATGGACAACACTAAATAAACTTAACGCTTGTTTTTGAAGATCTTTTTTCCCCATAATGAATTTTTTGACCAGTTCCTGATTTTGTGGAGTTTTTTGTTGTTTTGTTTTTCAAGACAGGGTTTCTCTGTGTAGTTTTGGTGCCTGTCCTTGATCTTGCTCTGTAGACCAGGCTGGCCTCGAACTCACAGAGATCTGCCTGCCTCTGCCTCCTGAGTGTGCACCACTGCCAGCAGTCTTGAATTTGTGTTTTTATGGGTTTTATTTTTGTATACCCATGTGTCTGTTTTTTCCATGTTTTCTTTTTTCCTTTTTTATTCATTTTTTTTTTTAAATTTGCTTGTTCATTTTCTAAAGAAAGACAAGAGAAAGAAGGAATGAAGTTGGGTGTATGGAGAGAGGGGAATGATCTGGGAAAAGAAGAGGGGGTGAAACTATGATCAGAATCTACTGTAGGAAAATTTTTGTTCAGTTAAAAATAAAATTTTAACATAAAAATTACATTATTCCAGTGGACTCACAAATAAAATAACCACAAAGCTAGAGAATCCCAGAAGTTGCTTATGGCCTGTGGCTCTAACCACAGCCCCGGACAGTACATATACTTCATTGAGTCTGATGTTTGGCCTTCTGTCCCTGATGGATTCACAATTCATGGTTGACCAAGGTCTTTATTCCATCTGGTTGCTCTGGTGCTCAGTGTGCAGCCCACACTTGGTGTGAATGGCACATAGCCAAGGTAGACTCATCTCAGCAACTCTTATTTGTCAAGTAACATGTCTCATCAATCCACATAACTGAACTGAGTGAAAATATCTATTTTCCAAGAGCCACAGAAGACAAAACATCCATCTCTAATCTTGATATTTTACTGTTGAAAGCTCTCAGCCTCTACCACCACCATACCTGTCTGCCTCACATTTGGGTATATTAAAAATTCCTTAGATGATGGGTATGCTTGCATGTTCCTTTAATCTCAGCATTGGTAAGGCAGGGAAGGTGGATCTCTGTGAGTTTGAGGCCAGCTTTGTCTATACTGAAAGCTCCAGGCTAGCCAGAAACACACAGTGAGACCCTGTCTCAAAAAACTGCCCTACATATGCTTTGGGATGATTCAATCCCATGAGCAGGGGATTTGGGACCCCCATCTTTATTTTAGTCCTGTAGAACTCCTGAACAACCAAGCCATTTGCTGTTGTTCTTTGTTCAAGCCATTTTAAGGGAGCCTGTCCTAGGTTTTCCAAAAAGCCAAGCCATGTGAGTAATAACTAGCTCATACATGTTGGTGTCAGTTTCCTCAATGTCTGAACCTACCTGGACAGAGGCCATTTCTGCTCAACCAGAAAACACCTGCCCCTGTTTGTGTCAGTTCAGAATCCCCAAAATTCTGTGAAGATTTGACTTACAGGTTTTGGAGAAAGGACTTAAAAGAAGCCCTTCACAAATAGATTCTTTTAACTTCTATCTTTGGAATAAATAAAATACTTTAATAAAAGTGCACCTTTCTCTCTTCTTATGTTCAAGACAAGGTGCCTTGATGTTTTGATGTTTAGTGAACTCATGAATGGCAGTCCTTTCTCTGTATCTCCACTTGGTTAGGAAGGCAAGTGAGGCTCTTTTTTAAAATTACACAATTCCTCTTAATGAGAACTCCATCATGACCTATAACCTCATCTCTTAATATTATCACATTGACAGGATAAGATTTCACCATATGAGTTTAAGGGGAGACCCAAGTATGTCAGGGAAGATATGTAATAGTCATAACAAGAAAAAGCTTGTAGAAAAGATATCTCATAGAGTACAGATAAATGCATGACCGGAAGACAATGTGGTGGTGTTGGAATTTGGGTTAAGCTACCTACTTCCTCATTCTTAGAACGGGGCTGACCTGTGCAATTAGTGTGCTGTACTGCTACAATGTTCTTATTCTTAGTATGGCATGTCAAGTGCTCAGTGTCAGCCTAGATTCTCATGGGTCTTCTTCACTCAACTTTGTCCCTGCAACCCCTTTCAAGCTTCCTCTGGCTTCCCTATAGCTCACATGTAGATGGTCACAACTTCTTGTACCATCTTTCAATATGACTTTCCCTGAGGCTGTGCTTTCTCTTAATGAATCTCAGTTGCTATTCTCTAGGTCTGAATAAATGTTCCTTTGCTAATTTAATTCTTTTATGTCTTCATCAAGCATAGAGGATATAATTGCCCTTTAAACTGACATGATTTTTATATTGACTTTTAAATACTTGCCTAACAAGACACTTCAGGTACATAATTTAATATTTATTATACAGCATTCTAACAGAAAAGAAACCTTGCTAAAATGAAGCACATATTGCATGCTGTCTTTCTCATTTCCTGCATGAAAGGAGAATTAGTTCTTTCATTTTAGTGATAAGGTAATAGAGGAAAAGGAGAGCCATTGATTTTTGCCTTCTATCACATAACGTATGTGTCAAGTCAGTTTAGATTCTGCTTGGCCTGACTGTGTTTGTGTTGAAGCCCTAGGCTCCTCTACTGCCTTTAGTGGAAGCTGTATTCGTGCCCCATGGAACTTGTTCTGGAAGCTACACATGACTTTTGCTCTTATGCTGATGTGAAAGGGTAACCCTTTTCTAAATTTTACTCTCCCAGAAAATTCATTTAAACAGACTTGTTGAATTGATAATATATGTTTGGATCCAACATTTAATGTCTTTTACCTTCTCATATGAATCACTTAGCTTGGTTACTTCATCCACCAATGAGCACATGTGGTGGGCAACCATTAGGGCTCTAAGTCTTTGGGAGTCTCAGTTTCTGTAGGTAATGAGAGAGAAGCTGGAACTCTGAGCAGTTCCTTGGCTATGTAGGAAGCCAGAGCAAATGCTCAAGCAGGAAGTAGCTTTACTTGGTAGCTTCTGGTACTCTACTATTTGATGTAGGCATGGGATGTAGAGAATTTCCTCAGAGAGTCTGTAAGGCGGAATGACTCCATTTCACTGTGTCCGTGCATGATAGGAACTCGAGGAATGTTCTCCGGATCTCTTTTACAATAGCATAGATCACAAAAGCTTTACTGTCATGACCGATAGCCACTTCTCCAGGCCTCACCCTTAATGCCCCACCTTGAGCAGTTAAGATTTTACCATATGAATTTAGTGGAGATGCATACCATCAAGTCCACGGTAAAGAACGGATGGGGAAGAGACACTGTAGCCAAGCCATCATGGAGAGGCTGGGGGCAACTCTTCTCATGATATGGATTTGGCTCAGTTGTTCTCAAGATGTGACGTGACCTTGTCATAGTGCATTCTTTCTCTGGCCATTGTCAGGCACCAGGTATGTGGGTTTAGGTGCCTCTTGTTATAGCTTGAGTCCCCTAAAGGCTCATTTGGCCTTCAGCTGGTGATGCTGTTTTGGGAAGAGCCTTTGTGACATGTGACCAGAAGGGCAGCCCTGCAACACCAGGCATGGTTGTGGAGGCCATATTCACTTATGGTGCTGGCCTGAGGTCTTGTTTTCTGAGGAAGTATCATTGTTCATCTAGGTATTCCAGCCAATGGGTCTTCATAACCGTGAATATAGTTTCCTCTGAAAGTGTGAACACAAAGAAGCCTCTCTCCTGAGTTGCTTCATTGGGTATTTGTCATGGGGAAACAAAACTAACTCATTAAACTTTTCATAAAACCCAAAGACTTTCACCAGAGTTTACATTTTATTTTCGCACCTTGACTGTGTCTTAAAGGTAACTTGAGTCCCAGCATGACTTCTCCTGAGCAGCCCACGGTGACCTTTCCCTCTTCAGTGGCAGATATGCTTTGTTTCCATTCCTCTCATCAGCCAGCATAGGAAAGCTGAACCAGACAAAGCCATATTGAGAGTGGGTATTCTGCTGCAAGCAACATGGTTCTTCGCTCTATAAGTTGATACCCATGTAACCTTGGTATCTGTTTCCAATAGCAATCAATATCCCAGGATATCTACCTCATGACCCAGGGCTGAAAGTTCATGAGCTCACCACAATATTTTTATTTTGAGTACAATGTTTCCGGCCATGGAGATATGAAAAATTAGAGTAAGAATCTAGAGTGAATGATGTGAGAATTCCTGTCAACCCAGTGAGACAGGGCAGAACAGAGACTAACATCCACTCTCTTCCAATTGTCAGCTCATTCATAGACCACAGTGACATGACCTTGTGAAGCCCTCACATATGTCAGTATGGAAGCCTTAGGAAAATCTCCTTCTAGTCTCCTATAAACCTGAGGCAGTTTCTCATAGTACAACACATTCCCTCACTCTCAGCAGAGGATGAAGTCTCAAGTATGCCTGACTATTGTGACTATTAATTTTGTGGGGCTGTTTTTTCTATATTGAATTTAATTGTTCACTAAACTATGTGGTAATTGGGAATGGTTCAGTTTCCTTTTGGTTCACATGATAATATCTTAAAGTTATTTTCATGTTACCAGTTTACTAGACATAAGCTCACACCTTCCTTTGGGCACTGAAACCACATTCAAGCCAACTTATTTATTTATTTTAATGCTTTATGCTATGTCCTGTACTCTACCATAACTGCATATGGATATATAAAAAGCTGCATAAGAAGCCACCATAGGACCTTGTGTTGCTACAATGGTCTGTAGCATAGGCCTCTCACAGTATAGGTAGCTGCAGTCAGTCTTGGAAAGGCAACTGAATTCTCATCACTGAAGGCAAACTTCAAAATGTCCTCAGGCCTGCAAATTCCTCACATGGAAGAAATAAAAATGCCACTTTCACAGTTTCATGGAAACTGTGCCTGGAGCTAATACACCATGGCTCCAGCTGACCAGCAATATGAAAAGCATTTCTGCATGCTATGGACTGTGACTGTGTATAATATCCAATTAAGGAATAGAGGATTTTGCTGGTAATGTTAAGAGACAAACAAAGCAGTAATTACACGGAGAGAAATGGGTGGCACATGATTAGAAAGCACAAAATTAAAAATGTAATAAAGTGTCCATACCTTAAGTAAATTATTTCCAGAGCATTTGTTCCTGGCATTAGTTTCTGGAAAGCCTATGGCTCTATATTCATGAAGTATGCTTATTCATAAAAATGTGCATATAATGTATGGGATTCTTCCAAGGTATCTAATTTTCCAGCAACCATTTGTACATTCTAGAACAAGAGTCAATTTGGTATGTAATTGAGAGTGAAGTTTTCAAATGAAGACTTGGTTTCTGCATCTGGGCAGGAGGCATGGGGTTGGTACCAGATCTTTCATGCATTTCTTGATCTTCCTTCCAAGTTTGGATTGTCAGAGTCAGCATCAGTACACCCAGTACTGACATCAGTAGGGTCATCTACAGTGAGGAACAGTGGACCACAGGTTTTTTTTCCATTTGTACCCATACATTATGGACACAAAGATGATAATTTCCAGTGATTTCCTCCTTGAGAGTCTTGGTGGCTCTTGAAGGGTCATGGCATAGATAGAAACAGTGATGAGCTTCAGGGTGTGAAGGGTGATTTCTCATGATGCATCATAGCCTTGAAAGAAGAGTGAACATACATAGTTCATGCTTGGCTCCACTGGTCCAGTGCTCCCAGTTTAGGGATGGGCAATTTCCATATGATGCCAGAGCTCCTTTAACCATATCCTCCTACTCTTGATTATATACATCCCACAAACAGGGTGGGGACAGATGTTTGAAAGCAAGGGTCTCAACTGAGGCTCTTATCTCCTGCCTCCATGTTTTCAGTCTCTTGGGAACTATGTATTCAAAGAATACTGTGGACATGCCTAATTTGTCACTGGTACTGCTTAGATCTCAACACTGGCATGTCGCTGAGAGTCACATGTGAACTCCCAGAATCCAACCTTCAGCTAGTATGGCAGAGCATGATAAATAGCTCTTAATTTTACTTGGAAACTATACTTGTAAATCAAACCAATAAGCTTCTGTCATGCCAGGGATACATTTTTAGTGGAAACATTTAGCTCATAGCACAGAAATGGAATTCCCAGAGAGACTTGTTTCCAAGTAGAAAATTCAAACCTATGGAAACACCATTTGATTTTCTTGTGCTCATGGTTTTGGTCAAGAAATCACTGAACAGCACTGAAAGAAGAAACAGTCAATATCATATGCACACATTGTTAGATATTTGATTTCTCTTGTTTTGAATATTTGTAGCCTATTGGGGCAGCACAGAATTGCTTGCCCCTTTTTGAGATAGTGTGGGAGCCTGTTTTCAGGTTCCTTGTGACTTTATCCAGCAGAACTGCAAGGAGAGGATGATTAGACCACGGGCCTGAGTGCAGGTGTCTGAGATGGTCTGCACTGGGCTGTGCTGGGGGAGGTCTTTTGCTCTACCCCTTGGCATTTCTATAAATAACTTAGGGCAGAGACAGTCAGGGCTCGTTGGAATAGGTTCCCTCTCGAGGCTATCCTTTATTTTCTGTCTGTTTATCTCCACAATCTAATTCCTTCTATCTAATATTTCCTGCTGCTCTCACTCAAGAAAACTCTGGGGAATTGTGGGGTTGGTGAGTAAATGCCCCGCAAGATAGTCTTTGTCCTCATCTTCTATTAAAACTCTATGGCAATCATTTCAAGTAAAAGATGATACGTTTGGGGGATATCTCAAGAACCCCACTAAAATGTAAACTACTTCTCACCCATTTCCCGTTGATGACTACTTACCTGTAATGTGTTAGAAGCATCTTAATGGCTTCCAAATTATGAATGCCAATACTGTTTTGTCACAGTCTTGTATGACACTCTTCTGATTAGGACTGTGCATAGTGATTTATTTTCAGCATGGGTACATGGCATGAGGTGGCATCATTATTCAACATCGCATTTGAGCCCCGGCAGACAGTAGCAACAATTATGCACAGGCAAGCTTTTAGCATATTTAATGTGCTTTTCCAATGGCTGATCTTCTTTCTCACCACAGAACACATTGAACTTCAGAAAGATTAGGAACACATATAGATCACTGGCAACTTTGGCTTTCCCCTTTCATTCGATGTTTATTTTATCTTCTAATGTCAATTCTTTTTAGAGAAAGCATACATAATTTCCTTTAGTTGTTAGACATTGTCATTTTTTTTGTATGTGTTATAAAAAGAAGAGGATAAAGCAAAGCCTCCTCCTTCCCTGAAGTTATATCCTCTGTTCTCCACACCGTTGTCAGGGAACATTGAACTTGAGTGTCATGTGCTATACATGTGACCTTGAGCAAGTCAGTAACTTCATGCATTGCATTCAATTTTATAAAATCAAAACAGAAATGGGATGCCATTTGCTAGGGTTTTATGAGTTGATTGACTAGCTATCATTTTGAAATCTATGAAAACAGCAATGAAAGCAGTGAAAATACAGAGTATCTTTCATTCTTTCTACATTCTGTTCTGTTCCCTTTGAAAGTATGTATGCATGAGTGTGTGCATGCATATCTGTGTGAGCATGTGCTAGTGTGTGTGTGTTCCTGTGGTGCACATCCATGTAGAGGCTTCAGGTTAATCTCAGATGTCTTCCTCAATTACTCTCCACTTTAAGTTTTTAGACAGTTTCTCTCACTGAACCTTAAGTTCACCGATTCAGCTCTGCTGGCATGGCCAGCCAGTTCCAGGGATCCTCATTTCTCTGCCCTCCCCACCTAGGGACAGGATTCCAGACCTGTGGTATTACACCTGGCTTTTAAAAATGAGTTTTGTGGATTGAACTCAGGTCTTCATATGTCTGTGGTAAACACTTTGCTGAGTTAGCCTTCTCCTTAGTTCCTATGATTTTTTTTTAAATACTGCTCATCTCTGGAGACCTACTTTGTGAATTTTTGGTTGTGATCCTTTTATATATTTCTATCTATAGACCTTTAATCCGGGGCCTTTAAATCATCATTCTTCTGTCTTCCTGCTTCCTTTTTATTCACTTCCTGTTTCTTTCTCTCCCCTTTGTTCCTCTCCCCTTTGTTCCACACAGTCTTCCCCATTCACACCCTGTTTCTCCCTTACACACCTCTCTTTCTTAGCACATATTTTGCAAATACCAAAAAATGAAAAATTCTGAAATAAATTTCCTGTCTTCCATAAGTAGTCCTCAGTGCTCACTACTGAAACAACAGCAGTTCTATATCTTTCTCAGAGGCCAAGCTCATTGCTGGCATGACATCATGTGCAGGTCTATGACATGTTCCTTCTACTCCCACCTCCTATCTGGAAACAGATACTTCCCCTGTACATGATGGCATGAGTAAACAATCTCTTCTTTCTGTACAGGAAAAGCAAGTTCCTGCACCTACATGTGGTGAGCACAGTGACCGGCTTGCACACTTCATAGCACTTTGTATTTTACTGAGTATAATATTTACAATTTCAGACACTTAGATCATATGAAAGAGCCACAACAGCTCTTTCATATGATCTAAGATAATTTCAACTTGGTATATTCACACACACACACACACACACACACACACACACACACACACACACACAGGAGCAGGCAGTAACTTGAATTCATGACTTCTGCCCCTTCATCTGGTGTTATGTGTCATATAGATTTCTTAAATTAAAAGGCAAATAGTTGCCGTACAACATTGTTAGGGTGACTGTTAAAACATTTGGTTCTCAAGTAATATTGAAATGGGCTCCAATGTTAAATTGGAGGGGCTGGGCTAGAATAGCGACACAGTTGTTAAGTTAGAATGGATGTCCCGTTCTACGACTCCTAATGGATCAGTGAAACACCTTTACAGTGTCAGGGAAGGGAGCTTCCCCAAACCTCCCCTTCCATGCTAACCCCACTGACCTCTGCCACTCTCTACTCTTCTGTCACATCTAACTGTCATCACTTGCTGGGATGGCAATGAGTCAGGGACACTGGGAAAATGACTTCTGCAGACAGTGGACCATAGTTTATTCAGTGGGGAGTGAGAGAAGAAATGAACCATGGAGTGACGACTCACCTTTCCCTTGAGGGAAAGTTCAATGTACTCCCAGACATATCATAATGCCAAGTGTGCACACCGACCTCTTGTCCTTAACCCTGTGCTTGGTTTCTGGGAGCAAATAGCATGGATATTCAGTTGCAAAGCAAACATCTAGAGCAATTCTCTAAGAACTGCTAAGTATGACTATTGCATATGATCAACTAAATATCATCTACTTCAATAACCCAAATAATATGTTGGTATTGCAAGATCTGACTTAAATATTCCCTTAACTCTATTTCAAACAAGATTCTAGTCCAATTATGACATTCTCTCCTTGTATCTTTTTTCCAGTCAATTAATGAATCCCCGAGAATTTCCATAAGATGGATGACTGCCATCTGCCTGCTTGTGGTATAAACTCTTTCATGCTCTGCACACTCTGACTTATTTTTAGTGTTATCAACGGTTGCCATTTATTTTCTGATGGGGAATGCATAATTCTAAGGCTCGGGTGGAAGCTTTTCTGCATTAGTGTCTTAATAGGAGGCCACAGAAAGGTTCATTTATTTACGTGCATTTGCCTAGAAGCTTCTAAACTTCAGTGCAAAGAAAAAAGAGGTCTGATGGAGGTGAAAGGATGAGAGGAACAGTATTTCAAGGCGTTCAGTAACCAGCAGTATACCTGAAGACCAGGCTGCATTTCCTGAACAACATTGCATCCTGACAGCTGTAAAAGTCACATGCATTTATTCTTGCCTCACATCAAGATTTAGTGGGCAGATTTACTATAACCGTCATGTTGAGCTGGCAAAACAGCAGAGGGGAAAATGAGGAAACATGTCCTCTTTCACAATCTAAAGGCTTAAAGATGTGTGGACCCATTTTTCCCCATGGTTCCAAAAAAAAAAAAAAAAAAAAAGTAGTTCCCCAAGGTAAACTAATGTTGTCATGGTGATTTCCTGATGAGTTTTCTTTACCTCGTGTCTGTAGATCAATTCTAATGTACTGTGGAAGTCCCTAGGGACCATTGTTCCAGGAGTATCAGCTCTTGAGGTGCTTAAGGCACTTTTTCATTGGCAACATTGTCAGTCACTGTACAATGAGCTTTTGTGCTGGAAGAAGTCAGCTTCAGAGAGGATGAAGTCAGGGCTCAGATAAGAGGAAGTAGAAATCAGGTAGATTACAGGAGGTGAGAAGATGTTGCTTGAGGTGAGGCAGTCAGTCAAGCCTAAACAACATTTCTGAAGAAGTCTGAATTGGGAGATGAAATTCTGTTGCAAGTTTTTTGTTTGTTTTGTTTTAACTGACGGATATCTTAGTGAAGTTGACAACCCATGGTTTTGAGAGGACAGTGGCATCTGTTTCCCCAGTAACTCTGTGTCTGTGACTGCACCTGCCATTACCACCTCAAGGCTGTGGTCCCTGGAAAGACAAGAGTTCCTTAACCTTCAGTGTAGAACCTGGAAGTCTTTGGGGCAGGAGGCTTCCTTCATGTGAAAATGCTGTATGAGGCTGAAACTAAGAGGTCTTGTGCTTTGAAGCTGTGTGAGGAGTGATGTGTGGCTGCTTGTTTCCACAAAACTCTTTTGAGGAAACTCTCACATCATTCTTACTCATGACTTTTTTTTTTTTAAATTTCCTTGTAGTGAATATGACTACTATCTAATATTGAATCATGTAGTAGTGTTATTAACACTTTGGAATTAGGAGATGTTGATGGCTATTGTGTAAACTCCAAAAGAAAAATAATAAGCTAGCTAGTCAAAAAACTGCCTAAGAGAGCATTCATTTTCTAGACTCACACTACAAGCCTCCCACCCAGAGTGCTCATAGTGAGATGAGCAGTGAATATCCACATTGATAACTCTGAGTGGACTGGATGATTCTGGAATCCCTTATTCCTTGAACCTAAGTAAAATAGTCTAAGACTAATAATGATTAGCCATATAAAAGAGAAAAAGGATTACTTAATAGATTTCTATGAACGAGTTGTTTATAAAAAGGCCAAGAAAAGAGCTGTGCTGTCAGGCTTTCGACACGAGACCTGTGGCAGTTGGGAGAACGAAGTGAAGCCAAATTTAATGTTCCCATTAAAGTGCTTGAAATTTTTATTCATGTAAGAAAAATGGCTTTGCTGAAAAATAGTTGGAGGCAATAAACAACAATCTGGAGAAAACTCTGAATTTAAAACAGTTTTTAAAGAAACTCATTTCCACAGGCAACTTTGGCAACATCTAGGGAAAAAATCCTGAGAGTTCAGTTTAAGATCTGTAAAAGTGAGCTGGGTCATGAGTTCCAAAAGTCAGTCAGTCAGTCCAGGAGAGCTGATCCTGAGGCAGGTAGCATGAGCCTGGAATAGTAGCCCTTCTGCTCTGAGACTGAAAGAGCTTCCAAGTGGCATAGAGGAGAGAGTATCTTGTCAAAAAAGCTTGAGATGGTAGGGGGCACAGCAGGTCATAAAAGACTGGGAGAGCATATGAGGGACCCTAGAAAATGCAGAGTAATGAGTTAGGATTATAGAATGTGGGCCATAGACCATCAGCTTCCGTGACAGAGGAACAGCTGAAGAGAAGAATTTAAAGGACGGAAGCCAGGCATGAGGAAAGGAAGTGAAGGGGAAGCATTGTATACTGGTGTAAGGACATTTCCTAAGAAAGATGTCTGATGACCCCTTTCCACAGCACACGAGGAGCTGTCCAGCAAGACCATATGTCTCTCCAGGACCACATGACTCACAGGACCATATGCGCTAGCATCCTCAGGGGGCCAGCGGTAGAAATTTAAGACACTCATTTTTGGAAATTCAAATTCATTAAAAAAGGTACTATGCTTTAAATTACGGCTGCAAAATTAGCTAGAGACAGGTCTAGGGAGCTGGTGGCTATGCCACTTTGAAAATTATTTAAAAGATACTAAAGATACTATTCATTACCATTGAGTAGAGGCAGGAACTAGAGAGATTGGTTGCCCTGTGTGTAGAAATATAGGGGTATAGTGATATTTTATTTGTACTCAGATGTGATTTTATTTGGGGTCAGAGCAAGCCATAGCAGAAGCTGGGTGGTGGTGGTGCATGCCTTTAATCCCAGGCCTTGGGAGGCAGAGCTAGGTAGATCTCTGTGTATTAAAGGATACAGCCAGCATGGAGTCACATGCCTTTAATCCCAGGGAGTGATGGCAGAAAGAGAAAGATATATAAGGCATGAGGACCAGAAACTAGCAGCATTTGGCTGGTTAAGCTTTTAGGCTTCTAGCAGTTCAGCTGAGATCCATTTGGATGAGGACTCAGAAGCTTGCAGTCTGAGGAAACAAGACCAGCTGAGGAACTGGCGAGGTGAGGAAGCTGTGGCTTGTTCTGTCTCCCTGATCTTCCAGTATTCATCCCAATAACTGGCCTCAGGTTTGTTCTTATTAATAAGACCTGTTAAGATTCCTGCTACATAGGGGATAAAAGAAATGTCTAATCGAAAGTGACCGAAGAGTTGGGAATTTTGCAACAGAGATGTGAATTCAAACCATGGAACACGTGGCTTGAAAGTTGGATTAGAATTTCTTTAAAAGGCATGAAAAGATTGAAACTTGTGTACTAATATAGACAGTAGCTCACTGGGGAAAGAGCAGCTCAAGAAATTGTCAGGAAGCTATTAATATCTCAGTGGCAGAGAATAAACAGATTTTGTTGCAATAAAGCCCATTTTATATAATCTTAGTGTCTGCTAAAACCATCTTTCAGTCAACTGTCCCAAGTCATGCCTTTTAGAGCCAAAGGAGACAGTTTTTTCTACTTGTGATATATTTGGAAAAAAAAAGTCTTCTTGAAAATTTATTTTGACAGCCGGTTTCAGTAACAGTGAGAAATGGTTGGGATGAAGATCTCGAAGGATATTCCTTGTAGTACTTTCAAGAAGAGTGGAAAGTGCTTCCTCTACTGTTGGAGCTAACTTCTGGAGTTCATGACTTCCAAGAGTAGAGGTTCTCACTCCACATCTAACCCAACCCATAAAAGAGTTCCAGTGCTGCTGCCTTCCCACATACTTTGTAGGATGTAGGCATCCCACAAGAGTTTGCCTCAGACCCTCTTCTAACTATCCCCAGATCTCTTCCTTTTGTAAGACTTTCTTTTTAAAAGAAGAATATTTTGTGTTTCTACACACACCTGCATCTCTATGCTTTTAGTTCCAGGCTCTGAACTAAGACTCAACCAAACTCTTCAGCTACTCATGACCTGATGTCTGTGAGAAATTTTCTTGATTAGGTTAGTTGAGTGTCAAATAGTAAAATCATTCTCTGGGCTTGGGTCCTGGAGCTAGCTGAATAGGAACAGTCATTGTTCTCTGCTCCTGACTCCAGAGGCAACTTGAACAGTCACTTCAAGCTCCTGGGCCATAACCTTCCTACTACAATAGAACTGTACCCTTGAACTCTGAACTGAAATATGGCCTTTCTCTCTAAAATTGCTTTTGTGGGGCTATTTCTGTGTTTCACCAGAACAACAGGAGAAGTAACCAAGATAATGGATTAATCCTTTAGAAGAATTTCTTTGGTGGCAAGAAGGACTGTGAAGTCCTTATATTGAAAGTCAGAGACCACTGAGTAGGTCACTCCAGGGATCCAAGGAAGCAGTGTTACAAAATCCAAGGGCAAGGCCCTGGGTTCCTCAGTTCCAAAAAACAAAAACAAAAACAAAAAATCAAAGGGCCTGGAAATGTAGGTTTAATAGATCATAGAAGGATGGGATTTATGAGGGTGAGTCAGGAGAGACTGATAACTGGCTTGCTATGGGGTGATAAGGGCAATGGAAAGATCAATACTGGCATGTTTATGTCTCACCAGGGATGTTAGATGGGTACATTTCTCCTCCACAATAGGAAAATACAAAGAACATGAATCTTGAGGAAGAGATGGTGAATTCAGACCATCCTTGTTTGTATGCAGTGTCTTTCTCTCATACACACACACATGTACAAACATACACACACACACACCTGTGCACACATGTACACACACACACACACACACACACACACACACACACACACACACACCCCAAATACTAACACTATAATGCTTTTGCTTGAGAAGAAACAAGTTGTATCTAAATAATTCAGTTTCAGTTTCTGTGCCAGGTCCCTGTGGAAAGTAGTTTTTTTTTAATGGACCTCCCATGCACCATCTGGGATGCCCACACACTTCCTCGAACGTGCGGATGCTCTAGGCAGCACTGACACTTTGGTGGGAGAGTTTGCTGTAATGTTTTAGTACTGTTGTTTACATCAATGATTATGCTGTTCCAACCTCAGAGTGCTTGGGATGCAGATGTTTTATGAGTTAATCTTCTTAAAAGGTCTAATATTAGATAAGTCTTTCTTGGAGGGAGAATTTTCTAAACAGGGAGTTTGGTTAAACTTATTTCCACTGACAGTTCCCAGTGTTGGCAAACTTACATTAGTACTCTTTTCTCCGCACTGAACCAACAACACACACATGATATCCTTGCAATTCTCTATTTTTATAAAGTCCCCATTGACTTGTCAACATGAGCTTCTTTCCCCTATAATCAGTATTTTCCTTAGAAATGGCTTTTGGACACATTGTCTTTGCTATGGCAAGCCCCAGATGTTGTCAGTTTGTGCCTCTTCCTCCCATCTTTGGTGTGTGGTGCCATCCAGCATAGATTCTTATGGTACCTCTGGCAAGCTCAGGGTGTACTGGAGTCCACTTTTGTTTTATGCATGTCATATTCCTACCATTGCTCTCTCAGTGTTGTCTTTACACTACAGACTCACCTTGAGTGTGACGATGGCTGCACTCCAAAGCATCTTCTCACCTGAGCCTTTTGTAGTTACACATGATATTTAATATAGTTAAAATATTGCTCCTTTCTGTATGTATTATATTATGCCTGCACTTATAATAAATGCAAATATACAGTAAATGAATAATGCATTTATATTTATGCATTTGCAGTGAATGCATAATATAGTGAAGGCAAAAATGCAGTAAATGCAAATTTACTATGGTACCCATATAATAAATGCAAATACACTGTGATATATATGAAACAAAAAAAGCAATGCATACATGTATGCACATTTTTACTCACACATGTAAATTATGCATGCATGTGTGTATATGTACACACTCAAAAAGAATAAGGTTTTGGGAAGAAGTGACACGGCATTTTTCTCTGCATGCATATGTGGTGTAACAGCCACTGAGACACTGGACTAGGCAGAAAGATGGTCTAGGGAGGACAGGGTTGCTTGTGGCCCCTCTTGAGTATCTGGATACCAGTGGTGCCGCAAATCAGTACAAACTGGGTAATCCAAGAGGTGGGGAGTCAATAGGGACTTGGTTAAAAGTGAGTAGGGATGGCAGAGAGCCAAAAGCAGATGTTCTACAATGTTTTGGAGAGCTGGAGTATTTGAGTGAAGGCTACTTTTGGATTTACCCTCAGGTTTTTTTCTTGTGGTGTTTAATAAGTTCTACATTTGATAAAACAGGAATAATGTCTGCTCTGGACCATCACTGCAGAAAGTAATGGCCCTGCAATGACTGGCAGATGTCAACATGGTAGGGTCTGTTTTTCTATGTGTTGGGCTTGCATCCCACTTACCAGCTCTATGGCCCTGGGAGGACAATTAACCTCTTTAAACTGTGATTCTTCACCTGTCAACTTGAGTAATGATATTGCTGTCCATGCTGTGTTGCTAAGGATACTAGATGAGGCAATGACCCAGAATCCATTGCCAAATGCCACATGTAAAGTAAGCACTGAGTAAATTATTGTTTATTAAGTTCTAACAATTACTCTTATTTTTTTTTTCTATTTCCCACATGGCTTATGATCTTCCCCAGTGTTAGAGAATGCTTTAAATGAGTAGAAAGTGTTTATTTTATTTTGAGTTTGGAGGAAGTCTGTTGGAGCAGCAGTGTAGCTGAGGTAAGTTTTAAGTTACATCAATACTTCAACCTAAAAAGAGCAAAGAATCAATCATTTCACTGCCCACAAAACCTGAAAAAAATTTTAATGGAAGAGGTATGTTGAATTCACTTCGTGGAAAGGGTTGGTTGAGACCCTAGAGCTCTCCTCCTGGCACAGTGACTCAGTTCTGGGGGTTGACTCCATTGTCACTCACACAGGAAAAGTGCTGCTCCAAGTCATGACACCACAAGACATGGAGCAGGAGGAGCCAGGACCCATGAAAACTCTGAATTCTCTCTGCTCCTGCCATCATGTTTTCACCTGAGTTATTTTCACTTTGAATGCCATCTTGCAGCTACGGTTCAGAGGCTTCTGACAGCTGTGGCTTCCATGTTTTTAACTTCTATGCTTTTCACTTGTCATAGTTTTACTTACAATCTCATCCATGTGCTTTGGACAGGCTTCACATTCTGTGCATCAGTCTTAGCCAGGCTACCAAAAGACTTTCAAGTCACCACTATCACTACATTATGAAATGACGCAAGTATGACATCAGAGACCAGGTCTGGGACATTAAGATGGATTGTCAGAAAACAGTGGGGAGGTGTGTGCTCACAGTCTGGAGCTTCATTCTTTGACTCATTATCAAATATTAATAGAACTGCTGTGTAGGAAGGGTAAACTACCACAGCCGTTACATAGGAAATGACCCTCTTGCCTCAAATCATTCTCATTCTGGTTAGAGGGTAGGCTGAAGAAACAGCATTGGTACAAGCTTGCTGCCAGAGTTAAGTTCATGTGCCTTGGGGACCTGTGTTCCTGGCCCAGCCTTCCTGAGGGAATAGAGACTCAGTGATGTTTTGGAGAAGTTGCAGTGAGTTCCTTGTTGAGAGGTATTTGGGGGTGGAGAGCAGAGAAGCAGTTCCCAGCAGAGGGAAGAGTATGTGTAAGTATAGCAGAAATCTTAAAAGATCTTATTAATGAAAACAAACCTGGGGCCTGGTATTGGGGTGAATGCTGGAAGATCAGAGAAGCAGAACAAGCCACAGCTTCCTCACCTTGACAGTTTCTCAGCTGATCCTGTTTCCTCAGAGTGGAAGCTTCTCAGTCCTCATCCAGATAGACTGTGCTGCTCAAAAGCCAAAAAGCGTAACCAGCCAATAGCTTCTAGTTTCTGGTCTTCACACCTTCTATATCTTTCTCTTTCTGCTGTCACTCCCTGGGATTAAAGGCTCACTTCATGGGATTAAAGGCGTGTGTCACCATGCCTGGCTGTTTCCAATGTGGCCTTGAACTCACAGAGATCCAGAGGGATTTCTGTCTCTGGAATGCTAGGATTAAAGGTGTGTGCTACCACTGCCTATCCTCTATGTCTGTCTAGTGGCTGTTCTATCTCTGACCCCAGATAAGTTTATTAGGGTGCACAGTATTTGGGGGAACATAATATCACCACATGTGATGATCTGGAGGGGATGGAACTTGAGATCTTGCAATGGTTTAGTTCAGCATGTTTGCTGTGTGGACTTGGGAAGTAGGGGGTGGCACAACCACAAACACATACCTCTTAGGTTTGCTGTGAAAAGGTCGTAAAGACCAGGGTCAGCAGGTAACTACAGGAAAACTGTGGGTTTTTGCTGTTGTTGGACACAAAAATGTAGTTGCACATGTGAATTCACAGTGATTGTGACAGAATGCACGATCTGCACAAACAGAAGCCAGACAACATCTCAGCAAGGAGAGGGGAGGTGACACAAAGTCCCAACCTTAACTGAGGAGCTTCTGAGAGAGGAAGCACCATTTTTTTTTTTTTTTTTTTTTTTTTTTTAGGGTATGGCCCTTGGTAAGTCAACTAGGTTCCCATGGAAGGCCACACATACAAGAGTTTATGGGCTGCAGCACGAATTCGACTTTGTAGGTTTTAAAAAAAACTCACAATGTTTGGTGAATGGGAAAGGAGACACATCTGGGAGGCATTGGGGGCAAGGGATGACTATAAAAATAGTAAAACATTCCCAAAGAACCACTAAAAAAGAAGAAAAAACACAACGAAAAGCACTTGATCAGACATAAGAGACATAAGAGGCATCAGATTTAAGAGGCATGGGGATGGAGCAACTTGAAATGTGAAGCGGAACACTTACATTTGATTCCCTCTCTTCCTTTATGATCTGTTTGATATTGGCATTGGGTAGATGATGTTAATTGTCCTAGCATTTGATTCCTTGGAATTCACAAGGCTTCTGTTCTCATATGGTGACCAAGAAGACTAGATGTATTTAGCTCTCTGAAGATGTTTCATAAATAAAGTAAAGATTTTTAAATAAAGTAAAATTAAAGCATGGATTCAAATGCAACTGGTTTTACAAAGAAATCCACCCATGTCTTGAGAATTTAATCTTTAAAATAATCTCTGTCTCTCTGTCTCTCTGTCTCTCTCTGTCTCTCTCTCTCTGTGTGTGTGTGTGTGTGTGTGTGTGTGTGTGTGTGTGAGAGAGAGAGAGAGAGAGAGAGAGAGAGAGAGAGAGAGAGAGAGAGAGAGAGATGCATACATATGTGTGAATATATGTATAGAAGACAGAGATTGGCCCTGGGTGACTCAACCACTCTGTTGTAGTTTCTTAAATAAAGTTTCTCTTCAATGCTGGATCTCACTGACTGGTCTAGACTGGCCGGGCAGAAGGCCCCAAGGATCTTATTTCTGTCCTCTTTCACAGTCCTGGGCTTACAGATGCTCAGTACATAACTCTTTTTTTTTTCATGTGAGGTCTAGGGATAGAATTCAGGTCTTCACACTTGTGTTTCAAGTATTTTACTGACAGAGCTGTCTCCCCAGACTTCTAAATATTAATTTTTGTATATAAGAATGCTAATGCTGAGTCTTCAAAAGATGAACTACTTTGCTCATAGTCTGGGGCTCTGAAAGTGGGAGGAAGATGGCTTCTTCTTCAGATTTGTAGACTATTTCTCTTGGTGCTCCTTCTTTTTCTTTTGAATGTGGACCCAGGCTTCCTTTCACTGGTTTCCACTACTCAGTCAGGAACTCTGTGTACTTTTCTCCCTTGGAATTGGAAGTACAGACACTTAATTATAACTTTTGATTGCTTGAAATTATAGGGCTAAAGAGTGACTGGCATGTGCTTCAGAGAAAAATTATATTTAAATCCTGAAATAACCATCTCCACGATTTACATTCAATAGGAGCACAGGGAACCTGGCAGTGTTCACTGTGAACCTGGGGCTTCTGCAGAAGACTCAAGCTTCATAAAGAACCTTTCTGGGAAAAGGCTGGATCTTTATGTTATATTTCTTCATCCCAAATCATTGATAAAACTCTTGTGGGACAGGGTGTTAACATACAGTATTTTGGATGCAGTGAGAGCTGTGCCCTCCTGGAGATGACCACAGACTGAAAGAGAAAGGCCAATAGGCATAGCAAACAAAGTGTATTTAGTGCAACTCCAAAAACATATAAGGAATCATTAATGTGGAGGACAATGATATTCCTCTACTTTCTCATAGTTATGGAGGACTGAAGAAATCTGATATCAAGTCACTGAGAGGACAGAGAGTGTCCAGTGGTTAAGAACATTTGTTGCTCTTTCAGATGACCCACCCACATGTCAGCTTATAACTATCTGTAATTCCTGTCCAAGGGAATTCAACACCTTTTTCTGATCTTTGAAGGTACCAAGTGTGTATCTACTGCACATACATATGTGCAGGCTGTCTTAGTTACTTTGCTATGAAGGAAAACCATGACCTAGACAACTTATAAAATAAAGCATTTAATTGGGTGCTTGCTTACCATTGGGAGGGGGAGTTCATTATGACCGTCATGATGAGGAACATGGCAGTAGGCATGCAGGCATGGCACTGGAACATCATCTGAGAGGTTACATCTTATCTACAAGTTGGAGACAGAGAGAGACAGAAAGACTGGGCCTGGCACAAGCTTTTTGAAGCCTCAAAGCGCACCACCAGTGACATACCTCCTCCAACAAGGCCATTCTTAAACAGTGTAAGACCTGGAATCTGTGTAAGTTCTGCTGCTGGTGCTATAATGGCTAGGGAAGATGGGGTTGAGTGAAAGTATCAGGAGGTGGCACTGTGGGCACTGAACTCTCTACTTGTTCTCCCGAGTCTGGAGTAGACATGGCTTCATGGTGGACCTGGCAATGGGTAGGTGGCTTTCTTCTGCCCACAGCACCTATTTCTTTTCTTCATCTTATCAGCTGTTGTGCTGCATAGCAAATCCTAGTTTATTAAATTGCTTCACTCACCAGACTGTGTTTTCAGAGGGAGGTCTGTGTCGTTATTCTTTGTGTCCTTAGTTCCAAGCCCACAGCTGACCAAGACTCATTGAACATTTGAGCAGATAAAATGCCTAGAATAGGACAAGACCACACATAGACTGGGATACAGAAATGCTCTGGGTGTGTTCCAAGCTGACAACTTCAATATTTGAATAAAGGAGACAGTCTCCCTGATCCCACTCTTTCTCCTGGAGTCAAGCAAGCTTGAGGAGAGCAAAGGAGAGTCAAAGGAAACTACATTGGCCCTTTCTTTTTCTTTAATCCAGAAAATCCAATGAGGAAGCAAAGACTCACCTTTGAGTAACTCACGTGGAAGGTTGGCAGCTCTGAACTCAGAAGACGTTGCTGACCACCTGGAATCATATGGAGAGAGAGGTGGTATATGAAAAGAGTGGGAAGCCATTCAAGGTAAGCAAACAGAATCATAGAGCAGCACCTCAGCAACACATTGCATTAAGGTCTTCAGTTCTGCCTGCCTCCCAGCATGAAGGAGGTCTTCTATATTTACTCCCATAACTGACCGGAAGCTCCAGGAAGGTCAGACTCTTGTTCTGGTTGTTGTCATATTCTAAAACTTAGCATGCCAACCAGGTCTTCAGTGAAGTAGGTTTCTGAACTGGCTACATTACTCATAGTCATAGCCAAATACCTGACATAAAGTGACTTAAGGGGGTGAGAAGTTTGCTTTTCTTTTTTCCTGTTTCTTGGTTTCCTGAATAGACTCCACCATACTAGAGAAGACTTGGTAGTGCCTGCAGGAGCACAAGGTGACTGGTTACTTCACACAACCTGTCAGGAAGCAGAAACTGAAGGCTGGATGCAGGGCCAGTTGTAACCTAGCCCCACCCCTAAAGCTCAAGGTCAGCAAGCTAGGCTCCATGTCCACAAGGGTTCTCAGCCACCCAATAAGAAACCATCAAGTGATTGAACACATAAGCCTGTTGGGGACACTTCACACTAACTCTATAGCAGTCTGGCTCCCTTGACTGTATCTTCATTGAGAATGTCAGCTCCTGGGATCATGGTTTTCCCCCTCTTTACTGAAAATATTTTTTTTCACACAATATATCCCGATTACAGTTTCCCCTCCTTCTACTCCTCCCAGTTCCCCCTATCTCTCTTCTCTTCTGGACCCACTATCTTTGTGTCTTTCATTTGAAAACAAACAGACTTCTAAGGGATAATATAATATGATATAATATAAAAAAACAAAAACCAATACACCACAATAGGACAAAACAAATAGAAGGAAAAGAATCCAATAAAAGACACAAGAAACAGATATAGATGCAGAGACCCACTCGTTTGTACACTGAAGAATTCCATAAAAACACTAAAATGCAAACCATAATACATACCCAAAGGACCTGTAGGATAAAAAAAGAGAAAGGAAAAATACAAGTAAAATTAAAAAAAATAAAAAATGAGATAAAATAATGAAACAAAACCATGACAGAACATGATGAGACAAGGAACTACCAATGATGCCTTTGAGTCTGTCTTCTCTTGGCCATCTACCACTGGCCCTGCATCTTTCCCTTAAGGATTCAATTTTTCATTTGCAAGTGGTTGATACCTTTTGTTTCATGATAGTCACTGTATTCCTTTGTTAGCCTAGAGTAATATGGTACCACAAGCTAGGCGGCTTATCAGTGGAAACATCTTGTTTCAGTCCTGGAGTGCTGGTAGCAGTGGTTCCTTCTGAGGGCAGAGGATGAACCTGTTCCAGGCCTCTCTGTCTCTTTAACTAGTATATCTTCTTCTTTCTACATCTCCCCACACTACCTTCTTTATACCTGGACCAAGTTGCCTTTTCTTATTAGAACATCAGTCATATTGGGTTAGCCCCCACCCTAAAAATGCCATTTTAATTGTCTGTTGTTATAAAAACTTGGTCTCCAAATAAGGCCCAATTGTGATGTATGATTGAGATGGTTAACAACACCCAGCTCCTTTTTAAAAAAACACTCTCTGTCTCTCTCTGTGTCTCTGTCTCTGTCTCTGTCTCTCTCTCTCTCTCTCTCTCTGTGTGTGTGTGTGTGTGTGTGTGTACACACATGCGTTCTTGTGTGAGTACAGGCATGTGCATGTCACAGTACACTGGTAGAGGTCAGTACACAGCCTCAGGTATCAGTTATCATCTTCATATTTCACCTTATCTGAGACGGGATCTCTGGGTATTTGCTGCTGGGAACACCGTGTTAGGTCACCCCTGAGCTTTCTGTACTGTCCCTCTCTTTTCTCACTGTGTAAACACTATCATTGATGCATGGAATTGTGGTTTTGAGTGGGTTCTGTGGCTCTGGATCTGCTCCTTACAGTTGTGCACAACCACATTACCCACTGAGCTGTCTTCCTAGCCTGCGACTGCTGCTTGCCTTCTCGAAGGGACACAGTTTGGCTTATATAACAATCTTCACATTTTTGTCACCCTTTTTGGTGCAATTTTATGAGTCCTGGCAAATTCATATCATTGGGAAATCCTAATAAATTTAGACAGGGCATGGAGACTAAACAGAGATTGACAAGAGAACTCCACCTCCTTTTGCATTCCCAGTATGAAGAGTACCTTGGGTTGGAAGATGGGTGGCGCTGTACCACATTGTGTGGAGACTCTGTGCTGCTCTTTTGCCTTCAGGAGATTCAAATCAGCCTGTACTATTGATCTCTGGCTAAGAGATCTACCCTGTATCCAGGTATTTATTTTCTTTGCCACTTGCATCTACTGTTTGTACTCCAGACAACACAGCAAATCTCAACCTTTTATTTTTTAAAAATTTTTTTGAATCTAAAAGACAGTTCTAGAAGGAATGCAGAGCCATTACACTGGTTTCTGAAAGTAGGAAATGAAGCCTTTTCCTTGTGCTTGCTTTGTCCTCTCATCAGAGTGTGACAGATTACTGTCTATCCCATGGAGCAAGCATTCTTTTCTCATAGGCAGAAGACACACGTTCTCTGGTATCAGATCGATACTAATTTCATATTTAGGCTTAGGAATTATTTGCTGCAAGCCATGCCGTCTTTTGTTAGAATTGTGTATCGGGAGACAAGAGGGCTAAATGTTTCCCCAGACATAGTCTTGAGGGCACTGAACTAATGCCCCTGTCAACAAGAGAAAATACTAAGGTTGTACCCACTCGAAGGAATTCTGTCTTCACAGATTTTTATTAGCTATAGATCTTCAGCCTGAAGCTCTGGCACTACAGAAGGAGAAGATGCAATAATTGCCTTCAAAAACCCAACTAGAGACAAGTGAGGGAAATGTGCATGGATGTCCTGTTTAATGGGGCATGTGGTGAGGACTGTCACTGGAGGTTGAGCTGAAGAAGAGGCTCCCTGCAGCACAGAGGAAATTTGGGACTTAGAAGAGCAATATGATGTACTTGAGGGATGCCATATATATATATATATATATAACCTCCAGCTCACATTTTCCCCTGACCTTTCTGGAATGTTCATCTGTATAAATTACATGACTGTAATTCTGGATATATGCCCCAACTGGAATCAGTTGGTTTTCCTCTAAAGGCTTATAGACAGTAGTTTTTTCTAAATTAACATTGCAATTCCTGGCTATGGCTTGGTTGCTGGGCATGGAGAACAGATGGTCGTAGAGGGTCATATTACAGCCTGGGACTGTTAGGGAATGAAGGAAATCAGGGGAGTCTTGGATCATGGGCTGGGCTTTCCCTCAAGGAAGGACCAGGTATTCTGGGATTTGGTTTTTGGTAGCACATTCTACTTCATCATCAAGTGAATTCTGAATGTTTCATAATAACTCAACCAAGTTGATTCCAAGGAGAATTCGTTTCTGTTTGTTGAAAAGTAAATCAACTGTCACGGTCTTCAATTCAATTCCATTGGTTTGTATGTTGGTTTTTATGGCAGTACCAAGCTGTTTTTATTTTAATTTTTATTATTTTTTTGTATTTTAATTCTTTATTGTTTAGACATACACTGATCAATTCAAAGCAAATATGTGGCTTCTTTTAAGCAAACCAGGAAATCAAGACACAATTGTGATCATCAAATCCCCCCCACCCCCACTATGCCTCCCAAGGGCTGGGATCAAAATCGTGCTCTACTACGACCCAGTGCTATCATCAAATCTTAATCTTCAGAAAATATCATTCCCACGAGGTTGGCCTGAAGGCACTCAGATTCCACAAGTTTTTGAGGAGGCAGCAGGACCCTAGAGCACCTCCCAAGTTCTTCTTGGGACTGTACCCATGGCCACCTTTGAGGCGATGAGTGTGTCCGGCTTCGAGGAGTTCAACCAGGCTGTGAAGGAGCACAAGGGCAAGACCATTTTTGCCTATTTTACTGGTTCTAAGGATGCTGAAGGGAAGAGCAGGTGTCCAGACTGCATGGAAGCTGAGCCAGTTGTTTGAGAGGGACTGAAGCATGTTACTGAAGACTGTGTGTTCATCTACTGCCAAGTAGGAGACAGACCTTACTGGAAAGACCCAAGTAATGACTTCAGACAAAAACTGAAATTAACTGCAGTGCCTACACTACTTAAATATGGAACGCCCCAAGCTGTTTTTATTAATATAGCTCTATAGTAGAGCTTGAGATCAGGAATGGTCATGCCTCCAGAGGTTGCTTTATTGTACAGGATTCTTTTAGCTATCCTGGGATTTTTGTTTTTCCATATGAAGTTGAGTATTGTTCTTTCTAAGTCTGAAGAATTGTGTTGGGATTTTGATGGGGATTGCATTGAATCTGTAGACTGCTTTTGGTAAGATTGCCATTTTTACTCTGTTAATCCTGCCTATCAATGTGCATGGGAGATCTTTCCATTTTCTGATATCTTCTTCAATTTCTTTTTTGTTAGAGACTTAAAGTTCTTATCATACAAGTCCTTCACTTGTTTAATTAGTGTTACCCCAAGGTATTTTATATTATTTGTGGCTATTGTAAAGGGTGATGTTTCTCTGATTTCTTTCTCAGCCCTTTTATCATTTGTGTATAGGAGGGATACTGACTTTTTTGAGTTGATTTTGTATCCTCTGGCTCTTACAACCTCTCTTATGAAATGTTCCCTGATTCTTAAGTGAGGGGAATTGTTTAATAGATTTATCCATTGGAATTTAGTTCTACTACTCTGCATTTTTATTGGTTGTTTTTGTAGTGGTCTTCATTTAAAGCAAGGAAATTTTTCCTGCAAGAGGGGTGAGGACTATGTACTTGTTTGTGTAAGAACAAATATTTAGAGCTGAGAGGTGGTGACACATGCCTTTAATCCCAGCACTTGGAAAACAGAGGCAGGTAGATCTCTGTGAGTTCCAGATCAGCCAGGGGTACACAGAGAAACCTTGTATCAACAAGCCAAAGCGGGTCGGGGAAGAACATATACATAGAATAGCTTAGTCCATTACAGTTTGCAGATTCTCCTGTAATAACCATGACTTCACTAGCACTGAGTAGAGCCAGGAATGGTTTCCTTCTTGCTGAGAAGATCTCAAGTGCAGTTAGAGAACTGTTGGTTACTTCCAAGGTATGTGTGCCACTCCTGAACCCTTAGGGTTATCGTGCCATGCTTGTAGTTCATATTGTGGTTCATATTGCATCATAGCTGGGTAGGACTGCTTCCCTCTTTTGGAATTTTGCATGGAGCCTTCTGATACCACTGACTTTCAAGTCAGTTCCAGCTCAGGGGCCTCTGGCCCTGTGTCTGAAGTGCATGGCATGGTGTTTTCAACAGTATGGACTCCCACCTCTAGGGGGCAATCAAGTGCATTAGCCCTAGTTGGTATGTTAGGGGAGTCTTAGACAACCTAGACCAACACCTCAAAAGAGGGTTTCTCATGCCTGGAATTGAATATATTAGGCTGTCATTGGCCCTTGGAAGGACAATGTCAAACCAGATGAGAAAATTACATTTAAACTATGTACGCATATTTTTACACAGAGTTACATGTAATATAGAATTATTTTAGGTAAATAGTCAATAGTATGATTCCTTAGGACCTTTTCAGACATCAGTACTGTTATTTTACTCTCATCCCTCCTTCTTCTGTGTTTACTTCCCTCCTCCTTAGCTAGTTGGACCTCTCCCTTTCCATAGCTGGATATAAGTGAACTGATTGGACATCATCTTCTAAAGGCAAGATCTTTGTTAATTGACAATTATAAAATTTTGTCCATAAAAGCCAGACCCCAACTTGCTAGATGAACATAAGTATGTGTGTGTGTGTGTGTGTGTGTGTGTGTGTGAGAGAGAGAGAGAGAGAGAGAGAGAGAGAGAGAGAGAGAGAGAGAGAGAGAGAGACAGACACCCAGTACATGTTGAGTGCCTACCCTGTGCCTAGGTACTTATTTTCTTTGTTCCTTCACTGGCCATTTCTGACTTCTCACCTATCCAGAGTCTCATGCTCTATGTGAATGCTGACTTGGCATGTGGCAGCTTAGAATCTTGTTCTGGAATCACAGGTTCATGATTCATCGTGCTGATCTGTACTTAGCTGCCAGGTGCCTAAACTCTAGGACTTCGAGCAGAGGAGGAGCCTAGACTCCCTCTCCCCCAGCTATACTATGTGACACAACCTTTGGGGACACTTCCTCTCTTGCCTGAGATGTACAAATCTGCTCCAGAATTGTACCGCTTAGAAGCTGGTAACGGTGGGAGCTTTGGACTCTGTGTGATATGGTTTGAATGCTTGCTTTGGAATGCATGTGTTTGAAACTTCATCTCTACCCTGATAAGATACTGATGTGTGCAGATTTAGGCTCTGGAAAATAATAATGGTCAGACAATCTCATAAGGATGGAGTTTCCATGATAGACTCAGTGGCTTATCAGATGAGAAAAGGAGGCCTAGTTAGCTCCTGGTCTTGCCATGAAACTTTCTGGTGTTGTAAGACAGCAAGAGGGCCTCTATAGAAAAGACTTTTTGGTCTTTCCAGTCTGCAGTACTGTGAGGAATAAACTTTTCCTCTTTATAAATCACCCAATGTTAGGCATCTTGTCATAGCTTCACAAAATAGACTAAATTATTATGTAAGCAAGTGGGTGGCTTCAGATGTTCCCTATGGGGGCCTCTAAGGATTGTCTCCCACCTCAACATCTTTTGGAATCTTCTCTACTACCAGGCACTGACATTGTGAAGCGCTTTAAGACATCTGGAGTCAAGCTTGTGAACAAAATTAAATGTCAGCCTTCTTGAGTTGACTCCAAAGTTCCCTGGGAAACCTATATTGATACTTCATGTCTGATTAATATAATATTATACTCTGAAGCTTCAGAAACCCAATATGTGTGGTAGTATTATGTTCCCCAAAATATTGTGCACCCTAATAAACTTACCTGGGGTCAGAGACAGAACAGCCACAATATTAAACATAGAGGTTAGGCAGTGGTCGCACACGCCTTTAATCCTAGCATTCCAGAGGTAGAAATCCATCAGTTCAAGGATACAGCCAAGCATGGTAACTCATGCCTTTAATCCCAGAAAGTGATGGCAGAAAACAGAAAGATATGTAAGGCCTGAGGACCAGAAACTAGAAGCATTTGGCTGGTTAAGCATTCAGGCTTTTGAGCAACAGTTCAGTTGAGACCCATTCGCATGAGGACACAGAGGCTTCCAATATGAGGAAACAGGATCAGCTGAGGAACTGGCAAGGTGAGGTAGCTGTGGCTTGCTCTGCTTCTCTGGTCTTCCAGCATTCACCCCAATAACTGGCCTCAGGTTTGATTTTATTAATAAGAACTTTTAAGATTCCTGCTACAAATATGCTTTTGTCAAAAGCTTTTTTTCTCTTTTAAAGAAATCTGGGATAGCCACATTCAGGAACATTTTACACAGACTTGGCATGTCTATTCTTGAAGAGTCTGAGACTGCCATGTGAAACCAAATCTACAACTGCATTCTACTAGATCCACCATGATGCAAGCCAATCTCACATGCAATGATGCTCAGAACTTTCTTCTTTCATAGCCAGGGTCCTTCACTTGCTGGAAGGCCCTGGAGATGTGGACATTTCCCCCAGGGCTAGGCTTCACTTCTAATCAGCATGCTGGCAGGATTTCTACACTGTGAAAGTTGGCTTCTGACTGATGATCACTTCAGAATGGAGGATGTTTCTGATCTGGGAGAGTTAATGGTCTTTCAACCCAATTTCAGGGGGAGGATCTAAGGAAAATTAATCATAAGAAAAAACGTGCAGGGGATCATATACATCAACTTGCAATCACTTGGACTTAAAAGAATTGCCTTTGAAAACAACTAATTTGTACAGCCTTCCTAAATGAAATGACTTTCAATAAATTATTTGAAGTGATTTCATGTTAAAAGTCAGATGCATTAGGTATAAGCTCTGAATTCACATTTGTTTAGCTGTCTTTAGTATATGAGATCTTTAAAAGAAACTCTTGCAAAGGAGTTCTAACTGACCTGCTTTGGGAACACTTTAAGAGAATGTTTCATAAGCCCCTCTTCCTCACATTATTTCAAGTATATTTACTTTACATCCAAAAGGTCACAAGGGTCATTGCCTGCATCTTGTGCAGACTGGCTGTACTTAGCCCAGCTCAGGAGGAGCTGGTCCCTGAGCTCCTGCAGGATCACCAAGCACACTGCCAACAAGATCCTGTTCGACCTTCAGTCATCAAAGCCTGGTTGTGGTGGTGAGCATTTCTGTGTATGCCTCTAGTCCTGTGCTTAAAACTTGCACAGAGAGTAGGTGTCTGAGATACAAAGATACACAGATCATTTGTTATCATTTAATTCACTTGAAAAAATAAGCTCATGGGGCTGTGGAGATAGCTCAATTGGAAAAGCACTCATTTTACACGAGCATAGGCCTGAGTATGGTCCTTAGAACCTATATAAAAATCTAGCCACATGGTGAAGTGAGAGGTGGAGACACTCAAATCCCTGGAACCTCACTTGGCAAAGCCCTAGGCCAATGTGAGACCCTGTATCAGTGTCTTAATTACTGTTTCTATTGCTTTGATAAAACACCATGATCAAAATCAATGTGAATGGGAAAGGGTTTATTACAACGTACTGCTTGTAGTCCACCATCCAGGAAAGTCAGGGCAGGAACCAAGATAGGAACTTGGACATCAGAATTGATACACAGGCCATAAAAAAAAGCTGCTTCCTGGTGTCATCTCCATGGCTTGCCTGGCCTGCTTTCTTATAGAACCTGGGACCATCTGCCCAGGGATTGCATTCCCCATAATGATATGGTCTCTCTCACATCAGTCATTAGTCAAGACAGTATGTCATAGACTTGCCTACAGTCCAGTCTTGTGGAAGCATTTTTTCAATTAAGATTTCCTCTTCCCAGATATTTCTGTGTTTGTATCTATTTGACAAAACTAAACAGCACAGTCAGATTTTTTTTTTAAAAAGGTGCCTGAGGAATAACACCTGAGGTATGTACACATATACTCAGACATATATATTCATACACGCATACACACAAACATTAAGTTTAAACTGGTAAAAGTACATTTATAGTATTGGATTTTCCTAAATGATGTTCTCTCTGATGAAGACATGACCCAGTTAAATCACAGATTAAACGACAACAAACCAAACAGAATTAAGACTTTTGTACAAGGTAGGGAAAGATGGCTCAAAATCATTACACCCACAGGCTGGAAATGGTTGATGCCAGTTGAATTTACCAGTTCAGAACAAGTAAGAAAAGGATAGTTTATGTGGGACTGGGATAGCCTCTTCTGGTGGAGCAGAGTGTGCTGGGCTATGGGAAGGAGACCTTTTCATTGCTTCTCCCATTTCATATGTTGCTTCTCTCCTTCCTCCTGTTCCCAGTCTCTCTTTTCTTCCATGCCCTCTTTCTGCCCTTCTGTCTTCACACAGTATATTGCAATATATAATTTGCAATTCTTGGGGGTAGAACAGCTCCAGTATATATGGCAACTCTACTGGCTTCTAGGTTGGAACTGCCCATCAGGGAAAATACAAGCCCCTGCATTCTTGCCTGGTTTACTCTATTTAGCTGTCTCACCCTTGGAGAGCTGCAGTGGCGTTTGCTTCAGTTGGTTGGATATTTGGGGAAAGATCCTAAAGCTATCAAAATCTCTTTTCCTTTGTGGCTTAACCTTGCAAGGTGCCACGGGCTCACACATTTTTGTTTTGATTTATGTTTGAGAACCTAAGGTTCAGAGTCTCTAAGTGGTTTTCCCTTAAGTCACTCAGACTGTTGATTATAAAGCCATGATGAGAACCTGTTTGTGTGAGGATCCTGTGCTGATGGACCTGCCTTATATTTAGTTCTTCCTTGAGATGTAATTACTGATGTTATCAAGAGCAGATCTCTACAAAAATCTTTTTGTTGTAGTTCTCTGATACTCACATTTCACAGGTTCAAGATGCTCTTTGATAAAAGAACTCCCCACACAAAGCAAGTCTATGGCTATGCCCCGGGCTTTGCATTACTTTGTGTTCCTTGAAAACTGAGTGGCTCTTTACCAAGAACTTCAATTATTTTCATTAATGGATCTGCAACTGTTTGTTTGCCTTATTTGTTCTGTTTCTTCAGGTCCTTAGGCACAAAGCATGAAGCTTCAGAGCCCAGAGGCAGGCCTCAACATTCCTTCTACTCCTCACTGGAGCTGAGGATAGGATGCTATTCTTTAAGAGGATTTTCTTAGGTCTTATTTTATGTAGGATTTGTATCAATTTAGACTTTCTGAGTACATCATTCAAAGCAATTTTTTCCTCTGAAAATTCTGAGAGCCTGTCTGTAGATGAATAGTCTTGTTAAATAAGAAACACAGAGCCAATTGCAGAGTTAAAAGCCCAAGAGATCAGAGCAATAGCTAAGAGCTAAAAACCTTTTGTTACCCTTCACTGCCACTGCTGTCCTTCCACTCAGCAAGAGGCCTACTTCCTGTGTGCTTGTCCTTTTATTGACTTTCTGTTCTGCCTTCTCATTGGTTGTAAACTCAGCCACATGACCTCCTTGTCACTGCCTGTCTATACCGACCTTGAACACATTGAGATCAGCCTAGCTCTGCCTCCCAAGTGCCAGGATTAAAGGCGTGCGCCACCACTGCCCAGCTTCTGCAATGGCTTACTATTAGCTCTGAACCCCAGGCAACTTTATTTATTAACATTCAGATAAAATCATACATCAATACAAATAAAATATCACCATATTTCCCCTTTTCTATTTGAATAAAAAGAAAAAAGGAAAAAAGTTACAACTAATATAAGAAAAACTATATACAAAAGTACAATAACTATATACCATATATACAAGTAATAAATACCTAAACAGTGTCTAGTCCATTTGTATTTGACAAATTCAGAGAAATAATTCCATTATCTATCCTATTTTGGTAAGTCCAAAAGGTACCTGATTCACTTTCTATCCTAACTTATATTACTAACAGAACTGTCGTATAACGTCTTACAAATTTATACACTTATACCTCTTTAGTGAGGTTCTTTTCTGACATTCTTAACAAGGAAAACTATAACTATAACTAACTAATCTTCAACTCCCTCAGAGACCCCAGAAGGAAATAATATTACCTAATAAAAAATAAAAACAGGAAGTTCATGCAAGCAGCTCCCCCCGCCCCCAAATATGAATTGACAGAAATAGCCAGCTGCCTGGACAGTCACCTGAGGTTTCTCCACAGTGAAACCTGACATAGCTCTAGACCCAGAGCTGGCAGTAAACGTACCACTGCCAGGTTGGGAAGCTGAGGTGGGCAGAGCCACCAGCCAAAGCTGCTATTTTAGCCCTAGTAATGCTGCAGTTTAAAACGATAGATTCATAATAAGACAGATTCAGATGGAACAAGACTTTAAATGCTTTACAATGTATGTAAAAATGTATGTAGGCTTGGAAGAGAGAGAAAAAGGTGATATATACAGTTATATAAAGAAGTAGATAGTTTAAAAAAATAAAGCCTTTAAATAGACAGTAAAGGTAATATAAAATATAAGCCACATAAAGATAGATATCACACAGAAAATCTGGATTATGTTGTCTTTGATATTTGTAACTGAAGAAAGACATTTGATTGTAAAAGCTGTTGAGTTAAACAAATATGTGTATTTTAAAGGTACCTTGACTTCAAAATTGGGATGTAAGGATATGTTGCTTTGGAAAGGAGGCTCTGCTTTTGTTTCCACAGAAAGCCAGAGGCTATGGATTTTGTTCCAGATTAAGATACATCAGGTTTGACCAACCATGACCCCTTGAAAGGTCTCTGATGATACCATGGCCCAGATGATCCAACATCCAGAATGGTTTCAAGACAACTGGCTCAGACTATACACCCTCACAGACTACTCCATAACCCTAAAATTTTCTTTGTGTCCCCATAAGATACAGCACCTCCCTCTAGCAGGAAGTAATATGCCCAATCCCAAATATACCAAGCTGGCTTTGGAGATGCATATTGGTTAAAAAAAAAAGGTTAAGAAACAATACTTTTATTTAAATAAGATTCATTATAAATGCAATCTCTGAAGAAGAAAGGGGATATGAAATAGATAGGATAGGATGAAAGGGTAAATTATTGAACCTAGTTTTAAAGAGCAACTTGTTTAAAAATGTTTTACATTGGTATAGATTTTAGTTTATTGATGCAAATTTAAAGTTAATTTGTTATACTGTGTGGATATTTCTACTCTTGCTTAAGGTATTATGTTTGTACAGCTCATTTAAAATTGTAATGATAATTAAGAAATAGATTAATAATTAGTCATCTATAATAATCATACTTGTAGCCATGTTAGTTAAGTTTTCTTGGTATATATAGATACATTTCAGATAGATAGGTAATCTTCAAATACTTCAAAGACCTACAGAATATGGCATTTAAGATGTTTTAAAAAATTAGACTTTCTGGACAATGAGACAAGTCTGATCCTGGCAGCAGTGATTTACTTCAGAGAGGAGGATGGGCATTAAAGACACTCTATATGGAATTTATCTTCACCTTGGCAAAAAATAGCCATTTGTGCAAGAAACTGTTCTTGCCTGGACCACTTGAAAAAAATGTATCAACTGGACATGCAGGACCCATAGGAAGGTGACCACTGAATTTTGCTTGGCAAAATGGTCCTTTAGAGGTTCCTGCTTCGCAGAGGAAACTACCAGACATTCTACAGGACACAGAGAAAAATGACTGAGAGACTCCAGACCTATGGGCTGAAGACAGATGCCCCAACTTTACAGAGGAACTTTGGATGATTGTTCATGCTGCCAGCTGTCTCTGTCTACTCTCTCAAGACTCCTGAAAGTTGCTTGCATCCTTCTCCCATTTCTCAGGTAATATTACATCCTTCTGAGGTCTTTGATGTAGTTGAAGACTAGATAGTTATAATTTACTTAGTTATGATAAGAGATAAGTTAGATATGAAACTTAGACTCACAAATATAGGAGATAGGATATCTTCTTTTATTGCCAAATACAAATAGACTAGATATTATAAATAGACTAGATACTGTAACTGTAATTCTTACTTGATAATTGTTTTGTTTTCTGTAATTTTACTATGTGAAAGTTAAAACCTTCCTTTTTGAAAAAAGACAAGGGGAAGTGCTGTGGATATCACTCTGTGTAAATAAAATGCTGATTGGCCAGTAGCCAGGCAGGAAGCATAGGCAGAACAAGCAGAGAGGAGAATTCTGGGAAGTGGAAGGCTGAGGCAGAGAGATGCTGCCAGCTGCCACCATGAGAAGATGTTAAGAAAGTGGTAAACCATGAGCCACGTGGCAACTTATAGATGAATAGAAATGGGTTGATTTAAGATATAAGAACAGTTAGCAAGAAGCCTGCCACAGCCATACAGTTTATAAGTAATACAAGCATCTGTGTGTTTATTTTATAAGTGGGATGTCACACTGCTGGGGCTTGGTGGGACCCTGAGAGAAAACTCCAGCTACACTGTCTTAGGAAAGTAACCAAGTCCACTGTTATCTTAATGGCTTCTGATAATAAGAATTGTTTCCAGGGACCCACTGCCTCTCAGGGTTAGAAATAAGGGAGGATGAAGAGAGAGGCAGCTCACTTGAGAGATGGAAACACTTAGGATGTTCATACCTGCAATTGGGACAGAATGTGTCTTATCATGAACACAGACTCTTCACATTTGTCTTTGTAAGAAGGATGATCAAAAAGTTAATAATAAGGGAAAGGCAGTGGGCTCCAAGGCTAGACCACCCCAGGGGACAGCATGTCTGATATCTAGCCTCCATGGTGCAAAGGTCGTAAAATACTACAACAACCAGGGTTTGAATACATGAGGCTTTGGATAACATTAAATTATTAAAATATTAACAAGTGGAGAGAGTTTGAAGATCCTGGTCATATTAGCAGAGAGAGGCCAGATCTCATGGTCCACGTCCTCATTAATCCCTTCTTTCCATTGTGGAGGTACAAACTGACAGTGAATATACACTGTTTCCCTTTCCTCCATCAAGATGGACCTACAGACAGACCACATGGGCCTTCTGTCTTGGATTTGTGGTGGAAGATGTCCTTTCCCACTCTATTCATTTCCTACTGAGGGATTATATCCCCATAGGCGGTCCATTTCCAAAACTCCTGGGGTGAATAAATGGCTTCATGGATTTCATTGTATATTCCTCCCACATGTTGAAGTTCTAATGCCCTTAGAACCACTGAAATTAACTGTATTTGAATGTAGTCTTTCAAAAGATTAAAAAAAATAATAGTGTAACAATAATCTGATAATTCTTGTGTCTGAATAAAAGGAGATTAGGACAGACAGGTACAGAGACAAAACTATGTGGAGATACAGGGACAAGATGGTCACCTACCAGCTAAGGGAGACGCCTCAGAGAAAAACCAATCATTCTCACACCTCGATCTCAGCTATCAGGCTCTAGAACTGGTCTGTTGTTTAAGCCACACCAACTGTGGTCCTCTGTGATGGCATTCTGCCAGGCTGATGCTGTGGTCTTAGGTTTTCTGGGTGATGTTTAGCTCTTTTGTACATTTAAAAAATTAATTATGGTTTCAATTAACATATAAGAGCTATACAAATGTATGGAGGTCCTATGCATGTGTGCTTTCATTGTGCATGTGTGCATTGTACAATAATCTAATAATTTATTATTTCTGTCAATCATATCAAGAATTATCAATTCCCTCTTAAATTCTTTCAAATTTATTTTTTTGGGTGTGCAAGGATGTACGTGTGTATGAACGTGGTGCACATGTATGTCACGGCAGGAGTGTGGTACCAGGAGGACAACTTTGGATAGTTGGTTCTTGCCTTTCAGCATTTTGAGACAGGGTGTCTTCTGTTGTTTCTGACACACCACTGCAGAGCTTCAGGCTGACTCTCTTGTCTCAGCTTCCCATCTGAGAGTAGAAACACTGGGGTCCTAGACGCATGCCATTGCATCAGGCTTCTCGTGTGGATTTGGGGGATTCAGTTCAGGTTGTCACAGGTTGGCAGGCATGCAGAGCGAGCACTTTTATTGAATGAGTATACATAAATGAACTTTAAGAATCAGTCTGTCTCTGTCTTTCTCCTTGCCTGTCTGTCTGTCTCCCTTGTAGAAGCAGGTCTATGGGGGTTTAGAAAGCACATAGAAATCTCCCCCTATCCCACTTAGCATCTGCACACTGCAGCCATCATGGTGAGATCATATTTAAGGAGCTTTTGTATGGGATGAGTTTCCTCCTTTATTAAAGCAGGAATGTGTAGTGGGTAGACTCTAACTACAGGAATGTTTTCTATCAGAACTGCTGTGATCATGTGAACAACTATGCCATTGATCCCAGGCTCATATGTGCCAGAAACTATGTCAGTAGAAATAGTCCTCAGTTTTTAAGCCTGAATTTTTTCTATTTAAAACCTCACTATGTCCTGTTTTGGTTTGGAGACTTATTTCAGCCAATTGTTTATTCTGTTTCCTTCAGTGACATTCCTGAGTCAAAATGGGCTTTACCTTGTTTGAGCAGAAAAATTAGGGTCTCTTTGTAGTAGGCAGAAATATTTTGGGGTGAAGTTGATTTGTGAATCATAGATGAGTTCACCGTAGGCAGGAATAAAGCATTTGATTAAACTGCCATTTATGGGACTCATTAGACTCCCACTGTGCATGCTTGATTGCTTGTGTGCTTAATGCTGACATCTCATTTGTGAGGCACTGTTTAGAACGTTGAGTGGAGCAGAGCCTGTTGCTTCTTCAATGCTTCCTGAGTTTTTGAAACTCCCTGGTTTTTGTGATGCTCAGAGGCAATGGTGAACATAGTTGTTGATGGACTACCAGCCATGAACAGATCACTAGGAAAAGGGACAATTATTTAATTATCATCATTTGTAGCATTAGCTCGAGCAACAGTGGCTATGTAATACATAATATGTGGATGGCATTTTATTAATTAGCAACCCTCCCCCATGCTTCTGTGGAATGATGATTCCTGAGCTCTAAATAAATGAACATGAGCACTCACAACAGAGATCTGCATCCATAGCCATGTTGCCATGCCAACTACTTCATATTCATCCTTTTGAATGACATGCTTGATTGATTCTTCTGGGAACTTTGGTTACCACCAAAGCTTAAGGCAGGGTGTTTATTTATTCTTGTCTTACTATCTTGACAACAACATCTCTCTGCTTTCCTAGGGAAATACAGATGAATCTTCATGGTGGGTATTATTTCAAACTAAGATTGTAAATTTTATTATTAATATTTATCAAAATGAAATAAATGATGCTATTAATTGTTACTCTGATAAAGCTTTCTCTTCTGCTAGGATGCTGGTTTCAGGGAACAGAGCCAAGTTTGCCTGTGTGATCCACTAGATGGAGCAGCCAGAGAAAGTATTTGTATTCTGCTTTATAAATAATTGAAGAAATAAATAATGGGTTCTTGATGGGTCTGTGGATAAAGTAATGACTGTTTGTTTTTCCTGACAACTTTGGTAGGGATCTTGGGAATGAAATATCATCTTGACAGCTTCCTATCTGTCTATGACAAAATCAATTACGTTCCTATTAAATGTATTATGAAGAAAAAAGCAAGCTTGATTTAAACTTAGGTATGAATTGTTTAATTTTTAAAGGGAACTTTCAATGTTTTTAAGGGCAAAAATGAAATTGAGACATCAACAATGAGTATCATTGGCTATTCTTTTCATTTGTTTGGGTGAAATCATCCCTCTTCATGAGGCTTTTATAGTTTCTGTGCTGTTTGATGTTAAAACTTTTCATGTTAAATATTGTCTTCTTGGTACTGGAAGCAATGAGCAACTTGAATACATTTATAGTGCATAATAGATGGTCAATGTATACTCATTATCTAAATATATTTATTAATATAATTGATTGGATCACCTAGTCAACTACTGTCAAAACACAGCCTCTTGAAGAAACACAGGACCCTTGTCTAGAAGCGATCACTTCTTCTTATCTATGAAGTCACCCATTCTGTCTAGGATTATGCCTTACCTATATAGTCAGTCATTTTGTCTGGGATTATATCTTACATATGAATTCCCCTGGGGGCCATCCCTGGCAGTGGACAGGTCCCATCAGAAGATGTAAGGAGTTGGCAGGGGACAGAGGTAAGCCAGGCTATGGTGGTCAGGAGAATCTTGCATCCTGACTGACTAGCAGCCAGAGTGCTTCTTTATTTATACAGAATTTAGTAAGCAGGGATACATTCACGATTTCCAAAACATAGATCATATCATTTTTGTTTTGGGGCATATGTTTCACTTCCTTTTGCTCATATTTTAGTCATCATTAATAAACTATGACAGAACAGAGTTATCATTCCCAATAATTTTTCCTTGAGTTTTGACATCATTAATAAACAGAGTTATCATTCTTACTCATTAACCCTATAACCCAATTTTTAAGAATCTAGAGGCATATGACAGTCTGTCTTAGACCAGTAGCTTTTGTGGCTACATGGACATTAGACCAAAACAAAATCTTCAAGCCAGTCCAGGCATATTGCCATGTCTCAAGCAGTATATCATTAACTCTTAATGGTCAGAGTGCCCCCCTCCCGAAAAAAAAAAACCCTCTGGCCAAAGCTGCTGCAGTTATTATTCAAATTCTGGCATAATACAGTGTTTATATCTTAATATCTTCATAAAATTTGTTTATATGTCTAATTCTGGCATTCTGTTGTTCTTTGGTCATATGACATTACAGTGTTAACTTTTCTAGGAAAAGGAGGTCCTAATGTCTCATACTTTTATCATCTTTCCACACCATACTTTGTCTCTGTGTAGAGTGGAGGAAACTTCATCATCTACCTTTGTTCCTGTATATGCTATGTAGTTGCCTAAGTGTACAGTGGGAAGAGGATTGCAATCTGAATTGTGGCACTCTGAATCTTGTTGACCTTTTTCAGTTTACTTTGTTTTGATAAACTTGTTTCTGAGTAAGTACAGGGACATATGTTTCAAGAATGTCTCCTCATAAAGAGACCTCTAGCTTCTTTATGTGTGTTGCAACCTCCAAGGCATAAGGAAGACCTTCAAGTAGATAAGAATATCTCCCTAAAAGTGGAAGGGGTAGTATGTTCAGGACTTCCATGGGGAAACTTAGAAGCAGTACTCCTGGGAGAAGGCATAAATGATTCATAAGAAATTTTCCATCAATCTGATATCCCCAAATTGTACAAATATTAAAAGTCCCCCAAGTATGCAACAGGTAGAGATGAAAACCAAGGTATGATGGCCATCATGTGGCTTAGCTTTGCTGGATCTTTGTCAAGCAGCTGTGTTGGCCTTATGACTTTTGCCATTCCCATCCAATATGGCTGTGTCAGTGTTTAAGACATCTTTGATATGATGCATATATATCCTGTGAGCAATTCTGCTTACATATTCAAAATGGTACCTTTCCAGTTAACCTGTTGCTTAGTCTATGGTACTAACCTGTGCAGGTTGTGAGGGAGGGCACACTTCACACATGTGAGACATTCATCAGTATACTCAGAGGAAGGGAGACTGAATTTGGCAGCATTCAGAGTTGGAGCAATGCATTTTTATGGAGTGGATAGGGCTAAAGAATCCTCGGCTTGTCAAAGATGATCTTTCTGATAAATTACAATTTGAAGCTACAGAACTCAGTTGCAAACATTCCAACGGAATGGTCATTCATTACACTTCCTCTAACAGGTGTGCTTCTTGCTTCCCACCATCAAGTAAATAAGACCAAGCTATCTGTCTTTGTATAATTCACTTCATTTCCCTATCCTGCTGCAACTCTCCTCTATTAAGACTAGTTGTTCCAGTAAACGTATTTCTGGCACCTGGATCTTCCAGAATGAGGCAAGGGTACAGGGCTGCAACGCGTTGGGTGGGGCCAATCTTCAGGCGTTTATAATGTTTGACAATGTTTATATAAAATAAGTCACAGAGAAATTAGCCACAAGGGGAACTATGTGTTGGCTGTAGAATGTCAGAGCTAGCTGGGTTTAAGTTTAGGGACTGCAAGATTTCTGAACAAGCGCAGGGTTTTATGGTACAACTCTGTTCTGAATGTTTTAACAATTAAAAAATTAATTAAATTATTTTATCACATTTATTTGTCTATGGGCAGGCTGTGTGGACTCTTCCCTGGAGCAAGCAGGGGCTTTTTAAGAAGCCATTTTTCTTTATGGCTTTTAGTTTGTTGCTTTAGATGCATTAGGAGAGTGTATGAAAGGGCCACAGTGGTTTGCATGTATTTCTGAGGAGGGCTGGTGATGGGTGGAAGTTAGAGACTGCCAAGATTGAGACTGGATCTGTTGTTGTTTTCCTAGAGTCAAATCCTTCTTACCTGGTCAATGTGGCGAACTCATCTCTAGCTCCAAGTACGCTATCTTTCTATCTCCATGTTCTTCACCTTGTATTTTGAACCCTAATGTTGGCATTTATTTTAACTGAATCATTTGTTTCTAATGTAATAATTAGACTATGATGCCTCTAATTTCATCAGTGGGTTAAATCTTTGACAGAGATTTAGCTGTGCATACTGTTGGTGTAAGGAAGTAGCACTGGAGCATACCTTTGAAGGGTATTGTTTGTTTATGATGTTTGGGATAGGGTATTTTGTATTGCTCCAGCTGGCCTTGCACCCATTTTCTTCTTGCCTCAGCTTTCCAAGTACTCAGATTGTATGTGTGCACCACCATTTCTGTCCCTTGAAGAGTGTGTCTTGTGGTGGTCTGTCAGATGCCATTTTGTCTTCTTTCTGTTATGATCCCAGTGCTTGGCCACACACAGGATCTCCACCATGATGTCTGACTCACCAGAAGCAGAAACAGTGAAGCCATGTCTCTGTTGACAGAAACCATTGAAACCACTATGAGCACAAGTAAGTGTTTTCTCCCTCAGGTTGATTTTCTAGGTATTTAGTCACAGTGACAAAAAGAAAACAACATGGCCCCTGCTTTACCTGCTACACCCCTGCTTTCATTGTGTTTGTGGTGTATGTCTTCTGTCATTCAAACACCTCATTGGTTCATAAAAATTATCACTGGCCTATGACTGTAATTCTCAAATTTCGGTGCTTAAGGTCTTTGCAAACAGCTGTGTGAGAGCCACAGGGGTCAACTCTAGCCCTCCTCCTCTCTTTGTTCAGCAGGAAAGGGATGGAGAACTGATGTCTCTGCTCCCTCTTCTTCTGCAAACCCTTCTGTCACAGACTGCCTTCTCTCCATTACCCTCTGCAGCCTGGTGGTTCCTGTGAGCAGAGCAGCACAATGCTGCTCCTCGCAGCCACCTCCTTTCCTTGTCTCGGCTCATGAGCCACAGTGGAGGCTTTCCCCCCTACTCTGAGATTAGCTTTTTTTCAATAACTTGCATTTTAATAAGGTCAGAATATAAACATCCAAGAACCAGAAAAAAGTTGTCAAGATTACTACATTTTAAACTGACCCTCTTAACATGCTCTAGGAGCATCCTGTTAGAAGAGACATCAAGTGTCTGGATTACCCCATAGTTTCATTTGGGACTTGTGATATAGCACTTGCTATTTTGTTATCAGTATTGTTTTGGACACATCTTCCTGAAATTCCTAAATATTGTGTTAATTTTTTTCTCAGTAAATGTCATCATTTAGTCACTCAGTGACATGTGCAGTCTCCTGGTATGGCAAAGAAATACATATGATACTCACTTATATTTGAATTTCAGAGAACAATAAATAATATCCCTAAACCTGAAATTCATTTCTCCATTCTCCCTCTGGTGCCAATCCCCACATAGGTGTTGCTTGAGGAGACACTTCCTCTAGTTTGAAGCACGTCTTTACTACAGGAGAGTCCTGTTCTTTCCTTCCCACTCTGCAAGCTTCACAGGTCACCCTTGTTTTTCTCAGGACCCCTGAGGATTCACCTCTGCTCTTGTGAAAGTTGACATGAGACTCTGGTTGAAAATGTTTATGATGTACACTTGTTACTCCTCTTTTCTCCTTGTTGAAGACATTTGCTGTGTTCCTGAAAAATAAACAATGAATTGAGGAATTAAGGCAAACAAGAAAAGTGGATCTACATTTCTTACTTAAGAAGATGAAGATAACATTCTTTATTTTCCTTTATAAAAAAAACAAAAAACAAAAACTCTCTGCTTCTACAGGTTACTTGAAGTAAATGTCTTTTGTGATTAATTATACTGATTTAGTTCTTCATAATCTGAATAATCACAGCTCTTGTTAATCAGTTTGAATCCTAAAAGCAAGAGAAGTGATTGGTTAACTGGCCTTTCATGCCAAAATACCTCAAAGCTCAAGTTGCTTTTTAAAATGGCCAAGGGACAAGGTTATTTCTTTGGTAGACTGAGGAATTGGTACTTCTCAAAGAATCTCAATTTATGTGTGAGGGCTTCCTTGAGAGATCAGACCTCCATGCCCTGGGCTGGCCAGTCTTTAATAATGGGGACAGGGGAAGTAGCAAAGGCTGAGGAGGCCACAAGACGCATGGTTTGTGCTCTGAGGCTAGTACACCAAGGCTACGTTAGTCACAGGAGCGTTAGGTACCCTGCTCACTAGTGTGTGCTTTTCTCCCACAGTGCCCTTGACCTTTGCTCTTGACCTTTACTCCCTTTGTTAGAGTGGCCGGCACCCAGTAGTTCTGACTGCTTTCTTATTTTATCTTTGTGTAGTCTCATCAGAGATTACAATATTACAACTTACTCATCTTCAAAACCCTCATCGGTTTTCACCAGACACTGTTGGGAAAATTAAATATTCATGTTCAATTGAACAGAACTAGACCTTTTCTTACACCACACACAGAAAGCCACTCCAAATGAACTGAAAACTCAAAGCTAAAAAACACTGAAAGTGTAACATTCCTAGAAAGAAACATGGGAAGAAGTCTTCATGATATTGGAAGTCAACAAATAGATCACATCAAATGATGAAGCTTCTACATAGCAAAAGAAACTATACCAATAGAATAAAAGTAAAGCCTATGGGAGAAAGATTTTGCAAATCACATAGCTTCCATGGGTTAATAATTGATAACTTAATAACAGAACTAATAATAAACAGACAACAATAAAGCTTTGAAACACAAAAAGAAAAAGGCCTCAAGTCCCCCAAACAGAGTAAAACAACAAAATAACAAGCTACAAATAATAATCTTGATGAAAACATCAGTGAGAGCCGGGTGGTGGTGCACGCCTTTAATCCCGGCACTCGGGAGGCAGAGCCAGGAGGATTTCTGTGAGTTTGAGATCAGCCTGGTCTCCAAAGCGAGATCCAGGAAAGGCGCAAAGCTACACAGAGAAACCCTGTCTTGAAACACGCCCCCCCAAACAAACAAACAAACTTAATAGGAACTTATTCAATGAAACATGGTAAAAAAACAAAAACAAAAACAAACAAAAACAAAACAAAACAAAAAAACAATCTGTATATGAAAAAATCTGCTAATGTTACTCATCATCAGGGAAATGCAAGTCAGAATCACAATGTACAACAGTACATGTTAGCAATGCTGTTACCCCAATATAGCAGTAACAGCAACCCCCCCCCCCAAAAAAAAAAACCAGGCAACAATAACAACAATCAAGAATGTGGAGAAACGGGAATGCTTTTTGTCTACCACTGATGACACTAAAATGGCACAGATGCTCTGGAAAGCAGTATGGCTGTTTCTTGGAACCACTTTATTCTTCTAGTCCCCCTTCTGTCTGTGTAGGTGCCACAATTGATCTCCACTGTCTGATGAGATCTAGGATTACCTGAGAGACAATCTCCTGGGCATGCCAGTGGGGATTTATATTATTTAGGTTAAATGAGGTAAAAAGACTCATCCGTTGTGGGTGGCACCATTCCCTGGGATGGAATCCTGGACTGCATAAAAATGAGAAAATCGGCTGAGCACATACAGTCATTACCCTTTTTCTATCTGCAGATGAAGTGACCACCTGCCTCTAGCTGCTGCCACCCTGATTTCTTTGCCATGGAAGACTAATCTGCAGATTATGAGCCAGAATAACCCTTTTCCTCTTTAGGTTACTTCTATCAGGGTATTTCTATCACAAGAATAAGAAAATAAACTACTGTAGTCTTCAAAGGAAGTGAAACTGGGATCTTGGATTGGCATCAGCATTCCTGTGTTTACTGCAGCACTAGTCCCAACAGTTATAAAATAAAAAGTATTGCAGGGTGGTGGTGGCACATCCCAACACTCAGGAGGCAGACACAGGCAAATCTCTGAGTTCAAAGCCAACCTGGTCTACAGCTCAAATCGAGTTCCAGGACAGCCAATGGTACACAAAGAAACCCTGTCTCAAAAACAAACAAACAAACAAACAAACAAAAAACACCCCCAAAGAAGAAACTATCAAAATATCCATTGATAAATGGACAAACAGAATGTGTGGAATATACAATTCAACCTGAAAATTTCATGCCATTGTATGGCAACATGAATAAACCTGGAAGATGAAACACGAAATGCTAAGCAGCCTTTGTGGTGGTATTATGTTCCCCAAAATATTGTGCAACCTAATAAACTTATCTGGGGTCAGAGAACAGAACAGCCACTAGATACAGAGGCTAGAAAATGGTGGCACTCATGCCTTTAATCCCAGGATTAAAGGTGTGTGTGCCACCACTGTCTGGCACTCGGGAGGCAGAACTCTTTGAGTTCAAGGCCACATTGGAAACAGCCAGGCAACGTGACTCACACCTTTAATCCCAGAAAGTGAGCCTTTAATCCCAGGGAGTGATGGCAAAATCAGAAAGATATATATGGCGTGAAGATCAGAAACTAGAAGCATTTGGCTGGTTAAGCTTTTAGGTTTCTAGCAGCAGTTCAGCTGAGAGCCATTCTGGATAAGGACTCAGAGGCTTCCAGTCTGAGGAAACAGGATCACCTGAAGGACTGGCGAGGCGAGGAAGCTGTGGGTTGTTCTGTCTCTCTTATCTTCCAGCATTCACCCCAATACCTGGCTCTGAGTTTGATCTTGTTAATAAGACTCTTTAAGATTCCTGTTACAGGGCTTATTAATAAAAAACTCAGAGCCAGATATTGGGGTGAAATCTGAAAGATCAGAGAAACAGAACAAGCCGCAGCCAACCTCACTTCAACAATTCCTCAGGTGATCTTGTTTCTTCAGACTGAAAACCTCTGAGTCTTCACCGGATTGGATCTCAGCTGAACTGCTGAAAATCCTCTAGTTCTTGGTCCTCAGCCTCAAGAGAGCAAGTTTCTGTTTCCTCATAATATATATATATATATATATATATATATATATATATATATATATATATATATATATATATATATATCTGTGTCTTGCCATATTACTTCCTGGGATTAAAGGCGTGTGAGTTTTCCAAGTAAAGACATAAAATCTGAAGTCATTGGATTAAAGGTGTGTGCCACCACTGCCTGGCTCATTCCAGTGTGTCCTTTGAACTCTCAACTGCCTCCTGAGTGATAGGATTAAAGGTGTGTGTGCCACCACTGTCTGGCCTCTATGTCTAATCTATAGTGGCTATTCTGTTTTCTGACCCCAGGTAAGTTTTATTAGGGTATACAAAATTTTGGAGGACACAATATATCACCACAGGAAGACATATCAAGATTAATAAAGACATCATGAATTCACTTACACAATATATCTAAAATAGTCACAGATACAGAGTACAATGGTAGTTTCCAGAAGCTGGAGAAGGAAATGCCATAAAACTTAAGTTATGAAGACAAAGACAGTCTAGCATTTAGGCACATGTGCCTAAAAGCTGTGTGCTATGTCCTGAACATGTTGATACATATTGAGAATAGATCTATGTTAAATGCATAAGTGCTCTTATCCAAAAATTAAGTTTTAAAGTTACCCTTTTGTCCTTATCTCCACAGATTTGAGGAGGGTTTAGCAAGTGACAAGTCAAATTACTTGTAGCTGAATATACAGATTTTTTAATTTGAGATTTTCCAGGACTTAGGCTAGTCCCTTGATATAAGTAAAATTCAATAATGTATCTTATTGGTCATTTATTCCTTGCTCATCAGAACCTTAAGAATTTGATCCCATGAAAATTCTTCTGTTCCTTATTCTCTAGTTGTTCACATCAAAAGGATTTCAGACTTAAGTATAAGACTTGTTACTGTCCATCAGCTTCAGGAGTGCTGATACCATCCTATAGTCATGAGTGCCTGAGGTATCTAATCCTATTGCACTAATTAATTTCTAATGAAGACTGTAATTGCTATAGTGATGAAAAAAATTATGCATTCTCTAATATATTCTCTTGAAGCTGAGACTCATGGAATCCAAATTATATTCAGATAATTACTTGGTAGGCATGGAATTAGGAATGAGGTTGGGCATGTGTTCTCTAATATATGAGGATGAATGTCACAAACAGATTTCTTAGCTGCAGGAACAAGAATGGGCTAGAATTCAGTTATTAACTTCATGTCCTTGGTTTCTCTTCTAAGCCTCATGATTTCTGCCACACACACGGTGTGAGGCCTCCTCTAGCCTCTGCCCATCTGTTATTCTCTTTATTTATCTGAATAAGGTTTAACAGGGATGTAGCCTGATTGAATTTCATGTGGTTTCATCAAATATATTTCTTTGCTTTTCCTGCCAATCTCAGTGAGAGGCCCACACCTGCACTCAGTTACCTGCAAACCCAGCAGTATGAGGGTTCCATAATGTTCTAACCTGTAATTAATTCTATATGGGGGCTCATACCGAAACTTACCTGCACACATGGCAGTATGAGGGATTCATCCTGCATCCATGTGCAAAATTAGAGTATAAAGGTCTTATACTTAGACACAGCTGGGAGTGTGAGGGGCTCACATCTAGACTCACCTTGTAAGGGGCTCATAGCTGAAATCAACCTACAAACCTGGCGGCATGTGGGGCAATTCTACTTTTAGTGGGCATGGCTCACAGTTGGCATCTTGACTAGCTCACAGTTTATTGTTCTGGACAGATCTGAGGCACATTCATGCTTTGAAAGGTCCCAGTTGTATTGGGCCTTTACGATGCACTTTACAGTCTCTCTCACAGACATGCCCCATGTTTCTTTTCCTACTTTGCTCTTTCTTTCCTAGTTTCTACTTCTGGGGTTGTGTCACCAGAAATTTCCTGCCCCAAGTTCTGTCCCATGCTCTGCTTTTAAGAAAAGATAAGGGGAAATTGGTCCTCAGGATGTGGAAACCATGTCTTTTTTTTTTTTTTTTTTTTTTGTGTGTGTTTTTGTGTTTGTTTGTTTGTTTGTTTTGGTTTTTGAGACCGGGTTTCTCTGTGCAGTTTTGGTGCCTGTCCTTGATCTCACTCTGTAGACCAGGCTGGCCTTGAACACACAAAGATCTGCCTGGCTCTGTATCCAGAGTGCTGGGATTAAAGGTATGCTCCACCACTGCCCAGCTTAAGTTATTATATATATATATATTTTTTCAAGACAGGGTTTCTCTGTTTAGTCCTGGCTATCTTGAAACTCGCTTTGTAGACCAGGCTGGTCTCGAACTCAGATATCTGCCTGCCTCTGCCTCCAGAGCACTGGGATTAAAGGCATGTGCCACCATGCTTGGTAAAAACCAGATCTTTACTCATTGAAGTGACTACAAACCTACAAAGTGCTGTGGAAAGTGAGGGTGCAATAGCCCTGTGATTGTAGGTACATTTTAGTGGTTGATATTTCTACTTCTGCTGGAACCATTTGGGAGAGGGATAATGTGAGGTATTATTTATGCTGAGTCAGGGGCTCTGGAAAGACTGATGATCCATGGCGACTAGAGGACACTGGAGCGTTCTGGCTTTTGCTAATGGCTCTTGAGAAGCCTGGAAAGAATGACAGGCTCAGGCAAAGTCAGCATCCGCAGAGGCTTACTGTAAAAATTCAAATCCTTCTGAGATAGTAGTTTCAAACTTTTTTTTCACCTTACAGAATATCACCTGAAGTACAGATGATATTTCAGGCCAAAATTTTCTTATCTAAAAGTTGCATTCGAACAGTAGATTTTTAAACCACCTTCTAGGATTCCAATATTGAGAAGAAATTAAGATTCCCTGGGGACATTCTATACTTGAGCTATATGGGACCAGAGATGAATAAGGACAGTAAAGATGTGAAAAGGATTGAATTTAACCCAGAGTTTAAAGTAGCCTCCTATTTAAGAACATATATCCAAGACTCTGAGACTTTGGCTAGGGATTGTTGAGTAGATGGCAAACGTAACCACACTATCCACCAAGTCTCCTAAGTTTTCAGTTTCATAGAAATTGCTACATCTGCCAGGCAGTGGTGGTGCATGTCTTTAATCTCAGCACTCGGGAGGCAGAGGCAGGTGGATCTCTGTGAGTTCGAGGCCAGCCTGGACTACAGAGTGAGTTTCAGGAAAGACGCAAAGCTACACAGAGAAACCCTGTCTTGAAAAAGCAAGAAATTGCTACATCTGCCTTATAAGATGGAGGCACCTCTCACTCAGCTACAAATCCTGCAAATACATCACCTGAGGTAAGTGTGCATAAGGAATTTGCATAATATGCAAGGTCATGGTGCAGCAGGGAGGAAGTAAGTCTACACCAAGAGCAAATTATTGAGCCATAAAAATATCAAACTAGTGGTAGCACTAAGAACAAGGAGGATACTCATGAGTGAAATCTTTTATCTATCTATCTATCATCTATCTATCTATCTATCTATCTATCTATCTATCTATCTATCATCATCATCATCATCTATCTATCCTCTATTGCTCTATTATTTATCAGTTTTACAGAGTTGAAGAGATGGCTAAGTAGATAAGAGCACTTTCTGTTCTCCCAGAGGATCCAAATTTGGTTCCCAGCATCCATGTTGGGCAGTTCACAATTTCTAGTAATTCAGACTTTAAGAGATCCAATGCCCTTTTTTGGTGTCCATGAGCATATATGCATACACACACACACACAGACACACACATAAATAATAAAAATATTTTAAAATAAAATTACATTATTGTCAGATGCAGGCATTCTTCTCTCTTTCTCTCTCTCTCTCTCTCTCTCTCTCTCTCTCTCTCTCTCTGTGTGTGTGTGTGTGTGTGTGTGTGTGTGTGTGTGTGTAAGGTCTGGGAGTTGATTCTTTCTTTCCCCCACACTTTCAGGCAATTGAACTTGGATTGTTAGCCTTGTAGCTCCCATGGGAGGAATCTTAAGGGTGTTGCATCACTGTTGGAAGAACAAAGGCAGGATAGGATAGAGTCTGGAAACAGGAACGTACTCTCCTGACTAGTGACTGAGTATCTCTGAAGAGATAAGGGAATGGGGTCTTCAGGTACCCCTGGAATCCGCCTGAAGCTGAGACTCAGTGGTGCACTGCAGCAAACAGGAAGAGGTTCTTAGACATGCTTTAGAACTGTCGAGAAAGAGCTCAGAAGAAGGCTCTGCACAAAGTGGCAGAGGCACGGAAAAGCAGAACATGCATCGCCAGAAGGCACAACTTTATGACACCAGTAACACCAAAGAGAAGGACAAATCTGGACATCATTCATGAGATGCTAGGAGATGGGAGCCAGGTCCCTTGAAGAGCCAGTGGCCTGCCCCACTGATGAAGGTTGGGGTCCTCATTGTTTGGAGAATACTGTCGCATTCCTTTTTAGATCAAGGACAGGTTACTGCATTCACTCCCTCCCTTTTAAGAAAGACGCTTAGTGCTTAGGAAGAGTCTGGCATTTGAAAGAGGATATTGCTTCAACCCATTTATCAGGTGACTCAAAGTGCTTCCAGTTTTGAAAGCTCTCAGAACAAAATAGAGCTAAGGAACAGGCTCAGCTGCACTGCCAATTGCTCTGCTGCTCAAAGCTTATGACTCAGCAAGGCGGATGGTGCTGGCGGTAGCCAGGGAGGATAAGGATGCTGTGGAGAGGTCTAGTGAGCCTTGAGTTCAAGAATCAGTGTAGATCCTTGGGATTCTGGAGCAGTGCTAAACCTTATGTTGTAGAGAACTACTTACCATTAGAGGGCAATGGGATACTAGGCCCTAAATTCTGACAGGAGCTCCCATTCATGGGCTGGTTATTATCAAATCCATGAAGTTATAAGGCCAATATGTGTCCTTCCAAGCCACGCTAATACATAAAGGGCTCACTGGATATCACTAATTTTTTTTTTTCTCAAGACAGGCTTTCTCTGTGTAGCTTTGCGCCTTTCCTGGAACTCACTCTGTAGTCCAGGCTGGCCTCGAACTCACAGAGATCCACCTACCTCTGCCTCCCGAGTGCTGGGCTTAAAGGTGTGCGCCACCACCGCCTGGCAGAGATCACTATTAAGTGAGTTCAAAACAAAAAAACCTCTCAATTATATGAATGAACCCAGACTCCTCTCTCATTTATCTCTCCAATAACACAACTCATACTTGTGTACTTGTGGCCTTTAAGTGGTTTCCTCACACAATCAACTTACAGTAGAAAGAATTGAGTCTGGGCATGACATGGAAGAAAATGAACCATTACTACCACACTGTAATCCCATTCACAGAGCCTCTGAGGAAAGAAAATAGGGGGGGCCCCTCCTAATAGACAGGAGAAAGGATCATTTGATTGGGGTGAAAATGCTAAGGTGTGGACAAACAGGTATCTGTCTGTGAGTGTTGAATGGCTTGGCTGTTTGGAAGAGCCCTGAGGGAGGAAGTACAGACATTAGTAAGTTTGAGGAAGAGGCATGCACATTACATCATACAATGTGAACACCACCATGCAATGCTAACACCAAAAGAGTGTGTGAGAGAGGGAAATATGATGTCTACTGGATAAGACAACCTTCCTGTGGATATCAGCCAACCTCTGTTCTTGGTACCTAGTACCTGAGTCAATGAGCCTATGAATGGAGTGGCCAAGGTGATGAACCTAGAGGCCAGGTAGCAATGCCCAACCCAGGCTGTCTGACATCACATTAAAGTTGGCAATGCCCATTGTTGCAAGTCCAGCCTCTCACCATCAAATTTGGACAAAGGACTGTATCTTTAGAACCAGCCAACCATGTGTCTATAAAAGACTCACTTTGCCCTGGTTGAGACAATCGTTATTTACTTACTCTGACCTCAGTCTCTACCAGCACCCACATTTGAAGCCCAATGAACCAGTATAGACCCCACACAAATGCATCCCTGAGCAGAAAACCTACATTAAGATAAAGAAAATAAAAGATGTGTGCATTTAGCCTGCTGCGTTGCTCCAGAGCAGAGTGTAGGCATGGTTGATTAAAAGTTAATATCAAGAGCTGTTCAGCACTGATACCTGGCAGCACTGGAGATTGGTCCATGGGTACATAAGCTTTCAGCCAATGGCCAGCCCCCACTAATAAGAAATGGCAAAGCCAGGAACTTGTGATTCACTGGTAGAGCCTGTCTGAGCCCTACTTTGTGCACAGTTTAGGGTTCTTTGGGATAAATGTCTCAGCAGAATTTGGAGAAGTGATGAAAAGGAAAGAAGTATTTCTGTCTAGGACACATTACGGGAGCTACTGCGCTTGAAAATCTGAGTACCTCTTGGTCATTTTTGGTTTCTCACAATGGTAGAGTCCCACAGTTTGTGTTTTAATGAATTAAATTGGCTAGGAGGTCCCAGGATTTTTACTGAAATGGCAATTGCTAACTTGAGACCTGGGTTTTGATGTTTCTAGTTGTGATTTTTTTCTAGTTGCTGATCCTGATTCAGCAAGTTGGTGCTCAGAACCCTTGACATTGAGGGTTTTAAGAAGCAAATTAATTGCTCAAGTGTTGGACAGGTAGGAGGAAATCTGTAGAAGGAGGCAGAGTAGAAGATGTTGAGTATGGATTATGGTCCAGGATGTGGGACAACAGTGGGATGTGTGGCTTATGCAAGAAACACATTTTCCTACACTCAATCTTTTCAGAGTGTGATCAATGACCAATTTGAAGGCTTTCTGTTGCACTTGACTCAGTGAAGTACATGTTCATCTGAGTCGTCCAAGCCACTGACTGTAACCGACAGTTGTGTCCAGCCTCACATACTTGCAGTCTATCATTCCTATAGCAACCAATCCCCTTAGATGTATCGTGAGTGCACTCCATCTTGATGGTACTATGGATTTTTCGTGGTCTGTTTCATTCTCTGACTGCAAGGAAGGACACTTGATCCTATGTAGACTTCCAAGGGAATTAATGAGCTATAGTGTAACCCTTTGCCAATGAGAACACAAAGTCAGCAGAGGAATGGTTGCTTCTTTTGGATGAAAGACACATTCTACAAAGGCACCCAATGGGACTGTGTCTAGATGCCCAATGTGTGATCAGCTGGATCATTCAAATTCCAATTTCTTTGATTCCTGTGTTTTATGTTTGCCAGTTTCTCTCTCCTGTTCCCTGAGGTTACTTCCAAGAACAGACATTTTGTGTGTAAACCCTGTCTTAAACTGCTTTTGTGGAGAGGCTGGACAAACTCAACACAAAAGACCCTAAAGTACAAGAAGGGCCATCTCTATGCTGGGGCTTTAGTGTTGAACTGGGGAAGACTGTGTACAGAATGTTCAGAAGGACTGAAGTTGTTGCTCTGGCTGGGTATCTTGGTTCAGTCCAAGCTGCCCTGGCTTGCATAGAAGTGGAGAGGAATCCCACGCCCAGAGTTGGGTACACTTGCTCTCTGTACCTCATAGTAATCCTATCAGTTAGAAACACTGCAGTGTACCCACTTTACCAGAGAGGAAACTGAGCCAAAGAACTGCTAGGCTGCCTGATGGCCTGACTGCCTCTCTCTCTCTCTCTCTCTCTCTCTCTCTCTCTCTCTCTCTCTCTCTAACACACACACACACTTGAACATAGCTATGTACATTCACATACTCATAAACATAACCCCACTCTTACTCACACACACTAGCACGTATACTCACATGTATTCTCACACTCAGGAACACACTCTCTCAACCATGAACACTCAGATATGTTCACATTCACACACATTCCCACAATCATGTATGCACACACATGCATTATTTCTCCAGACACACAAACACATATGACATGGAAATAGAAGGGATTATCATGAGGGGAGGGGTAGGAGGCAGCAGTGGAGAGTGTCTATTTCATACTTGAAGGAAAATGACATGTAACCCATCCCATAAACACATCTACACTAATAGTATGTCTTTATAAAGAGAATCTTAGAGTATTTCTAGTTCTGGGGGGAGGTATGTGCCACAGTGTCTCTGGGTTTGTGGCAGTTCCTCTTTCAATTCCTGCTGTTCTGGGTCTGGATCGATAGTTTTCTTTCCTTGCTGCTGCTATGATTAAATTCTTTTTATGATGTTTTAAAATCCCAGATTCAGTAAATCTTTTTCCTGGATCCTTGTACCTAGCGTTTGGTTTTGAGATTTGTATTTGAAAGTTGCTGGTTAGTATGTGCTATGAAGTGAATAGTTAGAGTAACAACGATTTATTGTTAGGTAAGGCATATGTTTCAGACTTTTCAGTAATTAACATTGACTTTTCAATTAGTTGGAACTTGGCTTTGGTTTTCCTCATGTGAGTATGCTTATGTTCCTTTTTAATTTGTTACATCCAAGTTCAGAAGGGTTTGGATTTTCCCTCTGTGTTAATGGTGAGTTTCTCTGGGATGCACTTTCTTGTTTGTCCTGGGCCCAGGGTAGACCAGAGACGCCTAGTGGCTTCTTCATTCACCTCACCCTAGCCATGAACTTGCTTGTCACTCCATTCATTCCTGTGCTATTGCTGTGAACATTTATGTCTTTGAGTGATTTTAAAAATAACTCTTAGGAATGCGTGGGGATTATAGTCGTATCTTACCAGCAAAAGGACAACATCATAGCAGCTCTCTCCTCTGTCTGGGGAACAGAGACAGAGTGACTTTCTGTCAGGCTCCTCCCAGCCTAAGGGACACTTCCTTTTCTTGTTGGTGATTCTCATTTCCTAAAACATCGCCAGTGATGGGGGAATCCAGAGCTTCAGATTCATATTGTGTCACTCGATGCCAGGGAGTCCTCTCTTCCTGTTCACATTCTTTGCTTGGGTCCTTGGTGATGCAGGCTCTGTCTTGCTACATCTTCCCTGCACCAGTGAGGTCCTGCAGTCTCTGTGTAAGTGTTGTGTGTGTGCCTGCTCAGTCCTTCTCGCTATCCCTGCTGCTCCTGCCATGTGAGACGAACTCCCCACTAGAACCCTGAAAGCATCTTAGAGGAAGTAGTTTTGTGTGTTATAGACAGGTCTCTGGCACTTCCTGTTGTTCAGTCGCCAACCCTCCCTTGGAGATACAGAGCCAGTTCATGTAGGTGTGTGAGAAGCAGCTGTGTGGGGAGCCATGTCAAGGAATGTGCCTAGAGTCGGGCCTTCTTAACTGTCAGCAGCTGCACTTCAACTGGGACACCCTTCTGCTGCCTACTTTAGGTACCCTAGCTTGCTACTCTCCTGTCCAGACACAGCTCTTCCCCTTAGACACAGGAAATCCATTCTGATGCTTCATAACCTTCCTCTTGGTCTGAAGGCTTCTTTAGATTTTCTTACAGTGGTGTGTATGGGGTTTCCCCCTCTAATTCAAGGGTCAGTGCAGCATCAGACCTGTTATAATCCCTGCCATTATTCTAAAAGATGCTGAAGGGAAAGAAATACTGTTTGCCATCCAGGACACAGGAAGTACTGGGAATCTTCACCGGAACAGGTCTTGCTCAAATTAGAACAAGGCTGTGAATTGACTGCAGACACATCTCCAATGTCTTCTTTGCCACATTTTACATTTGGCAAGTCTTGTTCTTATAAAAGTTTGCCAGGAAATGACATTTCCAGGGATCTCTGACAATTTTCTGAGAATAACTGACTGAATCAGCCTTTTGCAGAATGAAAAGTCCTAAGGGATACATATATCCATGGGCAGGATGCAGCAGACACAGGATGCTGAGCAGTTCAGCCTGGACTCATGGAAAACATACATTAATATATTAGTGTGAGAGTGGTCCCCCTGCTTCTGGGGCAATGGCAGCATTGATTTAAGGGTCACCTTGGTTATGTGGTCTTAGGGATCTTTACTTTTTGCAGGTTACTGATCTCAGATTTGTCAAGTTTGGCTACCAGCAGTAAGCTAGTGCTCTCTGTCAGCTTGGATGCATTTTACCAAAGCAAAAATGTTACTCCAGGGATTTTCTCAGTGATGCTGAGTGTGTTGGTTCAAAGTTATTTGAAGCTGATCCTCTAGCACAGAGGGACTTCTAGAAATGCTCCGACTCTCAAATAGCAGCACTCAGGGGCTTCCAGGCTTAACTCTAGAAAAGGCTCAGAATCTTACAAGACATATAGATCACAAAGTGGAGGCAGACTTGCAAAGTGATTGTCCATTGTGTTTATCACCTGCAGCAGACGTGCAGAAGGAATGGTGGGCCTTATGGAGCACACTTTTGGCTTTTTATTCTATACATTTGACCTTCTGCACAAAGAAATCCTTTCTTCATTGCAGGATTCCAGAATATCAATGCCACCTTTCCTCCTGATTTCTGTGACATTCACTTCTGTTTTTCTGCTGATTGAAATTTGTAGTCCCAAGCAGGTACTTTGGGGATTTTCCTCCTGCTATACATTTTTTAAAAGGTAAAGGCTATAAAGGTGATGTGAAAGAGACAGTTTTCCAGACTGAGGGCCAGATGAGATATATAACTTCCCAGAGGGCTAGTAGACATGTTGGGAAGTCTAACTCCCTTCATCTATGAGTGGGTCTCAATAAAATTATAGTTGTCATAAATTTCCAGTATCATCCATGAACTGGAAACTATTTTTGAAAGAGTTCTGTATTTTACCTTTTCTTATTTAGCTCTTATCCTAGAAAGTGATAAATGTGTCTGCATGGTTGCATACATGGAGTTAAGGTAACCTGGGTGGATTGAGCAGACAAGGGATATCGGGAGGCAGGAGGCAAGAGCCAATTAGGAAGACATCACTATCCAGGATCAGAGACTGAGACAGAAGCAGGGAAGAAAACAATCCAAGATCAAATCCAAGTGACGTCAGGGGAATGTAAGACACTCAGTGTTAGGCTAGTTTCATGGATGGCAAACCCACATGCTACTATCTATGACAATTTGGAGTTAGAGAGCCCATTGCCCACAGCTCTGACTGTCTCTAAACCCTGCCAGCTTATGGGGATGTGGGGTAAGCCTTTCCCCATGATGCCGTGGAGTTGAGATCAGGGATAGGGACACAATTGACTGGAGTTTATGTAAGATACAGGGTCAGTGGAGGACTGGGAGCTGAGTATTCCACCTTTGCCATTTGACTTCTAGAATCCTATGTTAGGAACAGTGAACACATGCTATATACTTATTCCTGTGACCTAGGGAGGCAAAAATCATCACTGCTCAGTGTAGACCTGAGATCTAAGGTCACTCTTGATTCTTAGAATTTGCCCCTGCATTTACAAGTGGATAAAAGATCACAAGTTACTCTATAAAGCAAGTCCCTTCATCTGTAAAATATATTTCTTTTAACAGGTTTTATGAGGAAATGAATGCATGAAAGGCTTTTATGAAGAGCCTGAATAAAATATTTAGCACAGGGCCTAGTATACATTTTATCCTAAATAAATAGTCCAATTGATAATAAAACACTTATAAAATATAGGGATATCTTGAGTGTCAGGAATGCCTATGTTATTCATGAGAACCTCTTGATGATACCTGATAGCATATGCTGTGTATATGACTAGTGTTTGGACATCCCTATAGGTTGTTATTCAATCAGTCATGCAACAGACACTAGAGTCAGGGGAACTTCCTGAGTTGTTAATTTTCAGTGTGGACATTGGGGTATGCAGGTACTAGGAATCAGGCAAATGAAACCTGAAGACATCGAAGCTCTGTATTCCCATCTTGTCCTCCGGCTCTACCCTATGTGCCTCTTGACTGGCTCTAATTTACATATTATAATACTAAGTATAGCACTTTCTGAGTTCTGTGAGTCACCCTTGCAGATTATGAAATATGTAGGCAAATGTCTGAAGTGGGATGTCCTTGGCAATTGGGACCTTGCAGCAAGTATCAGAAGTCTTGGGAAGACTCATGCCTTTGCACTTGAGTCTGGCTCACTCTGCTACCTGTGGATCCTAGGCACAGCCTGCAAATCAAGCAACTGCAATATTACATAGAACTGCCCTTGAGTAAAAAAATACATTTACCTCCATGTTTTCCTAGAATTTCTGTGCTCAAAACTCTCTTGAAAAATGGCCCATCTGCTTTTTCATCCTCTGTATATTCTAAAACCACACTGTGTTTCCAGGGAATTGGACATCTATAACTTCTTCAAGGATACGTATATATTAGTCCTCTACTCCTAGCATACTCCATGAGGTTGCATTAAGGAAAGCAACTATGTATTTAATATTGGGAAGTAAAAAAGTAAAAGGCAGTTGAAGTTATCTAGACAATGCCCACAGACCTGGGATAGCAGTTTGTTCTGTGTCCCTGAACAACGGGCTACCCCACTCTATCTATCTGTCTGTCTGTTTGTCCATCTGTCTATCATGTGCCTCTCTGTCTATCTTTATCTCTCTGTCTGTATATCTTAGTTTGTGCTCCTGTGGAGGTAAGAGGAAAGGTCCAGGAATTGATTTACTCCTTCCACCATGTAGGTTCCAGGGATAAACTCAGGTCAGCAGCAGCAACCACCTTTACCCACTGGACCATCTTGCCAGCCTTCTCACTTCATCTTCCCCATTTTGAAAGCAAGAATGGAACACTCAGGGTTTCATCTGTGGCCCACACGACACTTCTATTTCAAGGCACCTTTGAGATTATTTACCAGCCTTCCTTGCATTAAGATTTGAGCTACACATTTGGAAGTCTTCAGCTATTACGTGCAGCCTTAACATTCTTTACTCACCAATGTCTCTGTGTTATAGAGGGCCCACCATACAGGCAGAAAGTTCCTGGTGATGTGTGTTCAAGCATTTGTGTGGGGCAAGGGCCAACACTTCTTTTTGATATATCATATAATGAAAAGGAGAAATACACAAATATCTGGCACTGGAGGAGCCACTGTTTTATTGATCAGAAATTCTGTCTTGTGTTTGGTCAGCTCAGCCACAAATTCAATACGTAGCTGTGACTGGAAATTTGGTTACCGGATGTGGGAGAAAATAAGAAATAGGAATGAACTTCCTATATTTTGATCATGTGTCAGACATTTTGTTACAACATTTGAGAAACATCAGTCTAGAGTACCAGTTTTATAATGTATATTTGGGAAACCAACTGACCCAGAGATATGTGTCTCAGCCTTGGCTCCTTGAGAGTGCAGTATGGAGAATTCATGTTATGGAAATGGTCCTCTGTGTTGTAGGATTTGTTCTTACCTGTATCTACCAGTGTTTGTAAACCCTCTCTCCCCTTGAATGTCTTACATATTTCCTGTCCCTCTGGGTTACCACATCCCCTTGTTGAGACTCATGGGAACAGAAGGAAGAATGCTTGGCTGGTAATTGGAAGTCTGGCCTTGCATCTTACTACTGCCGCTGACTACTCTTCAATTGTGGCAATAACATTTTATGAATTAGAAATAATTACATATGCCTAAGTGAAGTTCTTCAAATTGGATTCTGCACAGAAAAAATTTTCAGTGGGACAAAGCATGTGCTTTATGTTTTTCTTATGATATCATGACTTTGGGAGAATGATCCTTACTTTGTTAGAAAAAACCCATGCAGCCTGAGAGAACTGGCTGGTGGTGTGAGGTCACACATTTATGGGTGATACACGGGTGGGGGTGTTTCCTTTCTCCAGTGGTTTATGTCCTCCTCTAGAAGCCAGTATTTACATCTCTTCTTGAGTTCCCTACTTCCTGCCTCTTGCCTTGGGAAGTCCTTAGAATCATCATATTTGGTAGCACCATATTTTTCTCATTTGCCTCTGTGAGCCATACATTTTTGCTCAAACTTAAATACTTTTTTTTCTCCCACTCTAAAAGCACCCAACCAAACCCCATTGCCTTCAGCTGTTGCTCCCAGCCACGTTCAAAGAATAGAGTCATGTGATCACCAGACTGAAGGCTGTGATGGCAGAAGCTGATGCTGTCTCACACTTTTCTTGAGAACTGCTTCTCGGAAGCTTCACCAATTTGCACCCAGCGTCATCCAGTTCTTCAGCCCTCTGTCAACACTTGGTGTTCCACTCTCTTTCATTTCTGCCACTTGAGTGGGTATATATTGGTATTTCAAAATGATGTTTAACAATATATTCTCAGAGATGTGATGTCTAACCCAAAGAAAAACCTCATTTCCTCTGAAAGACTGCCATGCAAGGCCTTGGAGGAGCTTTGATGCGTTTTCATTTATTAAGCACTTAATACAGGTTAAGCCAGCAACAGGCCTTCTGACCACCCTACTGCATGCAGTACTTGAGCTATCTGCTAATTAAGTTTTGCTTTTCAGAGGAAGGAACAGATTTCAGAAACACTTAATAATTTACCCCATCTCATATTTATGAGGACTTGGCTTGTGTCACACCATGTAGGTGGTTGTGGATTGCTTCCAGTATTGGCACTGGCATTAAAAATCATCTATGCCCTTTGCAGAGAAAGAATGCATGCAGAGGCTTGGGTTGGGAGACAGAAGACTAAATTAAAGAAATTCCTAAGGATGTTTTGGGATTTCTGTGTGAAAGAAAGGTGTTGAACCTGACCCTCCATTCTACTGAGATCATGATGCTGCAGATGCTCTGGGAGCATTTTGGTTACAATTGAACCTGGTCCATGGAATAGTACTCAGATGTACAGCCCATCCCTCTCATACTTGCTTCTCTAGAGCCTCACATTTGCAATCTCTTGCTCTACTCAGCTGGATGCACAGAGAGAAAGTAGATAGTGTCTGCATTTTCAGGTTATGTAATTGATGCTAGGAACACTTTGGTGACATAGTCAAGGTCACAGAATGGTTGAAATCAGAACAAGAATTCAAGTTCAGGGCTATTTTAGCTGCATACAGGTTTTATGATTTCCTCCATGACAGGATCAGGTTTGAGTACTCCAAAATCTTCTATTCTTTTGAATCTGGCATCAAGTGTGAGGGAGATTAAGGTAGTGTTGGCAGCAGAGGAATATATTTGAAGGTTTGCTGTGGGACTAGCACCAATCTGAACCTTTAGGCCCTTACACCTTAGTGACAAAGAAGGAGATAGGTGATGTCACTGCAGATGAGATGGCACACATCAGGTATCCTGGTACAGGGTCACTGACCTGGAAACCTAGGATGCTTAGCTCCTGAGTCATTGAGTTCACTAGACAGCCTTCTTTTCTGTGCAGCAAGCCACCTGAGGGCACAATTTTAATAAGTGAGTCACATCAAGTCACAGATTCACAGTTGTGGAAACAATCTCCATGACTATCCCTTCTCCCCCCACAAAGGCCACTGGTCTCTTTGGTGCTTCCAGGGCCTAGCTCACTCCTCCCTGGATCTCTGTCCCAGGACTCCTCTGGCTCCTGCTTTCTTCTCTCAGGCTTGTGTCCAAAGGCTGTTCCTTCCAGAGGGCACCTCTAAAGTAGCCTTGCAGCTTCCCTGGTCTCTTCTGCATTTACAAACAGCAGGCATCATTTTGCATACATTAGTTTATTGTCTACTTCCTCTGCCCTGGAATATACAATCTATGGATTTGCTGTGTTTAGACAGCACTCTATGTGCCTCTGGAAAGAGGGAAGTGATTCTTCCAACTTTGCTAGCAGGGTATGTAAATCTCAGAGATTGCATTCTTCCAAGAACAGCTATGCAGTGCAGGTTGATTTGTATTAAGTCTCCTTCTAATTTGCTGTATTTATCAATTGTTATGTGGTCCTATGGGTTTCATGCAAACTGGCGTGTTTGAAACTTCCACATAAATAACATTGTGTGATACATCACATCTTCACTTGTTTTTATCCCCAGTGTTTTCAAGATCAATCTCTCTTCACATGGTACATTAGTGTAACTGTTGAATAGTGTTTTGTTGAATGAATAAACTTGGTTTTATTCATTGCTATACTTGACTGTAGTTGTTGCTTACTTTCAGAGTGGGGAGGAAGTCTCTTTGGATGCCTGTGAAAATTCCTTTTAAAACCCAATAGAAATGTAACTCCTGGCCCATATGTTATGAATACCTTCTACTAGACCAGAGCCTCCTAGCTGGACCAAATTGTTTGTGTCATCTGATAAAGTACATGAATTTCTTTCCCACATCCCAATTCAATGTTCATATTTTACTGAGACAGATGTCTTACATGGTTTATGGTTGTTTTATCTTGTGTTTTCCAGGTTATTCTAATATCTTCTTTGTGGTAGTAGGCCATTCATGTTCTTTCCTTCTAATTACTTATTGATAAACTTGCCTGGTTTTCTCTTGGGTTGCCTTTCTGTTTCTTATTGGTATGAAGAAATTCACTATGAACTCTATAAAGATGGTTTATGATTTATTTACATTACATAGCTATCATCTCAGAGTTTTCTTTCTAATTAATTTATGCTTTGGTTTTTATCTACATGTTTTAAAAATTACCCCAATTTATATATAATTTTTTCCTCCTGTATCTCACTTTGAAGCCTACTGAATATGGATTTAATTTTATGTTGTTTAAATGTTTTTGTTAGAACATATTCATTACGCAAAATATGAATCTAATTGTAACAAAAAATTGTATCTTTTAAGATCACTAATATTATTTATTATTATTTAAAAGTAGTATACAAAATAATGGGTTTCATAACTGCACTTTTACACATACTTTGTTCTTATTCATCCCTTTCCCATACCATACTACCAGAACCATCTCACATCTTCTTCATTGGAACAGGGCCTCTTTAATTCTTGTGATACCGCCTTCGTTTACGATTGTTCCTAAGAATCTCCCCTTGCTTCTGTACTGTATGTATGAAACTGTTCTGCTTGGTACATTCTTCTGCTTTTTTCTATCACTCAATCATGGTTTCCCTTGCTGGTTCTAACCCAGTGGAAGCACAGGCAGTGTTCCACAGCTTCCTGCAATGATTTCATTCACATTATTAAGTTCTGCATTGCAAATAGAAATAAGACGCAGCTTTCTCTTCTGGACCTCAATTACTGATGAGATATCCTTAACACAGTTCATAGTATCTATTTTAATTCTATTTTCCTTCAAATGTCATGATAATTGAGTTCCTTTAGTCACATTTCTCTTTGAATGCTTGGATCTGTTATTCAAGTCGTGGACATCATAGTTGCTGGAGTAGTTCTTTCAATCAAGAAGAGAATCTAAATGGCGATGTGAGTATCTCTACATTAGTGTACTGGCTGGTTTTGTGTGTCAACCTGACACAAGCTAGATGAAGAAGCCTCAGCTGAGGAAGTATCTCCTTAAAAGTTCATGGCCTTTTTTAAAACCAATTGTTATTCTATGCATAAATATATATGTATGTACACATATTTCTAAATATAACCTGTTCAGTCTGTATAATATTACTTGTATGTATGTTTGCAGGGCTAAATGTTTGGTACTAGAAAACTAATTGGTGTTCTCTTCCTTGATCTGAATGTCCTCTTTCTAAGGACTAGTTTTCATGGTACCAAAGGAGGTAGGCAACCAACAGACCTACCCAGCTATCATGCCTACAAAACCTAGCATGGCATGATAATCTCAAGGACACAGTAGTGGCATGCATACTAGATTGTAACCAAGGTGGATTTAAGATCACCAAGATGGACTTAAGACCCACCCAATATGAGGGAAACCATATCTAATACTGGAAATCACCTATCTACTCAGAACTAGTGGAATCATTGTTACTGGAGGAAAACATACAACCACTAATTTATTAAAGCAGAATAATCTCTAACAAAAACCTATAAACATTTGTTATTATACCCAACAGACAAGTGTAGTCTTCACCCCTCATCAAAGAAACTGTCTTTGTAACAGATGGAAACCACTACAGAAAATCACAATGAATCCAGATGCAAATTTGTAGAGCCCAGTCCCATTAGATGCATTTACAAAGCATTCCTGCACCTAAGGCTCAGAGACCCTTATGGAAGAGAAGTGGGAAAAGTGATAAGAGGCAGAGTATCGGGGCATTTTCTGTGAGACTGTGTCACCTGGTATCATCAGAAGCTACACCCATAAAATCTCACCAACACGACTATCTAAACATACACTGAGCAAGGATGCCATCAATAGACATTCCAAAGTGGACAAGGGAAAGCCTATGAGGCCTCAATGCTATTTCTAAAACTGCATTGTTATTTCTGCATATGAATTCTTATACTTAATTGGAAATTAAACTAACACAGCAAAATGCATCAAGTAGTCTTGTTCCTATACCTTCCACAACTGCTCTTTTCCTTCAAATTAGGTAACCCTTCTTATGTATTCCACCATGTGTCTCTGAGAAAATAAAGAAGGAAAATATCTTCCATTTTCCTGTTTGTAGCCCCAATATCATGTCTCTATATACTATTCTTGGCTGGCTCTTCTCACTTAACCACTTGTGCTAAAGCTCTCCATTCAAGTACATAGGGGGTTCTTCATTTCCTTCTGTATCTAGCTTGTTTCCAATTGAATGGCCCCAGTATAACATGTCTCACCCATTTTCTCTATGTGGGCATTTTATTTGTCTCCAGAATTTTTCATTATCACTATTTATGCTGCAATAAATACCTTCCACACACACCATTTCATCTATGATAAATTCCCAGAAGTGGAATGTACAGGTTGAAAGGAATATACATATACATTTGAAATTGTGATAGACAGTACATACAGCCTCTAGAGTTAAAGTTTTCTGCATTTAACAGTAATGTACAAGAGTATGTCTTTCTATATAGGCTTGTCAGTAGAACATTGTTAATCATGGTTACTTGACAACTGAGGAATAGCTTCCTGGGTATTCTCTTCATTTTCATTTACTTCTTTCCCTTTTTAGGTTATTATTTTAGACTGAGTTATAACTAGAATCAGGTACATAAGCCTAAGTTCCATAGTTATGTGACTGGGCAGTGTTGGCATGCAACTTTAATCCCAGCACTCAGGAGACAGAGGTAGGAGAATATCTGAGTTGAGTTCAGCCTGGTCTACAAAGTGAGTTGCCAGACAGCCAAGACTAGACAGAGAAAACCTATCTCGAAAAGAAAAAAAATCAACAACAGACAATGAGGAAATCCAGAGAATCATCAGGTCATACTTCAAAAACATCTACTCCACAAAACTGGAAAATCTAAAAGAAACGGATAATTTTCTGGATAGGTACCACATACCTAAGTTAAATCAAGACCAGATAAACCATTTAAATAGTCCAATAACCCCTAAGGAAATAGAATCAGTTATTAAAAGTCTCCCAACCAAGAAAAGCCCAGGACCAGATGGTTTCAGTGCAGAATTCTACCAGATCTTCAAAGAAGACTTAATACCAATACTCTTTAAATTGTTCCACACAATAGAAGCAGAAAGAATATTACCAAACTCCTTCTATGAGGCTACAATTGCCCTGATTCCTAAACCAAACAAAGATGCAACAAAGAAAGAGAACTACAGACTGATCTCCCTCATGAACATTGATGCAAAAAAAACCTCAATAAAATACTGGCAAACAGACTCCAAGAACACATCAAAACAATTATCCACCATGATCAAGTAGGCTTCATCCCAGGGATGCAAGGGTGGTTCAACATATGAAAGTCTGTCAATGTAATACAACATATAAAATATAAACAAACTCAAAGAAAAAATCCACATGATCATCTCACTAGACGCAGAAAAGGCATTTGACAAAAACCAACACCCCTTCATGATAAAGGTCTTGGAGCGATCAGGAATACAGAACATACCTAAACATAATAAAGGCAATCTACAGCAAGCCAACAGTGAATTGTTGAGACCAAGGTTGGAAAAGCACAGGGACAAATAGCCAAATGAATGGAAACACATGAATTATGAACCAAAAGCTGTGGAGATCCCAACTGGATTAGGCCCTCTGGATAAGTGATACAATTGAATAGCTTGAAATGTTTGGAACGCACCTAGGCAGTGGGACCCGGACCAGTCCTTAGTGCATGAACTGTCTGTTTGGAACCTTGGGCTTACACAGGGACACTTTGCTCAGCCTGGAAGGAGGGGACTGGACCTGTCTGTACTGAATCCACCAGGTTGAATTGAATCCCCAGAGGAGTCTTGGCCCTGGAGGAGATGGGAATGGAGGAGAGGGCCTCAGGGGAAGTTGGGGGCAGGGGCAGGAGGGGGAGGACAGGGGAACCCATGGCTGATGTTTAAAATTAAAACACAAATATAATAAATAAAAAGGAGTAAAATATTAAATGTGTATATAAGTAATGTGTACTGCATCAGTGAAGGTACTTCAATTATATTTGATGGCTCTCAAAACAGTGTCTCTGTCAACATAACCTTCTTAAAATAACCACTGACCAATTTTCTATAATCTTGTTAGTTTTGGCCAATTTTTTATTTTATATTTATTTGGAATCATACATTTTCTCTGTATATGATCCTTCTCATTTATAATATGTATCATGTCTATGAGAGTCAACTATACCCATTCATATACATCAGTGGTTGATTTTCCTTGCTGCATCTATAAATACAGCACCATTCACTTTGTTATTCTGTGTTGCTGGACAAATTTGTTGTTTCCAGTTTGGATGTTAGGAGTGAAGCTACTGTGAGCAGTTTCCCACTTATCATTTGGTGTTATTGTTGCTCAGTTTTGTTGGATAAATATCCCATAGTAGAATTTTCAAGTTAATCATGTGGGGGAATCAGCCCCCACCTTTTCCAGGGTTCCTATGAGGAGGAGAGGGAATAAGGAACTTGTAGATAGAATGATAGTTTTAGCTAAGAAGAAGAAAGACAGGATAGCTTCAGGAGGGCTTGGATCCTCATCCACTGACCCAGAGCTTTATTCAAAAGGGCTGTTTATAACAACACCAAGAGGCAAGGCAAAACACCCACCCTTGCTAGATACAGCCAAGTGTATACTCTTCCAAACACCTGGTACCCAGGACCATGGTCCAATCTTCCTCTTATGCAGTCCTGCTGGATAAAGCAAGCTCAGATCTCACTAGGAAACGTCTGTAGACTCCCACAATGCCAGGCTTCAGAGAGACTGCCCAAACTATCTCTCAAGACTCTTAAAGGCTTCAGGTTTATACTATTGTGCTAGAGTTTCATCTATGAGGCTACTGGATTGTTGATATAAGGGAAGTTTTAAAGTAGTAGAAATAATGTGAGTATCGGCTTTTTTTTTTTTTTTGCTTTGTCTCTGATTCTTAATTTCCATATGGTTAAGTGAAGAGTGTGGATGTCCAAGACATTACAAGAATTGTTGTTGTATGAAAGGAATTCTGAGTATGGAAATCATGGTTTATTAATGGTAGATAGTAAGCATGTCTTCCACTTCCTTTGGAAGGAGACATTATTTCCAAGAGTGGTTACCATATAAACCTCCTGGAAAAGATGGTTTGGACCAAAAAGATATTAGAGTCCCACTTGTAGTACAGAAATAAGAGAGGCCCATGGAGAACATTGATTGAAGGACAGTTCCTCAATAATTCTATCAATTCTTGTTTCCCAGTCATGCCATGCTATTTGTAGCATTGATCTTGACAGTCTTTTGAAGTCTGTCTGTTTAGTGAGCATATTGTCTGTGTTTATAGTCTGTATATACTTTATACAATTTATACTTCATGTGTTTAAAATACTCCTAAAGCAGACAATGTGTGCTAAAACCACTTTATCATATTATTTAACTCATTCAAAAGTTTTACAAGCCAGAAACTTAAAGAGTGAAGAGAGTGTGGCAGAAGAGACTCACAGACTTCTGAGTACAGATTCTGCACATACATGAAGGGCAATGCCCAATGTGTGTCACAGTGATGAAGGTAAGCGCAGTTCCTTACGTCTAGCATCGCTACTCTTGGAATCACTACATTCTTGGACAGAAGTAAGAACAACATGCATTCTTCCTGATTTAAATGACCAATCCAGTCCTAGTCCCTCAAGATTAAGTCCTTTAAGATAAGATTATAGCAAAGGGCTATATGATATTTCTAACACCATTTCCTTTAAGAATAGTATTTATGAAGTAAGGACAATGTGTCTAGTTTATTGAGATGTTTAAGATGAAGGTTGAATGGTGAATGTTGACTAAATTTCTGATTCTGTTGAAAGGTAAACATAAGATTTTTATCTTTTCATTTGTAAAGTGATGGATTCTATTGACACATTTTGTATTATTTATCCTGTGACAAATCCTGTGATTTGATTTCAAGAAACTAATGGTTGATTCTGTCACTAATACACACATTTTTTAAAATATTGAAAAGTGAGATCTCCTCTCATTTATTCCTTATATATCCTGTCAGTTTTAGGGCTGCTGAATTATGAAGTGAATTGTAAGAAGTCCCTCAAGTTTCATGGTTGGGTTATATTCTGAAGGAGAAAATAGATTTCAACGAAATCATCTGTCTCCAACTAAACAATTAAGAGCCTTCAATGATTCAATTAAAGTAATGCATAAGATATTATCTACTCATACAATTAAAGGCTGCGTGTTAACACTGCATAAAGTTTAAGCCTCTGCACTATTCACAGTAAGAATTGTATCTTGCATTTAAAACAAATATTTTCAATGGTACAGAAGAAGTTGCTAGAATGCCATTAGACAACCATTCTCAGTGTGTATTTCCCTTTTTGACCGATTATCTTTGTCAGAAATTCTCAGCTCCCCTGATGTCAGCACTGTACCATCTGCTTCATATGTCTATATTGCAAGATTACCTGGCATCAAAGGGCTTCTGCATCTTGCAGCATTTTGGCAACTTTAGGGTGATCTTGAGTGTGAAATTGAGAGTCACTGTCCTGGATGGAAGGTTATTGATGAATCAGGAGCAGATGCTGGGTAATTTGCCAAGTAGAAGCCATTCTGCATGGCAGTGGTTGCTATTCTTTTTGCTCATAGTGTAGTTGTAATTACCTTTACAATGAAAAATGCACTTCATCACGAAAGCATTTTGTCTCTAAGTATGTATTTACAGCAGTGTTCTCATAATTGTCTCTGACACTAGTGGTCCATGTACTGTATAAATTCCTGTCAGAGGCTCTGGCATTCATGTTGGATAATTAATTAGTTACAATGAAAATAATTGTTACCACCAAGCCTTGAGTTGAATTCTTTCATACTTTTGATCTAAAATTCTTGAATGTATCCTCATTTACATTCTCTGCCGCCTCATGAATGACCTATGGGAATGTGTTCTCAAATTTAGAGACAGCTACAATGTATGACATTGGAATGTATGTTCCTGCACCAGGTACAGGGCAATCCTGTGATCATAATGTTCTCAAGCATTGGAGGGCAGGACCAAATCTTTCCAAGGTAGAGACACTAGTGTATGTGGAATATCAGTGAGTGCAGGACAGCTCCGATCTGATGATCCTTCGAGTCTAGCAAGGTTGGACATGTACGATTAGGGGCAAATGTTGTTCTTGGTTCTCCATTTCCACAAGTAAGCCAGCTTGCTGCTGTCTGTTCTTTGTGCCTGAGGGGATAGAATGTAGTGGGTAGCCATCCCAGCCTTGGCCTGGAAGTTCCAATCCCCAATGAGGCTTTGGTAATGGTCACACCCACAAGGCGGGGCTGAGGGAGGAAGCTGAAGACCCAGGATCGAGAGGAAAGGCTTCTCTTGGTTCTGGGACCCTGGATGCTGGAGGTAGACTGAGCAGAGTTCTCCAGAGAACATGGCTGGACTGCACCATACCTTTCCCAGACCCTGCAACCTATCCCTTTATTTGTAAGTTACCCCACAAAATAAACCTCCTTTTTAACTATGTGGAGTGGCCTTAATAATTTCACCAATAATAGAAACTACTTGTATCTGATTTTTTGAGGTAATCTTGTATCCTGCTACATTGCTTAAGGTGTTTATAAGCTGTATGAGTTCCTTGATCAAATTTTTGGTGTCACTTATGTATATTATCATGTCATCTGCAAATAGCGAAAGCTCAACTTCTTCCTTTCCAATTTGTATTCCCTTGATCTCCTTATGTTGTCTTATTGCTCTGGCTAGAACTTCAAGTACTATATTGAATAAATATGGGGAGAGGGGACAGCCTTGTCTTGTTCCTGATTTTAGTGGAATCGCTTTGAGTTTCTCTGCATTTACTTTGATGTTGGCTGTTGGCTTTCTGTAAATTGCCTTTATTATGTTTATGTATGTTCTCTGTATTCCTGATCTCTTCTAGACCTTTATCATGAAGGAGTGTTGTATTTTGTCAAATGCCTTTTCAGCATCTAGTGAGATGATCATGTGTTTTTTTTTCTTTCAGTGTGTTTAGACAAACAGGCTGAGAAGGAAATCAGAGATACATCACCCTTTACAATAGCCACAAATGATATAAAATACCTTGGGGTAACTCTAACTAAGCGAGTAAAGGACCTGTATGACAAGAACTTTAAGTACCTGAAAAAAGAAATTGAAGAAGATGTCAGAAAATGGAAAGATCTCCCATGCTCATGCATAGACAGGATTAACATAGTAAAAATAGCAATCTTACCAAAAGCAATCTACAGATTCAATGCATTCACCATCAAAATCCCAACACAATTCTTTACAGACTTGGAAAGAACAATACTCAACTTCATATGGAAAAACAAAAAAACCAGGATAGCCAAAAGAATCTTGTACAGTAAAACAACCTCTGGAGGCATCACAATCCCTGACTTCAAGCTCTACTATAGAGCTACAGTAATAAAAACAGCTTGGTACTGGCATAAAAACTGACATGTGGACCAATGGAATAGAATTGAAGACCCTGACATTAATCTAATAAACATATAATGTTTGACAAAGAAGCCAAAACTGTACAATGGAAAAAAGGAAGCATCTTCAACAAATGGTGTTGACATAACTGGATGTCAACATGTAGAAGGCTGCAAATAAATCCATATCTGTCACCATGCACAAAACTTAAGTCCAAATGGATCAAAGACCTCAACATAAATCCAGCTACTTTGAACCTGATAGAAGAGAAAGTAGGAAGTAGTTTTGAACGCACTGGCACCGGAGATCACTTTCTAAATATAACACCAGTAGCACAGACACTGAGAGAAACTATTAATAAATGGGACCTCTTGAAACTGATAAGCTTTTGTAGAGCAAAGGACATGGTCAACAAGACAAAGAGACAGTGTACAGAATGGGAAAAGATCTTCACCAACCCCACATCTGACAGTGGGCTGATATCCAGAATATATAAAAAACTCAAGAAATTGCCCAACAGTCCAATTAAAAAAAAGGGGGGGCTATAGAGCTAAACAGAGAATTTTCAACATTCGTAATCATCAGGGAAGTGCAAATCAAAATGACTCTGAGATTCCACCTTACACCCGTCAGAATGGCTAAGATCAAAAACACAGAAGACAGCTTATGATGGAGAGGATGTGGAACAAGGGTTATACTCCTACACTGTTGGTGGGAATACAAACTTGTACAGCCACTTTGGAAATCAATATGGTGCTTTCTTAGAAAATTGGAAATCAATCTCCCCCAAGACCCAGCTATACCCCTCTTGGGCACATACCAAAGGAATGCTCAATCATACCACAAGGGCACATGCTCAGCTATGTTCATCACAGCATTGTTCGTAATAGCCAGAACCTGGAAACAACCTAGATACCCTTCAACTGAAGAATGGATAAATAAAATGTGGTACATATACACAATGGAGTACTACTCAGCAGAGAAAAACGGTGGCATTATGAGGTTTGCAGGGAAATGGATGGATCTAGAAAAAAACATTCTGAGTGAGGTAACCCAGACTCAGAAAGACAAACATGGTATGTACTCACTCATAGGTGGATACTAGATGTAAAACAAAGGATGATCAGACTGCTACACAACTTCAGGGAGGCTACCTAGAAAAGAGGACCCTAAGAAAGACACAGGGATTGCCCAGTGACAGAGAAATGGGTGAGATCTACATGAGCAAACTGAATATGAAAGGGGGGTAATGAAGGGCAAGTGTCAGGGGAAAGAGAGCTTAGGGGAGTGGGAGGTCCCAGCTGGATCTAGAACAGAGAGGAAGAACAAGGAAAGAGATACCATGACAAATGAAGACCCCTTGGGAATAGGAAGAAGCAAAGGGCTACAGAGGTCCCCAGAAATCCACAAAGATACCTCCACAATAGACTACTGGCAATGGTAGTGAGAAAGCCTGAACTGACCTACTCTGGTGATCAGATGGCTGAACACCCTGTCATGATAGAACTCTCATCCAATGACTGATGGAAGCAGATGCAGAGATCCATGGCTAGGCCCCAGATGGAGCTCCAGGAGTCCAATTACCGAAAGAGAGAAGGGATTATATGAGCAAGAGACCATGATTGGAAAAAGCACAGGGACAAATAACCAAACTAGTGGATACACATGAACTATAAACCATGAGGAGCCCCCATGGAACTGGATCAGGCCCTCTGGATAAGTGAGACAGTTGATTAGCTTGAACTGTTTAGGAAGCCCCCAAGCAGTAGGACCAGGACCTGTCCTTGGTGCATGAACTGGTTGTTTGGTGCTTTGGGCCTATGCAGGGACACTTTGCTCAGCCTAGGTGAAGGGAGGAGGGGACTGGACCTGCCTCAACTGAATCTACCAGGCTGAGCTGACTCCACAGGGGAGTCCTTGCCTTGGAGGAGGTGGGAATGGGGGAGGATTGGGGGCAGAGTGGGAGTGGGGTAGGAGGAGGAAGGATAGGGCAATCCATGGTTGATATGTAAAATTAAATTAATTATAAATTTTTTGAAAAAAAAATTAAAACCTGCTTGTATCATATTTAAAGTGTTAGTGATTGGCACTTTCCTGATGTGGAGGTTTTTTCCCCTCACACCTGTTAGCCATTAGTGCACACTTCCTTCTGTCATATGCTTATTCAATGCACGTCCTGTTTGCAGACAGTGTTGCCTTCTTTGTATTGAGTTGTAAGGAACGCCTGATCTTGGGTACCGGCTTCTTCACAGCTTTCTGGAGGCTGTCTTTCACTCTGTTCATCATGTTCATCATTGTTCTTCCTGTGCTGAAGCTGTTTGGTTTGCTGTGATAGCACTTGTCCCTTTTCTGTGTGGCAGCTCGTGCTTCTGGTGGCACAGCCATGCTGTCACTGCCTAAAACTAAGCTGTGAAACCTGCCCTGTACTTTCTTCAAAAGTTTTATAGATTCACATCTTACGTTTAAGTTCTTAATCGGATTTGAGTTTATGTGTGGTGTGAGGTAGCCAGTTTTCTCATCATAATCTGTCCCCACGAATCTCCCTTTTCTAGTGTGTGCTCTTGGCATCTTTATTAGAGACCAGTTGACAGTAAGTATTTGGATTTGTATCTGGGATTTCCTCTCTTCCCATTGTTTGAAATATCCCCCTTTATTGCCAGTACCACAGTGTTTTGATTACAATAAATTTGTAGTATATTTTGAATTCAGGAGGCCTGTTTATGCAGGAAACTGCACATAGATGTTTTGTAGCTTTGTTCATAATTGTAAAATCTTAGGTGTCTGCAAGAGCGTGAATTGTTGAATCCAAGATTGCAAAAAGCACAGGGACAAATAGCCAAACGAATGGAAGCACATGAATTATGAACCAAAGGCTGTGGAGCCCCCAGCTGGATCAGGTCCTCTGGATAAGTGAGACAATTGAATAGCTTGAACTGTTTGGGAGGCATCCAGGCTGTGGGACTAGGACCTGTCCTTAGTGCATGAGCTGGCTGTTTGGAACCTTGGGCTTACACAGAGACACATGCTCAGCCTGGAAGGAGGGGACAGGACCTGTCTGTACTGAATCCACCAGGTTTAAATGAATCCCCAGGGGTGCCTTGATCCTGGAGGAGATGGGAATGGAGGGGAGGGTCTGGGGGGAAGGTGGGGGTGGGGGCGGGAGGGGGGAGGACAGGGGAACCCATGGCTGATGTAGAAAATTTAAAACACATAACAATAATAAAGAAAAAAATATTTAAAAAAATCTTATGTGTCTTCAGTATAGGAATGGATATATTTTTGAGACAATGGGCTGATATTAAGAAATGAATTGTAGGTCAATGAGATGACGTGGAAGAAAATATAATACATATTAAGTTTGTGAAATATATCAGAAAATTCTACACAATGTCATGATAAAAAGAAAATGTATAGAGACAGCTAAAGGATCGGTGATTGCCAACAGAGAGGAAGGGACAAATGAACACGAAGTAAGGAGGATTTTAGAGCCGTGAAAACTCCTCTGTATATTATGTGCTGCTGTGTGGGATACATTAGTCCTAATTTAAACAATAAAGCACTAAGAATGAACGTGAACCACAATTCAAGTTAAGTTATTTAGGTAATAATGATATGTCAGTGTAGGTTCATCTCATCGTGAATGAACCTTTCTCATGGAGAAAAGGGAAAGAGGGGAGAGGTTGTGTGTGTGCATAGAAGGTATTTGGGGATTTTGTACCTTCCTTTAAAGTCAGCTGTGAATGTGAAAACTGCCCTAAAAATAAAATCCCCTAAAGGGTGCTGGAAAGGAAGTGGAGAAAACAGAATCTTTGTATATGTATGGAGGGTATATAAAGTGGTACAGGCACTATGGAAAACAGAGGTCCCACTAAAAATTAAACATGTCAGTAATTTATGGTTCACTAACCCATTTCTGTGTGTATACCTACAGCACAGGTATGCTCACTTTTTTTTTGCAAGACTCATAACAGACAAATAAAGGAATTTTGAGTAACTTGGTAGGGGACCTAGTATAACACACATTTACACACATACATACATGTGCACACACATGCACAAACATATACACACACATGCATGCATACACACACACACACACACACACACACACACCACCACATGCTTTTCTAGCTCTGAGTTTTTAGTATTTTTACTTATCTTGGCATTTTCTGATTTGGGTATCTGTAGTCCTAGATTGTAAATGACAAAGACTAAGTATGGTACTTCATGCATCCTGCGGTACATTCTTCTAGAAGACAATTGTGAAGAAATGTGAACATGATGTGGCTTCATACTGTCTAAATATATCTAGAAAGACAAGGAAGGTAATTTGATACCTTATCAATTTGTAAACTTCAAAATTAAAATGTTCTATTATATTTTCTTTCTGGTCAAAACAAGAATGGTGATAATTAGAAAAACTAGTTAAAATTCCCTCTTTTCTGGAATCACATGTTCCCTGAAACTTCTCTGAGGAAGACTGGAACAAGAACAAGCCAGAAGCAATGGGTTTGCTGGCAAAGGAATTTGGACATAGTCCTTTGGAAAGACTCCACTCCCAGGTAGGCATGAGCACTAGGTGCTTACTTGTATTATTTACTTAACTCTTTGCTGTGAAGTAACACTGTGGTGATACATTGTATCCCCCAATATATTTTATACCCTAATAAAACTTATCTGGGGTCAGAGAACAGAACAACCACTAGATTAGACATAGAGCCAGACAATGTTGGTACACACCATTAATCCCAGCATTTCAGAGGCAGAGATCCATCTGGATCTCTGTGAGTTGAAGGCCACACTGGAAACAGAGCCAGGCATGGTAACACATGCCTTTAATCCCATGAAGTGATGACAGGAAGCAGAAAGGTATATAAGTCATGAGGACCAAGAATTAGAGGCTTTTAAGCTTTTAGGCGTTTTAGCAGTTCAGTGGAGATACTTTTGGGTGAGGACTCAGAGGCTTCCAGTCTGAGGAAACAGGATCGGCTGAGGAGTTGGCAAGGTGAAGTTGGCTGTGGCTTATTCTGTCTTTCTGATCTTTCAGAATATACCCTGATCTCTGGCTCCAGGTTTTTTTTTTTTTTTATTAATAAGAAATTTGTCTTACATAATACTCAACAGATATAACTTCAGAAAGCAATGCTTTATTTTGGCTCATGATTACAGAAAGTATTAGTACATCATGTTGAAGGATATGGTGGCAGGAGCTTGTTATATGTCCACAACAGGCAAAAACAGCAATCTCAGGACAGAGGTTTGTCTGAGCTATAGTCTTCAGTGTCCACTCTCCAGAAATCCACAGCTGGAGCCTAGCTTCTGCATGTTCTAAACACCCCAAAACAGAGCCACCATCTAGCGTTTCAAGTGTTCCAGTACATGAGCCTGTGGGGACCATTTTACATTCACACTATAATATTCTACTCTGGTCTCCCTTAGGTTCATGTACATCTCATAATGCAAAATACATTCACTCATCTTCCTCATAGTTTTTACAGTCCCAACACTGCTCAAAAGTCCAATGTCCACAATTTCCTTTGACTCAACGTGAACTCAACTATAAAACCCTAAAACTAGAAAAAGAAACTTTCCAACTTCCATTATATACTGTGGCACAGCATTTGTATTCCCATTCTAAAAGAAGGAAGAGGGTAACGGCAAAGGAAGAATCATCTGAAGCAAGACCAAAACTAACTCAGTAGGGAAAACATCAAAGACCCTAGCTCCACACCCAACATCTAAACCTCACGATGTGGCACAATACAGATTCCAGTGGGCTCAGATGGTGCTCCCATGACCCTCTTAGCTGTAACACTCATGGCCTCTACATTGGTTTGCTTTTACTTGTGCCTGAAATTGTCCTTAATAGATATATCTGGTATCTCTAAAATTCCCAAGTCTCTGTCATATTTACCTTGAACAGCTTCACACATTGGCCTCTCAGAGTTTTACAGGCTGCTTTGATTTATTTTGAATCTTGGCACAAGATTATATGGCTCTGTAACTATTGCACCCTGCATGTTTAGAAAGCCATGCACCATGTAGATGATGCCAAGTTCTGTGTTCAGCTTAAGATGTAGCCTGCCTCCATGAACAATGTTGGCAGCAGTCTTTGGCTGCCTTAGTGGCTTCTCTAGGGGAACTACTCTTGGGCAGCTATTTACAGGGGACCCTGGTGTTTATATCATTTTAGGACTCGATTTACAAATAAGTTTGCATTTTTATGCCCTGGAGCCTTTCATGGCTGTCTTTCTGCCATTAAAGAACCCTTTCTATTATCCCAGCATAAAGTGATTAACTTATTTTTATTAGCATTTATCATTTTAATGATTCTAGCAAATTTATCTGGAACTGTCTTGCCCACAATTTAACTTCATACATTTTCCTTCCCACATCAAATTGTACATTTTGACATTATCTGCTTTGTACCCCCATGTGTGTGTGTGTGTGTGTGTGTGTGTACTCATGTGTGTGTGTGTGTGTGTGTGTGTGTCTGTGTCTGTGTCTGTCTGTCTGTCTGTCTGTGTCTGTCTGTCTGTCACTGTAAATCTGGCTAAAGGCAGTTAACAGAAACCATTTCGCATTTTGAATGCTATATTATCTTGAAATTTTAAATTTAGGCTTAGTCAAAATTTTAGTACAAGGAAGAAAATGGCCCTTTCTTTTTTATTGATTATAGCAAGAATGGCCTATAGTGAAACTACCAATAAAATCTTCATTTCCTTCAAACCTGTTGATCCAGGCCTTCACTGTTAACATTTCTTTGGGCATCTGACTTTTCTGATATCCCCCTGGAAGGTCCTATTGCTCTCTGTTTATATCATTCTACGGCTTTGATACTTCACAGTTCCTAAATCTTCTATATTTTCCCTCCTGCAAACTAAGTCTTAAAGCCTGTGAACTACAGGGTCAGGTTTCTAGCAGTAACAGCCCCACTTCTGGTATCCATGTTATGTCTTATTTACTTTTCTCTGCACAGTGATGAAACATCTGGTTTCATGGTCCGTTAGTCTGTCACTATTGGGAAGGCCCAGGCAGCAGAAGCGTTCACAGCAGTTGTTACATGTTAGCAGCAGATAAGCAGAGAATTTCAGGTTGACAGGACTAAGGCCCTCTAAGTACGCCCTCCAGACACTCACTTCCTCTGTAAAGGCTCCAGAACAGTGCCGCCACCTTGGGAACAAGTGTTCACATACATGAATCTGTGGGCATATTTTGCATTTAAATAATTGCACCACTCTTAAGAGCTCAGAAAATGCATGGAGGAGCCACTGCTTTTATAAATCAATTAGGAAAGATGAGGAAGATGTTTATCCAATGGCTTGTCCTTAGACCAGTAAAATATATTTGTGATAAGCAGAAGTGCTTCAATCACTTTTAGTTTTATAATTTTATACACTGATACTTTTCATTCTCTGGAATGCAGGGCTGGAAGTAGTCCTCGTGGTGGTTAACTTTGATTTCAGCTGAACTGTGCTAAGGATGTCTCGAGGGCTGGCAGATCATTATTTTGAGTGTGCCCTGTGAAAATATTTCAGGAGCGATCAGGACTGCATCCAGTAGCCTGAGAAAAGGGTTACCTCATCAATGTGTGTGGGCCGTAGTGATGTGTTTTGGGCCTGAGTAGGACAATGAGGCAGAGGTAGAAGTGTAGGGATTTGATTGAGACATCTCCCCCTTGGGCTCAGGCATTTGACCACTTGGTCCCCAGTTACTGGTGCTGTTTGGAGAGGTATGGGAAGATGCAGCCTTGCTGGAGGAAGTATGCCACTGGGAAGAGGCTCTACTTCCAGTTTGCTCTCTGCCTCCTGCTTGCTGTTAAATGAGTGATCTCTCAGCTTCCTACTCCTGCAACTGGTGCCATGCCTCTGCCCCTAAATGAGGAACTCATCCTCCTGGAACCACAAGCCAAATAAATGCCCTTTCTTAAGTTGTCTTAAAGTTGTGGTGTTATATCACAACAGAAATGTAACATAGTACAGGAAGGTTTGCACTCTTCCGGAACTACAGAACCTGCCTTCTCCCTGCTAAGGACCTTGGATTTCATCAATTTGGGACCCTTACTGGTAAATGGAGAATCCTGGGTCTCTGCTTTGCAGGTGGCATATGGATGGATTTCTCAACTTCCTTAACCATATGAACCAATTCTTTACCTTATGAACATCTCTTTCTGTGTCATGATGGCACTGTTCATCTGGAGAGCCCCAACACAATTTGTAATTCTTTATGCCCCATGATGAGAGTGATATCACACTCCTGACATTTCCAACCATCTAAGGTCCAGGGTGAGGTCAGTCACACTCCATCCTCTGTTCACTGTGAATAAATAATGAACAATGATAATCATCCAGGGTCACAGTCAGAAACAATGGTCTGCATTTGTCTCATCTGTGCTTCTAATGAGCATTGCTGTCTCAAGACATCTGCCAATTCACCAGAGTCAGAGTCATAGGGCAAGCCAAATGACATTTTGTGATCTTTTTCTTAAATAAAATTTGTTTCTAAAGACTTCTTCTTCTTCTTCTTCTTCTTCTTCTTCTTCTTCTTCTTCTTCTTCTTCTTCTTCTTCTTCTTCTCCTCCTCCTCCTCCTCCTCCTCCTCCTCCTCCTCCTTCTCCTCCTCCTTCTTTTATTTTTTTTATTTGTTTTTTTGTTGTTGTTGTTGTTTTTTGATTTTTTGAGACAGGGTTTCTCTGTGTAGCTTTGTGCCTTTCCTGGATCTCATGACATAGATCAGGCTGGCCTCGAACTCACAAAGATCTGCCTGGCTCTGCCTCCCGAGTGCTGAAATTAAAGGTGTGTGCCACCACTGCCAGGCTCTAAAGACTTCTTGTCACCTAGAAGGATTATTTTTATTTCATAGTGACTTCATTTTGCACAGCCTTCCCAAAGATTTTTATTTTAAAGTATATTCTTCTTATTAGGAAAATGTTTTGGTTATTAGTCACTGGGGTTGTGTGCTGGCACAGCAAAGGACATGCATTTTATTTGACATGCAAATAGGTATCAAGGATATCTGGGGAAGAAAGTTCATTCAGATGGCGTAGAGACCAAAATAGGAACATAAAATAGTTTTTAATCTCTAATACTTACTATATCAACAATAGTAAGTTTTATGCAAACTGTTCCATTGATTATTTTTTTCTATCTTTTTTGGTGTCTTAACTGCTTTCTTTCCAAAAAGTTAAAACAGATGGGGGAAATGCATAACTGTTAGTTTTTACCACAAGAAACATGTTTCTAATGTTTAGAAATATCCAACATTTATTCTTTTCAAAGGTCTGTTTTACTTTTAGTCATGTTCATGTGTATGCCCAGGTGTGCGCTTTTAGAAGTGAGGGGGAAGGTGACCCTGACATGCAGAAGGGGGCATTGGATTCCCTGGAGCTGAAGCTTCAGGTGGCTGTGGACCACCTGAGGCCAGTCCTGGAAACTGAACTCAAGTCCTCGGCCATAGCTGTGTGCTCTTGAGTGCTAAACTGACTGAACTCAAGTCCTCGGCCATAGCTGTGTGCTCTTGAGTGCTAAACTGTCTCTCCAGTGTTATTTGCTTTTTTTTGTTAGCTATTATTACAATCCTCATATATGATAACAGTAAATATGAATGTTTAGTATTGTAAATTATATAATTCATGAATTATAAATATATAGTAAATTGTATATTATTATCCAAAATTTAAAGAATATATACATATTTTCAGTTCTTATCAGTTCAAACCCACATTAAGTAAAGAGAATTTGTATAACATTCTGACAAAAATCCATGAATCATATCAATCTCAAAGTCACTGAAATTCCACTTGTAAAAATTAAATTTGGAATTTACAAAGTCTCACTTTGATCTTAAACTTTATAGAAGACTGAAGTGATCTTGAGTGCCCACAAAATTCCAAGTGTCAGAGGCTTGGTCTTCAGGGTATCATAACAGGGTAGCTGTGGTTCCTTTGGGAAGTTGGGTGAAGTTCCTGAGGCCTTTAGTGGGGTGGCTCAAGAGGGATTCCGTGTCTGTGGCCCCTACTTCCTCTTTTTTTCCTTTATGGCTATTTTTCCTTCATGCTCCATGTTCTTGGCATCATGTACTGCCTTGCCACAGGCCCAAAGCACCATGAGAAGTCAATTTGTGACATTCCCAAACTGACTCACAATTAATAAGCCATTCCTTACAAGCTGACTGTAGGACTTCGTTACAGGGATGATAAACTGACTTGCACAAAATGAAGTGAATGGAAAAATAACTGAGGGAGTGATAGAGAATCTTATTCTCTCCAGTTCATTTGTCAGTTAGAATTAATAACAACAAGTCCAGTTTTCAAAATAACATATTTTCATTAACACTGTAAAGTAAGAACTCTGTGATGTTAGCATCTGAACCACTTTTCTGTAACTCCTTAGCCTATCCGGGGACCTCCTGTGAGATCTGTCTCAGGTGTTGGTGACAGAGAGGGTACAAGATAAACGTCCTAATGGGAATGGCAATCACAGTGATGACAGCTAGCCTTTATTAGCCCTAGAGACAGTGTTCAGATAGAGATGACTAGGCATTTTCTTAGGGCAGGAAACTCAAGGCACCATCAAAAAACCCCAGCAACCAAAATAAAGAATGTTAATTTGGCTCATCTAGTCCCCACCTCAATGAGCACTGACTTTTTACAAGGTGCTGCACTAGGAATTTATTTGCATTTTCCCTAAAACTCTCATTAAGACTTTTCTCAGCAAGCTTGTTACTGTTTTGAAATGAAGGACTCACAGTCTCACATGTGGGAAAGTGGTTAAATTGGCATTGGAACCCAGGCTCCATGATGTGGACCATTGCCTTGCCCTCAAGAATTTTAATGTTCATCTCATGTTGTGTGATGGGATTGATTACACCTATAAAAGGGCCAATGAAACACCATTTTTCTCTCAAAAAGGTCATGCTGTCAAGACAGCCCTGCCCGATTTCCCCGATAGCTACAAATGTCACAAGCATCTCCTCTTTCCAAGAACTTGGGCAAGTCCTTATCTTTTTGTTCTCTATTCTAAGGGGAGATAAAATTAAAAACAAACCCGCCCCTTTCTCTTTTCTGCAAGTTCAAAAACAAACAAAATACCCCACCCCCATCCAGTTTGGTTTCTTTCTTTTTTTTTTTTTTTAAGATTTATTTATTTATTATGTATACAGAAAAGGGTGCCAGATGTCATTACAGATGGTTGTGAGCCATCATGTGGTTGCTAGGAATTGAACTCAGGACCTCTGGAAGAGCAGTCAGTGCTCTTAACCACTGAGCCATCTCTCCAGCCCCCATTTTGGTTTCTTAAGCCCTTGAATGAGTTACTTTGTGTCTTCCATTCACTCTCCATGTTCACCCACATTAAGCCTCTGATTAGGAGAGTAATCTTCAAGGCAGAAAGATTTTGAAAACCAAGTTCTGGCTGATTATTTTCTCTGTTCTGTCTGTCAAAAGGGTGCCTGCCAGAGCAACCTTGGAAAAGAAAAGCTGTTTTTCTGAAACACACACACACACACACACACACACACACACACACACACACACAACCACAACGTTCTATTTAAGTGAACAAGGCACAAAGGTACTGTGGTATTTTGCTCCCTGGCAATTGCTGCATTTGAACATTGCTATTGATTTCTTTTTTCTTTGAGGAATGCTGTGATGAACTGAATGATTAAAGAAAATCTTTGCAGCTTGTGCTGTTTTCTTCTGATAATCAGAGTTGAAATTACATTCTACAATAACAAGATTTAAAGGGATGGATTCTTTCTTGGTGATTTGCAGAGTCCTTCCTGCATCTAAAGCCATCTAACAGCTCTGAAATGATAAGGCAAGATGCAGAACAATAAGTGATGATATGTGGCTCATATGGCACTCACTGTTCTAAGTATCTCGCCATCAAGTGTTATCTTGAAAAAAAAATTAGTTTCAAAGGAACAAAGGCTCCATAGTGTCAGTCAGTTTTCCTTGGAGTAATCTTTATCCTCATATATAATAAAATCATAGAGGAAAATGTTTAAACTTACACATACCTTCAAAATGTTATACATAGGAGAGTTTGTTGAGTGGAGAATATCTACATAGGAACACAGAAGCTGCTGCTGTATGTGAGACAGGGTGTTTTGACTGCATTAATAAAGCTATCAGGCAAGCTTACCGTGAATGCGAACACCCTCAGTTGAGCTCTTCATGACTGAGAATCACAACTGAACAGAGCACTGTGATCAGGTTCCACAAATATTGCCAGGAATTGGTGTCTTTCCAACCTACTAAACCCAATGTATGTGACATGTGTTGTTATTTGGAGGGAGTAGGGCACAGTGAAGATAGGATATTTTTTTCTGCTTCTTGTTCCTTTTTTTTTTTTTTTTTATTAGCTGGTACAATAATAGGGTTCCTTTGCATTGGTTAAACGGCTTATACACAATCCATCATGGAGGGAAGTCAGGGCAGATTGTTTGCTCTCTGGCTTATTGATAGACTGGTACTTTGCTAACTTTCTTACATAGCCCAGGAACATCTGCTCAAGGAATGGTGCTGCCCGTGGTGGGGGGTGGGTCCTGCTCTATCAACTAATGATTGGAATAGTTGGTCACAGCCATTCATACAGGCCTACATTATAGAGGGAGTTCTTTTCCTGTATGGCTCTAGGGTGTTTCAAATTGACAATGAAAGCTTGCTAGGATATCCTCACTTTCTCTCTTAAAATCTCTCTTTCTTCTCTCTTATAACTCTCTAGTTTTATGAATGTGGTATACATATATTCAACTGAATTTATTCAGTCTTAAAGAAAAATTGAGCTTTTATTTTGTTTCTAGACAGGATCTCAATGCATAGCCTAAACTGGCCCAGAACTTGTGATCTTCATGCCTAAACCTCCAAAGTGTTTTGATTAGAGGTGTCCACTACCACTGCTGGGGGATTTTGCTTCTTATTCATCTTTCTTAGGCAAATTTAGATTGTAGGCTGACCTTCCGCACTCTCATCTGAAAAACCCAATACAGACATAATAGCTAAAATCTCTGGGTTATGGGTTATTGTGGGATGGAGATAAGATAAACAAACATGAAGTATTTGTGGTAACTTCTAAAGTCTAAAGACTAATATTGGTGCTATTTTGTGATTGAATTCTGCTCTAAAATCAACCCCATGAAGCATGTTCTTTGAATGGGTGGGACAATGGCAGAAGATATGAATTCTTGTCTGGTTGATCTTGATTCTAAAGGAAAGGCTGCTCATGCTTTGTAGCCTAAAGCCCACTTAAGCTGAGCCATTTTACTTCAACCTTACCCAAATTCTGAGCTGAGAACAAAAGTGCTGCATTGTTAGCCTTAGTTTATGTGAATGCATGCCAAGGGTCTTGACTCTTACAGACTCAAGGTTAAATATTAGAGGTGTTATATCTTGATATAGAGAAAATTCTCTTACTAATCCTTGAAAAAGATGTATCGGTATGTAGAGTAAATCATCAATGCTTATAACATTGACTTTCAATATGGCTCATGGAGTGACCTTCATGTCCTTGTGGAGTGGACTGTCTATCTCTGCATTATGACAGGCTGTACTGTGCATATAGATTCAGAGGTTGTGCATCCAGGTGCCGATACATTGTCAATTTTGTCAATGGCTATTTCCAAGTCACTGCTGTTACAAAGCACATCATGGATGGTGATAAACATAAGGGGTTATCCATTCTTCAGCTGTGCTTCCATTACTGACCATCTTTTAAATGGATATTCCCATGTCATTGTCAGGGTGGGAAGGTAAATTCATTCCCACAAAACAATGAAATTTGTGTTTCACTTGGAAATACGTTTAATTAAAGTCACAGAAGTACTGACACATGGTGGTTAGAGAGAGGCAGGAGAGTTGGTGTGCTTACAGCACGGCAGAGGCAGTAAGCAGAATCCCCACACAGCTCAAAAGGTATGAGTGTACAGCTTGCAGACTTCAGACCAACCTCATGTGTAGACAAATTTCTAAGCAGTCTTATTAAATAAAAAACACAGAGCCAAATATATGGGTGAAAGCCTGAGAGATCAGGGAAATAGTGAGAGCCACTAGCCAATTAATTGTACCTCTCCAGCTCTGCAGCTTCCAAAATGTGTTACTTCTGGTCTAACCTGTGCCTTTATTGCCTTGCTGTTCTGCCCTCTCATTGGCTCTTGGCCCAGCTACCTCACTTCCTTGTCATTGCCTGTCTGTACAGACCTCCAGGTCTCTATGATTGGTACTGGGATTAAAGGCATGTGTCACCATGCTTGGCTCTGTTCCCTAGTGTGGCCTTGAACACACAGAGACCCTGCCTGCTAAGTGACAGGATTAAGGGCATGTACTAACATTGCATGACTTCTGTTTTTACAAATAGTGGCTGACCTTTATCCTCTGAGCCTCAGATAAATTTTATTGGATGACACAGATAAATTATCACCACACTCCTGCACTGCCTGCATTATGCTTTCAGGGAATTTATACCACTCATACAGTAACTCAATAGACTTAATTTGAAGCTATTCAATTTGCCTTAGAGGCAAGGTGGAAACCTACTGCAATAGAAACTCCATGGAAGCTATGAGAGTAGCCCTAGCAAAGATAAGGGACACAGAGCTTGAACCAGCCACCTTCTGTAACTAAGCAAGGCCTCAAGTGGAGAGATTAAGACACCAATGCAGCCACAAAACCTTCAACTAACAGTTTTTCCTGACTGTAGCATGTTCTAAGACCTGAGCCTATCAAGGTCATCATCAAAGAGACCAGAGAGACTTTATCCAGCAGCTGATGGAAATGAGTCCTACAGCCAAGCATTAGGTAGAGCTCAGGGAGTCCTGTGGAGGTGTGGAAGGAAAGATCAGAGGAACCAGAGGGGACAGGGACACCAGAGAACAGGGCCCACAGAATCGACTGACTGGGCTTCATGGGGACTTGAAGAGATCAGAGAGCTTGTAGTGGTCTGAACTGGATCTTCAGCATATTTTATATATATATATATATATAATATGCTATGGCTGAATAGCTTGGTCTTCTTGTGGGATGCCTAACAGTAGGAGTGTGGGCTGTCTTTGAATCTTTTGCCTGCTTGTGAGACTCTTCCTCCTACTTCGTCGCCTCATCCAGCCTTGATATGATAATGCCTGGGATTATTGTAGCATATTGTGCCGTATTTGGTTGATGTCCCTGGGAGGCCTACTCTTTTCTGAGGGGAGACTAAGGGGGGTGGGTCTGGGGGAGAGGGGAGGTAGGGAGAAAAGACTGGGGTAGAGGAGGAAAAGGAGAGAGGGGAAACTGCAGTTGGAATGTAATATCTATCAGAAGAAAATTTTAAAAAGTAAACTCATAGAAATTCCATTTAAACCACCTCCCCTATAAACTCTTCCCTTTATAGACCTAATCTGATGCTGTCTCCAAACTCAATGTTTCCAACCATATCATTTCTTTCCTTCCTTTATGATATTTGTATTTCACAGTTCTTTGGAAAATGTTATCAGGGAATTTTGGCTACTCTATTTCCTGTCTCTGTTTCACTGATTCTCTTTCCATGTCACATAAGCACAGAACAATATTAGAGAGATGTGATTCTTCAAAGCCTTTGCAGCTAAAATAATGGTAACTTGTTGGAGGATGCCTCCGTGCACATTTTAGAATCTTAAGGCTTTTTCTGAAAGCAACTTCTCAAATACTCCCTGTGTGTTATTTGTAAATTCCGGAGACATACAATTTAGAGCTTGGAGAAAGGTGTGTCTCTGTGACAAACAGCTCAGGAGATGAGTAACATTTGAGGTGGTCACGGCCTGGCGTCCAGGCCTTGTCACAATCAATGCCATTTTCTTCGTTGTCAACATGATTGTGTTATAAAATGAAGAAATGTTCAAGAAGAGAGCAGGATAGAGTCAGCAAGAAGTGATGTCTGAGAAGATACCCCACATGGGAGCTGGGCTCCAGGCTGCCTTCTGCTCCTCTTAGCCATGTGCACATGGGCAACTAAGAGAACAGCTCCCAGCCTTTGCTTCCTAACCTGTGTGTAGGTGAGAACAGAAGTGCCAGCTCCAGGGTGTTACTGAGTGGCAACGCTAACTCTAAGGTGCTTCGTGCTGTGCTTGGCACAAGCTCTCACAGTCCTTGCATCTGTGTTGGTTATGCTGTTCTGTTAACAGTTGCAGAGTATTTATGATGTCAAACTCAAAGTAAAGATAAATGCCCTACAGGGAACATCTGGGTTGTTTCCTTCTCACCACATGCCAAGGCTGGTACATGTGGACGACATACGATGCAGAGAGGAAGACCCTTCTTCCGGCTGTGTCTTTCCCTTCTTTTGTCTTTGGGGGTAAACTGCATTGAGGTAGTTGTGCCACAGAGAATATCTGGCCACTAGCCATGTGCCATGGGTTACATGTTATTAAGTAGTGATTACCTTTACTATCTGTCTTATCTGCTTTTCTCTTGCTGTGTTGAGATACCACAACCAAAGCAACTTACAGAAGAAACAGGACACTGGGAACTTGAGAAGGTGAGTCCATGCCCACCATAGAGGGTGGGGAGGGACATGGCAGCAGACAGGCAGGCATGGTTCCATAGCTGGGGGCTTATATCCTGACCCACAAGCATGAAGCAGAGAGGCCTAAATGGGAGTGGCATGGGCTTTTCAAACCTAAAAGTCCATTCCTAGTGATTCACCTTCTCCAACCAGACCATACCCTTTGATCCTTCTCAAACAGTTCTACCAACTGAGGACCAAATATTCAAACTCATATATGAGCCTATGGGGTCATTCTTTTTCAAACAACCATACCATCTCTTTGTAACTTACAATTTATTGGTCAAATAAGCACACAGAGATGCCTGGATTCTTAAGCATTTCATTTCTGAGTCCTAATTGAAAAATACAGATTGATTTATTGGAACTAAGTATTTATAATACCCATCTGTTGGAGAAGTCACCACAGACACATGTGTACCTATAATTAAAGCACACAGACAAGAGTCAATATCTTGGGCCATTGTTTGAGGTGAAGGCAGATAAAATAGGAGCTCAAATTGGACAGAGTGAAATACATATTTATCATAATATTAAAGCAATAAAATCTTTTCTTTAAAAAAAAATCTCATGACTGGGGGTTGGAGAGATAGCTCAGTTGTGAAGGAATTTTCTGTTCTTCCAGAGGACCTGACTTTCACTCCCAGCACCCACACTACGTGGCTCACAACTGCCTTTGACTTCAGACACAGGGGATCAAATGCCATGTTCTGGCTGTTGAGGACACCTACACCCACAAGTCACAAATATACAGACACAGACAACACATGGCCACATATATGTAAATAATAATAAAACTAAATCTGAAAAGAACAAAAGCCTCATGACTGAGATTGAACTTGCTGAGGCATGCAATGAGAAAGAATTGCTGTTTCAGGATTAGGAAGTCTTTTTCAACACTTGTCATGGAATGTACCCAAGCTGGAGTGAATGTGAGTGAACTTTATGTTAGGAACCTAGCCATTAGTATTGTCTACTCAGGACTGAAAAGGAAGAATTCACCACAGTTTTTCTGGAATAAGTTACATGAGCTGCAAAAAGGCAGAGTGGCTGCATGTTTACAAGACAGCCTACTGTCACAAATGTTTAGAAAAAATACCACTGCACCATTAAACATCTGTAATGAATCCAGAATGGTTCCAGATTCTAGAACCTTCCAGTACCAGTGATAGTCTACATGCCAATTGAAAGGAGAAGGTAACTATTCACATGGCAGGCAATATTTTTAAATCCCTCTGGTGTTTTCTCTCTACAGATGAGTAACTTTGAATTTGTGGGTCTATGATGGTAACAGAAGATATATAAAGGTCATGTAGATTACTAGATTGTTATTTTAAAAAGCAATGAGATCCTAACAGTCATAATTAGTGCATTCTTAGTTCCATAGATTTCTCCATTCATTCAACAGCCTTGGATATCAGTTCCCTCCCCAAGTCAATGAAAATTGTCCCTGTGTTTTCCCCCAAGAACTGTGGGAAACAGCATTAGAGGTATCTTTTAGGATGGAGGTAAAAAGAAAATATGTGTTATTTGTGGAAGATTTTCAGGCATATCTTCATATGGGATCAAAGGTGAATTGAGGTCAGCAAAAAGAATAAAAACTCACTGTGTGGTGAAATACTCATTTAATGTCCTAGCATGGCCTCTGACCCAGAAGGGCACAGTTATTAAGGAATTTTGAAAATGCCTGTTCTTGCTGTTCCCAAAGGTAGACACATGCCCAATATTCTATTGGTTATATCTTTTAAAAACACAATTTCTTCCATGTTCTTAAGGAGTCAAAACTTTCATTTCCTTTAGGATGGGAGCTAATTATTTTGGAAACATTCTGTTAAAATTATTTTTTAAAGGATGTCATCTTGTGGCATGTAAGATTGGACTCAGAGAATTAAGAAAATGAGAAGAGAGATCCAATTAAAGCCCAGGGAAGATTCCTGCCTGTCTAGAAGAGCTTCTGGCCCAACATAGCCCTTGTTAAAATGGTGTTTTGGTTAATATTGCCTGAATTACTCATTCAATTCTTTCATATATCTCTAAGTCCCATGGATTTCTGTGAATATTTTAAAATTTGTTTCTTATGTCTCGAGTTTTCTGAGCTCTGAACTTGCATAATCACCTGCTATGGGCATCTCTGATGAGATAAATGATGCTCAACACAGCCCAGCTTGAGACTTTCATTCTCCCCAGCCTCTCCCTTCTTAGACACTTTATTCATTCCTGCATTTAATTTTTCCTGAAATATTTACTGAGCATGGACTATGTGTTCAGTGATACTATGGATGTTGTTTACAGGGAGGCTATCCATAGAGAGCAACCTTTCTCTTCATGAATTGTAGAAGATAAGGAAATGAGCAAATATGTACTGCAACACCAATGAATGAACAGGAAGCCAAGAGAGTTCTTAGAAACAGTGTAAGCTTTTGGGGGTAACAGATACAAATCTATTTGCATAAATTTTTCAAAACCTTCTTATCCTCAGAGGTAAACAAATTCATCTTTGTGGTTTTCTATAACTTGGTCTCCAATTCTTCCCAGTAGAATTTTCTGTCCTCCTCCTATTCAAAAGCTACATTTCTTCATTTTGTTCTTTGAATTTTGAGAACTTCTCTTGGCCATCTTTCTTCTGCTGATGTCTTGGACTATAAGAGTTTCCAGCACACTTCCAGATAGTTCAGATGCCATGTGCCCAGACATGCCTGTGATCCTCCCTCTGAATCTCCCTTCTCCTGTGGCTCCCATACTTTTCTGTCTCATGCTTCTTCAGGTCCCTGTTTTCCCTAAAGGTGCTTTTGTTTATTGCCTGTAGCACGTCCTCCTGCTAAGATTTGGGCCTTAAGAGAACAAGGACACAGCCGGGCTAGTGTCTGTCCACTATTCTACTGTCCCTGATTAGAGCAGTAGCTGGCATATAGTAGATAGTCAGATCTGTGCTTAGAGCCATGGCTGGCACATCAAACTGGTCAGCAAATGCTCAATGAGGCAATGAAGATGTATTTAAAAGTAAAGTCTGACTGAAATTGGAGAAAGAAAACTCATGACCCTTCTGAGTCTCTATGCCATTTGTTGGGGGCATTGAGCTCAGCTCAGCCTTTGCATTTATGAGCATTAATTAATGAGTCCAGCTCAGTTAGCACTTTAGTGGCTGGAAGGAGACATGCTCTCCATAGGCTTGGGTACCTGAGCCTTTCATCCCCAGCTGGTGTTTTGTCTAAAGAAGTTTATTGAACTGTTACAAGGTAAAATCTTGCTGAAGAAAGTACATCACTGGGGGTGGACTTGGTGGTTTTAGCCTTTCTCCTCTTCCTGTTCTTCTCCCCCCCCCTCTCTCCCTCTCTTCTCTCTCTCTCATTGCTGCTGCTTGCTGCCGTTCTTTCTTATCATGATCGACTCTTATCTCTCTAGAACTTTAAGCCGGAAGAAAGATTTTCACCTACAAGTTGTTTTTGGTCATGGTGTTTTGTCATAGTGGTGAAAAGTAACCAATATAGCACTCAAATATGAAATACAGTGTCAAAATAAGTCTAGACCATACCTTAGGCAATAATTTACACAGGTTAAAGAACACTCTGCTCTCTGACTCAGATGTCATCTGAAATATTTAACATATGAAAGCTCAAATGGTGAACATCAAGACTTCTAATTTGTTGGTGATGTTACCGTGTCAAATTCATAAGCAGTATCCAAGCACGAATCTTAAAACATTCCAGGATTTCTTTTTAAGATGGAAAAGAATGCTTAGAGACTTAATCTTACTATAAAAAAGGGATTTTTTTTTCACATTTTTCTTTTCTGTTAAAGTCTTAATGTAGAAAAAAAATGCTGTTGTCATATGGAGTGACCAGTATTTGCATAAATGGACTTTACACACTGAGGAATCTTATAAGATGTTGGGAACTTGTGTGTTCACAATTTTAGTTTAATAACCCTCTAGCCAAAATAGAAGACAACTTAGCAATCTAAATCACTGAAGGAAAATGATCTTTTTTGATGAATGAAAGTTAAAACTTTCAGAGTTTTAACTATTTAAAAAAATAAACACTATTAAGTTGTTTGTCAAGAATTCATTTATGTATCATTGGCAAATTATCTGACTGTGTGGTCTGAAAAGTCTTTGTTTCTCTTGCTGTCACATATCTGAATTGTAGTATTATTTTTGCCCAGAAGAGTCACTGTAGTGTGATGAGTTCTTGAGTAGTGAATCTTTGTGTGCACTGCAGTGTCTGCTTGAAGTGCTCAACTGTGTCTTGTATACATAGTTCTGAAGACATTGCATTGTGTGTAATAAGTATTCTGTACCTGAGGAATACAGCAAGGAACAGCCAGAGAAAGGATATATCCATATATATTTATGTATATATTATATTTGTAAATTTATATATAGTGGTGTAGGCAAGATTTGTTCTTCTTAATTTTATTTAAGAATCATTTTATCTCATGAGGCTTCTCTAAATTCCTGTTTCCAGAATAAACAAATGCTCATCTTTATAAAAATGCAGCCTTCACTTGGTCACAAGTAAAGCTTGTTTATTTGGAATAGTATCTAAGAAGATTGTCCCCAGAGGAAATCTGTGGCACCATTAGATTCTTTATGTCAATATATTTTTATTTTCAGACAAAAAAAATACTTCTCTTTTCCCTCCACTGTAGGTTGGATGGTATTCTAATATGGATGTTTATTTCCTACTTTGTGAACTCTGATGGCAAGGTCTTCTTACCCTGTGACCTAGCTTTGACATAAGTTCAGCTAGCGCTTTCATAGAGATGCACCTGACAGCCACAGTCAATGAAATTCTGTGATGTCCACGGACCCCAGGTGGCCAACCTTCTTGATTCCAGGTGCACCTATTTATGTGAACAGTAACCCTTATTAGGTCTTGTTGGCTCTTGAGGTAGTTTGTAATTGATTGCTGAGTTGGAGGGGACTATTTTGCTTACTGATAGCTTCCATGTTCCTTATTTTAAAAGACCAAATCTGCTTCTAATTGAGAAAATTCAATAAATATTTATTGTTGAGGGAATTGATTTTTTTTCCACCTTTACAAGCTGGTGCTGGGATCCAGGCTCTATTTGTCTTTAATTCATCGACAAGGTTTCCAGTCTATTGTTTTCCTTCCTTTTATCTTCTGCCTTATTTATCTTGTTAAACAATGGCTTCTGCAGCTACCATATGCTGCCTCCTTGTTTCTGTAGCTCACACTAAACCACATGGATTGAGTCCAGGGGTTGGCTAAACTTCCAAGTCCAGTTTTTATAGTGGAGATCCCATTTTTATACTGTAATTAAAATAGAGGTGGCAGACACAATGACATTTTTCACTATTAGGTACAATGAAGAAGTCTTTCTACATAAAATTCTTAGAATATAAAATAGATGTAATTTCAGGAACTTCAAAGTCTGAATAAATGTTTAATATTCTTTTATCATTCTATTCTTTCTAACTGAACCTCAGTTGAATTGGTACCTTTAAATACAGACAGAAGAGAAGGGTTATAAATCTAAAAATCAAAATTTGCAAAACAATGAAGACAATGACAAGTTGCTTAATGTATTTTTGTTATAATTCTTAAAAGAAAGTGCCTAATATAAAATGTCTAACTCCTGATGAAGATTTTAATATGGTTATTAACTCTCATTTAAGTTACTAACTGATGATCAAATTCTAGCTGTTTTAAAATTTAAATTCTGGAACTGTTATGATCTCTGAATTAACATATATATGCATGAGAATCGCATTACAATGTTGAAGGTGTAAAACAGTTAATAATGCTGTAAAACATTATGCACAACTTATAATTGGGCAGAAAAATGTTATAATTACTATCCGGGAAGTATAGACCCTTATTCTGTAGGAGCTTGGTAGAAACATTAATTATGAGTGACATACTCAGCCATTGGGGACACTATTGAGTCATATTGTATGGTGAGGACTGTGATAGAAAATTAGTAATTTGCTGAATTACATTCAGATTAAATGAAAAGCAACCATGGTGCTAAACAAAGAAGCAATAAAAGAAACAGAGAAAACAGAATATCAGGTCACCAAGTTGAAAAACTTCTCAGTTTTGAATCTACAAATATGATATGTTTAGAATATAAATACTTAAGAAAACTTCTGTCTAAAAGAAGAAGTTTAAATAATGCTGAAGTTGATAAGGTAATGAAATAATCATCAAATTTTTTGTTGTTTTAAGATGTGACAGAGAGGCTGGTGTGGTGGTACACACTTTTAATCCCATCACTTGGGATGCAGAGACAGGCAGATCTCTGTGAGTTCCAGGACAGCCTAGTCTACAGAGCGAGATCCAGGCTACACAGGAAAACGCTGTTTTGAAAAACAACAACAAAAGACATAACTGAGAGAGAGATTGGCTATGTAGTCTGGTCAGAATATCGGGGGAGCTATGAAGAGAATGTGGAGCTGCAGATGGCAAGTGGGTCCTCTTGGAGTATGCACAGGCTCTCGACATGAGAGCTGTGCTCACTGGCTGGTAGGTGATAGCCTTCATAGTGTGTGCTTTGTGCTATACATATGGCATTGTTTTGAATTCTCAGGGAAGAAACTCTCGAGTTTCTCCCGGATCTCTAAACTCTGCCTGTTTTTAAGTGTGTTGGCTAGTTTCATGTCAGCTTAACACAGGCTAGAGTCATCTGAGAGGAGGGAGCCTCAGTTGAGAACATGCCTCCATAGATCAAGTTGTGGGCAAGCATGCAGGACCCTTTCTTTTTTTTCTTTTCTTTTCTTTTCTTTTCTTTTTTTTTTTTTTTTAGAAAGTAAATGTGACTTTATTCTTTCTTACCACAGAGAAATAGTAGGATAACTTTCCATGACAAAAGTCAGTACATTTTTACAAATTTCTTTTTTTAATCAGAAATTATAAAATCACTGTATTTCTATGGTAGCTATTGTTCTTTTATTATTTTAGAGGTTTGGGATTGCGTGTAAAGCTCGATTATGTAGAAGTGTTACAATTCGATGAAAAAATACAAACAATTCTTGCATATTTAATTCTGCATAGTGCATATGATAACAGGTGTGAAAACAAGGGGATGAAATTTGTACTGAATCTTTTTGTACTAAGAGAAAAACAAAATATTCAGTGTTTGTGTTAAACACATTGTGTGTTCTTATTTCACCAATTAAATCCTTTACTTCTATTTTGTAACTTCTAGTGGGACAAGATATTTATTTATTTTTTTTCATTTTTCTTTATTACAAAATTTTCGACTCACTCCACATACCACCCACAGATCCCCCTCCTTACTCCTCCCACTACCCAGCTCTCTTTCCCAAGTCACCCTGCATCCCCACATCCCCCAAATCAAGGTCTCCCATGGGGAGTCAGCAGAGCACGGCACACTGAGACTAGGTAGGTCCAAGCTCCTTCCCACTGCACCAAGACTGTGTAAGGTGTCACACCACAGGCACCAGATTCCCAGAAGCCTGCCCATGCACCAAGGACAGATCCTGATCCCCTTGCCTGGATGGCCCCCAAACAATATGAGCCAAACAAATGTCTTCCATATCTAGAGGGCCTAGTCCAGTCCCATGGGGCTCCACAACCACCAGTCCATAGTTCATGGGCTGCCACTAGTGTGGCCGGTCATCTCTGCAGGTCCTCCTAGGGCCCTTTCTTAATTAGTGAGTGATAGGGGAGGGTCCAGCACATTGTGGGTGGGACCATCCCTAGCCTGTGGCCCTGGATTCTATAATTAAGCAGACTGAGAAAATCATGAGAAGCAAGCCAGTGAGCAGCATTCTTCCATGGCCTCAGCATCAGCTCCTGCCTCCAGATTCCTACCCTACTTGAGTCCCTGTCCTGATTTCTTTCAATGATGAACTATATTCTAGAAGTATAAGCAAAATAAACCCTTTTCTCAATAAGTTCATTTTGGTTATGGTGTTTCTTCATAGCAATAAAACTCTAAGACACCCAGGAATGGAATTATTTTTTAATTAAAAATTTTTATGTATATGGGTATTCTGTCTGCATATATGTCTATGTACCACATGTCCTGGTGCTCATTAAGGCCAGAAGAACTGGAGTTATAGACAGTTGTGAACTGTCAGGCAAGTGCTGGGAATTGAACCCTTTCCTCTGGAAGAGCAGCCAGTGCTCTTAACCAGAGAGCCATCTCCCTAGCTTGAAGGAATTTAATTCTTAACTCTGATCCCAAGCTTGTTATTAATATGTGTAGGAATAGTGAGAGCATTACACATGTGTTTATGCAATGTGCAAAAACAGCTAGATCTGCAGATCTGAAGAGAAACTTGAGGTGTGTGTGTGTGTTGGGGGGGGTGTTATAAATTGAATTCACTATTAATGTATTTCCAAGATAGAAGTATTGAATTTCAGAGAAAAAAATGGTGATAAACAGTAAAAGTTCTTAAAAAACAAAAACAAAAACAAAAAACAGAACAAGCAAAGAAAAAATGGAAAGCCCTCAAACCAAATGTGGAAATAAATTTCTAGTAACAGCAGAGATTTTATGTGGCCGGAATGCTCCAGCCTTTGCAAAGCACAGTTGCTCTTTTAGTATCAAGCAAATGAGGCATTATAAATACATCACTGAAGGCTAAAAAAAATAACTCAACACACATCTGTCTACTGTCTCCATTTTCCAGAGCTATTTGTGAAGAAAATTTGATGAAATAATAGAGCAATGTTCAAATTGTTAAAAAGGTAGTGTGGGATGAGAATGTGACCCTCAGTAAAGCTTTGCAGAGAAGAGTGTGTGGGAGGGAGAGATGACAAGGGAGGAAAGGAGGGGGAAGGGGGAGGGAGGAAGGGAGGGGGAAGGGGGAGGGAGGAGGGAGGGAAAAAGGGAAGAAGGAGAGAGAGAAGGGGAGGGAAGGAGGGAGGGGAGAGGGGAGAAGAAAAGGGAGAGAGGGAAGAAGGGAGGGGGAGGGGGAAGTGGAATCGGGTAGAGGGGATGGAGGAGGGAGAGGTTCAAAGAGCTAGTTAAGCAGTTCCCTTAAGTGGATTATTTGCATTTGTGCTTTTCTCAGAGAGCAGCCTAAGGAAATCACCTCAGCATCTAGTTACCCTTGCCCTGGAAGTTTCATGTTCTGTGGTCCTGCTACCGTGAACAGACATCCTGGGAAGCAGCCTGCCCATGCTGCTGCTCACTTCTGACTGTGGGAACTGCCTAGACTCCCAACTGCTTTCTAAACAGTGGTTCTTTCTGTTCCCTTATCTGATGTCCATGGCTGAACCCTAGATGGCAGTTAACAGCATTAGAGCAATCACATACAGCTGAAGCCTATGGACAGACTACCTGAGTTCGAATCCCAATCCCACTGCTGGGTGCTGTTGAGCACCTTGGACCTCTCTGTGGCTTTGTTTCTGCTCCACAGAAGGTCGTGGTACTGGCACAGCTGTTGTGAGGAGTGGGTTAATGAGCACATGCATTGATAACTCATTAGATCTGGGGGTGTGGACTGTTACCATCATGCTTTTCAGATGGACACTGGTTGATGTCCATCTGCAGGAAGTATTCTTTATCATTACTCCGTGAAAGCTAGGAAGAGACTGAAATTACCACAGTCATATCTCTAAGTGGTTAAATCAGTGAAAATAAATAACTTGAATGCTTAGTCTTAAAGAGGATACCCATATCATCCCCTCCAGGGGTCGGGGACCTTTCAGGAGGGGACAGGAAGAATGTAGGAGCCAAAGGAAGGGGAAGAATGACATAAACAGTGTCTTGGAGCATGGCATAGCTGCTGCACTCCTCCCAGCTCTGGTTACCTCCCTTAGACCTGCTTGTCACTAGGCCCATTGCCACTGAAGCATGCATAGGGTGTGGCTCCCGAGGTCCAATGCCTCCCCTAGGGACTATGGGCTGCAGTGGGAGAGGCTGTCCCTCCCCTCTGTTTTGTGCCCACTGGAAAATGTCCTATGTTTTAGTAAATACCCTATAGAGTAATGCTCATAGACATAATCCCAGCTCAATTCAGTGGTGGCTCTCTTCCTCTCTGTCTCTGTCTTTCTCTCTCTCTCACACACACAGGGCAGACATCAGAATAAGAAAGGGGGCTAGTTTAAAAGAAGAAGGGTTTTCTTCTTTAAAAAAAAAAGAAAAAGGTTTCAACAGGAGTGGGTCAAATGGGTGAATAGGGGTTAAGATGATCGACATTCATTTTATACTTGTATGAAATTGTCAAATAACTAAAACAAAACTAGTGCTGTGGATGATTTATTGACAAATAAAATGCTGATTGGCCAGTAGCCAGGCAGGAAGTATAGGCAGGACAAACAGAGAGGAGAATTGGGGGAACAGGAGGGCGGAGTCGAGGAGACACCAGCCTGGCGTCCAGGGAGCAACATGTAAAGGCAACAGGTAAAGCCAGGGAATACATGGCGACATATGGATGAACAGAAATGGGCTGAGTTTAAGTGTAAGAGCTAGTCAGTGGTAGGCCTAGCTAATGGTCCAGCAGTTTAATTAATATAAGTTTCTAAGTGATTATTTTATAAGTGGTTGTGAGGTCCATGGTGCTGGGCAGTACTGCAGAAAACTCCAGCTACACAAAACCAGGTGTCCCCTTAGGAAACAAGCAAGCCATGGCCATGTGTCCTTCACTTCTTTAGCCAGTTCCTAGATGGAGCTACTTTCCTCTCATGGTCCTAGTCATGTGTCTTAGCAGGATCACCTAGGGCTGTGAACCATGGACAGCACAGTGGCAACCCAGTCTCAAAGAAGTCTTGAGCAGTTATCACACATTCTCCTGGGCAAATCTTTAAGATTGTGTTCAGTCTTCTAGGCTGAGCCATTTTTTTTTTCCTATTTAACTTATTTCTTTTTGGAGTTGAAGGTGATGGCAGGGGACAAAGCTCTGAGCTGCTTTGTCCTGTCAGTACAAATGATAAAGTGACTTTTTAACACTTTGAGAAGTGACCTGCCTGGAGGGATTTGGCTGTGCTTACTTAGTGCTCAGGAGAACTAAGTAAGAGGAACAGGTAGGCTCCACTCTAGGATGAGAAGAGTAGCCTCAGAATACCATCTTTCCAACATCCTAAAAGCAAAGCTCCATTGGGCTGACATCAGAATATGGCTCTAAGGGTCTCTACTGAAATGTCCTTGGTTTGACCATGATGAGGGAGGGAAAGACCCTGAGAATTTAGGTGTGGGCTTTCAACTCTTTTCTTGGAGTGTGTAGGGACTGATGTGTCTGTTTTCTATAGTTTTGTAAAGGACACATGACAGCTGTCTTTGTAACTTGTCCTGAAGAGTAGTACATGGAGAAGGGTGGCAAAATGCTTGGGGGTGAGGCGGCTCTGAATGAATCCCCGTTCCCATCGCTGCATAACGATAGTGCTCTGGATGATTTCAAATTCTCCTGGCTTAATTAGCTGCCTACTTTATCTTCTCAACTCCAGCTCTTGTGTGATCAGCATTTCAGGTAATGACTGCAAAAGAGGAACTGGCCAAGTGACCACTTGTATTTTTTTCTACCTTGTCTAGGATCCAAGACCTTGAGATAATTTAAGCAGTGTCTCTCATTCTGAGGCCTGCATTTGTAGCTGGCAGGTCCTCATCATTATCATTTAGGTGAAGATACTCTCTTCTACTGCCTTCTTTGTTCATCGCTATCTTTCCATTCAATTAATTAGGGACTGCAGAAAGCAGTGTAATTACTCCATGAGCTGTACTTTATTGAATGTGGCAAGTGTATGTATAATTTTAGAGCACTTCAACTGAGGTGATGGACAGTTCAACTTTGAGCCAGGAGTTGAATTGGCAGCCAAGACTACCACTTGATCACAAGTTTAGGACAAACGGAGGTGAAATTAGCTTAGTGCTAATATGGGAGATTCAAGTAACTGAGGTGAAGAGGTGGATCCAGGTGAGGCTAAAGGAATCCCAGAGAATCCCAGAACCTGGACAGACGGGCAGCTCAAATCCATTAATGAACCTAGTTTGTCAGACTCAGCGGCTTCTCACATTTTTTTTATCTCCTGCGCCTATGGTCTTCTTACAGAATGTATTAATTATAGATTATACTACAGGTACTTATAAGATATTCTACCCTGAAAGCTTGTTATTTGGTCCTAGTAATTTGTGAATTGAGCTTTTTAAAAAGGTGTGGAAGAACACTGACTTTCAGCCTTTAAATTATAGAGCTTCTCACATATTCTGTTCAGATGAATTTCATTTGTATGCAGACTATTCACCAGGTATGCTACCCCACTTCACATTTTTAATCTCAGCTTCCCCTTTCCCTGTCACCACTGTGCTGGGTGACCCGAGTGCCCTCTGGGAGTCCAGGAGCTCACCTTTGGGAGCTTGTTCATGAGTGGATAATGGAGTTTCTAACAGCTACTCAACAGCAGCATGAAGCCAGCCACAGACCAGCAATAATGCTGAGCCCATCACTTTGAAATCAGTGTCTAGATGTAGAAACCAAGGATATTGGTCTAACCCAGTGGTTTTCAATCTTCCTAGTGCTGCAACCCCTTAATACAGTTCCTCATGTTATGGTGACCTCCAACCATAAAATTGTTCCACTGCTACTTCATAACTGTAATTTTGCTACTACTCTTATGAATTGTAAATATCTATGTTTTCCAATGATGGTCTTAGATGACCACCGTGAAAGATCCATTTAACACCCAAAAGGAGTCATGACCCATAGATTGAGAACCAATGGTCTAACAAAAATCTTAGGATAAACTGTAATTTGGCCAGGTATTATGTATATAAAGTTAAAGTGCTTGGCAATTATTCTTACTTTTCATTACATGTGTATTATACATATTTACATATTGCTTTTCATCCTTTGAAAAAATTACTGCAACTCAAAGGTATATAATTTGAGAAAATGCTCAGTAATTGTCATGGCTCATGTAACTGCTCATGGCCTTCATCTCTCTTTCCCATTCCTCATCTTGCTTCTCACCCTAACCATGTCATAATGTTTTCTTCCATATTTAGACCACTACCTGTATTAATTAATTTTCCTGTTGCTGTAATAAAATACCCAGCAAAAGCAACTTAGAGAAGGCAGCATTTGCTTTGGCTCACAGTTGAAGTCTACAGTCTATTAAGGAAGGGAAATTAGGCAGCCAGTCACATTGGATCTGTAGTCAAGAATCAGAGAGCGATCAGTCCTAGTACTCAACTATGGTGCTGTATTGTGTACCTAATAAACTTTGCCTGAGGATCAGAGAACAGAGACAGCTACTAGATTAGACACAGAGGTCAGGCAGTGGTGGCACACACCTTCAATCCCAGTACTAGGAAGCACACATGCCTTAATCCCAGGAAGTGACAGGGCTGGGTGGAGAAAGATATATAAGGTGTGAGGAAACAGGAACTAAGGCACTTTAGCTGAGACCCTTTTGGATGAAGAGTCAGAGGATTTCAGTCAGAGGATTCATGGAGTTGGTGAGGTAATAGGTGGTGGCTGTGGCTTGCTCTGCTTCTCTGATCTTTCAGCTTTTAACCCGATATCTGGTATCAGGTTTTTTATTATAAGACCATTTAAGATTTGAGCAACACTCAACTAGTTTCATTTTTTTTTTTTTTTTAAATACAGCCCCAAACTAAAACCCAGGGAATGACACTGCCTCCATTCTGGCTTTGTCTTCCCATTTCAATTAACTTAAGAAAACCTTTCACCAGCTTTTACAGAGGTAAACTAATCTAGACTATCACTCACTTGTGTGCCCAGAGGCTCATCTCTAGAGTGATTCTAGATCCAGTCAAGTTGAAAATCAATACTAACCATCACAAGATCCTAAAAACACAAGCAGCTTTGTGTACCTGTATTGTTCATGGTAATGAAAGGTACTCTACATACTTCCAGAAGATAAAGGTAAACACTAAACAGGCTGCAAGCCCTTCTATCTACAGTGATGAGCTGCCTGCAAGACACACTGGTGCATTAGTGGCACAAAAGTGGTAGGAGTAACCAATCACTATCTGATTGGAATTAAGGCCTACTCCATGAGATGGAACTTGTGCATAACACTGCCCAGATGGCCAAGAACCTGAGACCATACAGGCCATAGATGCAGGGGGAAAATACTACTGTTCTGCTAAAGGAATATAGTGATAACATGACTCCTAATGACATTCTGCTATACTCATAGATCAGTGCTTGCTCAGCCATCATCAGAGAAGCTTTCTCCTGCAGTATATGGGAACAAACACAGAGACCCACAACTGGACAATGTGCAGACAGTGAGAGGCCTTGAAACACTTAGTCCTAAATTGTATGTTCCCATCAAATCACTCCCTGCAGGGCTCAAGGAACTTTGTGGAAGAGCATGCAGGAAGATTGCAAGAGCCAATGAAGACAGAAACATCAAGGAAACAAGGCCCTCTAGACAACAGGAATGACGCACATATGACCTCACAGAAACTGTGGGAGCATGTACAGGACCTTCACAAGTCTAAGACAGGCGGGGTCCCAAGGAGAGGGGAAATAGACACAGTCCCCCATTGCTAACCTATAAACTATTTCCAGTTAATAACTGCTAACAAAGGAAAAAATAGTTTTCTCCAAAGGAGTCTCAATGTATATACAAAGCACATTTAAATGTAGGCTCCATGCCCAGCAGTAGATGACTAACATAAAACAAAGACAGTGGTAATTTGGAGGGTCTTTTCTCATAATACTTTGTCAGGGTGCTTTTTTTTAACCTTACAAATCTTTTAATCATGTATTTTGGTTTTTGATTTTGTTTTTATGGGTTTTCTGTGTGTTTGAATGCATCTCAGCATCTAAACATCCATCTTGTACTTTTTTTTTGGCTCTTTTCTCTATTTGGTTGTTTATTTTCTTCTATTCTAGTTTGTTTTTATATTATTATTATTATTATTATTATTATTATTACAACCACTACTTCTACTACTACTAGATGTCTTCATTGTCTAATAAGAGAAAGAAAGGATCTGGATTTGGGTGGTTAGGGATATTGGGAGGATCTAGAGGGAGTTGGGGTAGGGGAAACTATAATTAGAATATATTTTATGAAAGATAAACATATTTTCAAAAAAGAATCTAGATGTTTACCTATTTCAGAGTGCTTAAAGAAGTCTCCAGTTCCTTTTAAGTAATAAGACTGGCCCTAAGCAAAGGGAAAGGTGTATACACTATGGTGTGTATGGATTCCACCTGATGTGGATCTAAGACACATACACTTAGGTACTGCCTAAAGCCAATTTCAATTTATTTAAAGAAACCACATCTATAGAAACACACTGTCCATTATAGTATCCACTAGCAACATGTTGCTAGGGCACTTACATTATGGCTAGCTCAAGCTGAGATGCACTTTAAGTAAAAAATATGCTCATGAAAGGCAAAACTTACAATGAAGTAAAGACTGTAAATTACCTAGAAATAATTTTAAAATAATTGTATGATAAATTTTGGTATTCTGGCCATACTAGATGAAATAGAATATGCTGGTGAAGTTTTATTTCCTATTACTTCTATGGTGTAGATACTAGAAAATTTACAATTCTGTATATGGCCATTAGATAGCACTTTTGTAAACGTCTTTTAAATGACTTCAGGGAAGTCTCAAATATTTATAAATGATTAGTTTATAGCAGCAAGAACTAAGCAAAGCATTCATTTATTTCGAAAGAGTCAGTATAGAGCGTCTGCTTGGAATTAGGTAAGAGTCTATTCACATGATAAGTTGCCTGGGAGTTAGCAGGGGCTGAGCCCAGCAGAAAACGGCTGTACAAACATCAGGACCATCTGTTTTATTCTAGGTAATATATTAAGGCTGACTTGACAGGATGGCTTAATTTGGGCAGTGTAAAAATTGCTTTTCAGCTTCTCTTTGCTGAGACAAGACAGTTAAATGAGGTTAATATCGAGATAATCTTATACACCATTAATATTCAAGAATTCTTGAGTGTCACCTGAAATGGAAAGGAATAAAGATCAACAGTATCCAGAATGAGCTCCCATTAGCGATCTTTGAGAGCAAACAGTTCTTAAAGATCTTCCTGATGTAGCCTGGGGTAAAATTTAGGAGAGGAGGATGGGAACTGTGCATCTGTGCCTCTGGAAATTTGAAATAAGATAGTAATTTCCCAAATTTGCTTACTATCCTGAAGAAATAGTTTGTGCTATTCTTTCCCCAAGCACATGGCTGGTTATTGTTCAGACTTCCAACCAGATGGAAGATTTTCTGAGCATTACTATAAGACCCAAACCAAGAATTAGAAAAATCCCTTGTTGACTCTTCCTTTTGCTATGTCTTAAGCTATGAAATTTTGGTCTTCTTGCAATGTATTTTTTTTTTTTTACTAATATCTTGCATAAGAGAATTCATTTCTATCTTAAGTGTACAATTGGGTTGACTTGACAACAAATGTCCACCAGCATCTCTGCCACTGTAACCAAGATCCAGAACTTTCTGTCAAAATTCCTTGTGATTCTTATTAGATAGTTATTTCATGCCACTCAGAGTCCTTAGCAATCTAATTTGTTACATGCTGGTTTCATTTTGGAACTTCATATAAATGTACATTTTTGGTGTCTGGATTATTTTGCTCTAAATCTTATTTTTTGAGATTCATCCATGTAGTCATGTGGTATATGTTTTTTTATTCATTTATTTTTTTGGCTGCAGAATAATACACCCTGTTCAGATAGAGTGCATTTGCTTTATTCTTAGTCAGCAGGCATTTGCTGTTAACATTCACATGCAGGTTTCTTGTGGACCAAAGTTTTCAAATTAATTGAATAAATATTTAGGAACATGATTAGAGAATTGTATGTAAGGTATTGTTGAGTTCCATTATGGGTTTTGTTTTTTGTTTGTTTCTGGAACAGAGTCTCACTATGTTACCCTGGCTGGCTTGAAAGTCTGAGTGTAGGCTGGCCTCAAACTTACAGAGATCTGCCATTATGAAACTGTCATATCCTAAAATCTCTGCACCAGTTTAAATTCCCATAAGCAGGGACTGATAAATTCGGTTAGTCCACATCCTTGTGAGACTTTGTTGCCTGCCTTGTGTTTTAATCAACTTTAGCTATCCACCTATGTGGTGATATCATAACATACTGCACATCACATCACTGCTGTTTTGTTTTGTTTTGTTTTGTTTTTTCTATTCTTTAGATGTTCTGAGAATAGAACACATTCCTGCTAATCAGGTATTCTATACTACTCAGTCACACACTCAGTTAACATTGTTATTCTAACTTGCAATTTTTAAAAACATTTTACTGATTCTTTGGGGATTTCATATCATGCATCCTGATCCCGTTCATCTCCCCATCCCATCCCTTTGTATCCACCCTCTGCTCTTACAACCTCCTCTCTCAAAGTAAAATAAAATAATAAAAAAAAGAAAAACAGAAAACAAAAATAAAAACAAACAAATAGAAAAGAAAACTACACCAAACCAAATCAAAACAAAACCCCTAAAAAAATCTCAGCGTGGCAGCACTAGTGTGGCCCAGTGAGTCACACAGTGTACCCTTTAGTCCCTACATCTTTACTTGTGAGTGTCCATTATCATGAGTCACTGATTTGGGTTTAGGCTTCTGGCTTCTGCTACTCGGCCCTAGCTGGAACTCCTCTTGGATATCCTGTTGTTGTCTTGTTTTTTTTTGGGGGGGGGGAGCTGAGGATCAAACCCAGGGCCTTGCACTTGCCAGGCAAGTGCTCTACCACTGAGCTAAATCCCCAACCCCCTGTTGTTGTCTTGTGTCATGGAGATCCTGCAGCTTTGGATCCGGAGGTCACCTCCTTTCACACGCTTCAGCAGCTCATAGATGAGGAGGGTGTTGGAGTCTGGTACCTCATAGTCCTGGCTCTAGGCTAGCTGGGTTGGTCAGCCTGCCAGCTTTCCCTCATGGTCACCACCGGGGTGACCTCTCCAGCACTGCCACAGCTAGCTCACCCAATGCAGCCGCCATGAGTGATGGGAGGGTGGGTTCTCTTGCCCTCAACCCTTGGGGCTGACTTAACCACACCCACACTGCTAGGGCTGCTGTTTTGCCCAGTCAAGGTTCAGGGCCTGCTCTCTGGAGTGCAGTTGGTAGGGCCAGCTCTCCTGATCTCCTGTCCCTTCCCAGGCCTGCTCTCCCACCCACCACAGGTGGTGAGGGATGGGGAAGAGGAGAGGATACCTCTCCCTAGGCTGTTCCACCATATGGTAGATGAGGGTTGGAGCCAGATCCCCCACACGGATTTACAGTGCTGGATCGTCTGCACCCCATCAACAGGGTCAGCTCTACTACCTGCCCTTAACTTGCAAGTTTTTTTGAAACAGGGCAGGTCTGGCTGACTTAGATTTGCTGTGTAGACCAGAATTGCCTTGAACCAGAGATCTGCCTGGATGTGGATTTAAAAGCATGTAGCCACTATACCTAGCTTAACTTGCAGTCTTTAAATGAACTAAATTGTTGAGACTCTTCATATGATAGTCAATGATTTGTGTAACTTCTTTGATTCCCCTTCCTCTGGACTATTTTTGAGTGCTTACTTTCTTATTGTTGAATTTTAAGAGCTTTTGGGTATCTTGGATAAAAGTTCTTTATCAGAGATGTGTTTGTAAACTCTTTCTTCCAGTCTGTGTTTTTTTTTTTTTCTTTTCAGTATTCTTAAATATCTTTCATAAAGCAGAAGTTTTAAATTTTAATGTATTCAAGCTTAATGTTTTCTGGTACAGTATTTTAATTACTTTTGTAATTTTTATTAACTACATTTTAACTTATTTTCTTTGCTATGCATCAGAATTTTATGAACATATTATTAAAAATGTAAAATTTCATGTCTCCAGTCAGCTAACTTTGCATCTGGTCAGCCAAACTGAGAACCTTAAATTTGGGATTTAAAGAAGATCTCATGGGGTTATGGTAAGCTTAGCCTTTATTGACCTGCAGGAGGCCCTTTCATTATCTTGATTAAGTAGAAATTTAATTATCTTTATTTTGATTTTCTTTATCTTGAGATTGCATATTGACTGAGTGATGGTGTTTCTTCATTGTAGTCTTTCTATTGAGGGCAACAATTAATTATTTGGAAGTCTATCATAAAGCATGACAGGTACTGGTAGAAGGTTGATCCTTCAATTTCTGGGCCCCATGGAAATGTTTTCCTCAAACCTTATGAACATAAAATGCCCAAGTGATCAGTCTTACCAAGCTTTCCAAATAAAGAATATCTTGTTTTTAATGCATCTTTCAAAGTTCAGTGTTTGGGAATCAAAGTCACATGTTAATATTATTTGGGAAGTGGGGACTTTGGGAAGTGAGTGGCAGAGATCTCCCAAATCAGTGAAGTAGTGGATTGTCATGGGATTGTGATGTAGATATGATAGGATGAAAGGGTAGATTAATGAACCTACTTTTGAAAAGCAACAACTTGTTTAAAATGTTTTATATTGGTATAGATTTTAGTTTATTGATACAAGTTTAAACTTAATTTTGTTATACTGTATATATATTTCTACTCTCGTTTGAGGTATTATGTTTATGTAACTCACTTAGATTGTAATGGATAATTAAGAAATACAGACCATTAGTCTTCTATGATAGTCAAACTTATAGTCATGTTAAGTTTTCTAGGTATACATAGATGTATTTCAGATAGGTAATCTTCAAACACTTCAAAGATCTACAGAATATGGCATTTAAAATATTTTTAAAATTTAGACTTTCTTAACAGTGAGACATGTCTACTCCTGGCAGCACCTATTTATTTCAGAGAGAAGGATGGGCATCAAGACATTTAATATGGAGTTTATTTTACCTTGGCAAAAATAGCCATTTGGGCAAGAAACTTTACAAGAAATTTTACAAATTGAAAGTTAAAATCTTCCTTTTGAAAAAAAGAAAAAAGAAAAGGGGAAGTGCTCTGGGATGTTCTGTACGCAAATGCATTCCTCTGATTAGTTAGTAAATAAAACACTGATTGGCCAGTAGTCAGGCAGAAAGTATAGGCGGGACAAGCATGGAAGAGAATTCTGGGAAGTGAAGGCTAGGGAGGAGAGACCTGCCAGCCACATGATAAGCAACATGTAAGGTACAGGTAAGCTATGAGCCACATGGCAAAGTATAGATTAATAGAAATGGGCTGAATATAAGAGTAAGAGCTAGACAATGGCAGGCCTGAACTAATGACCAAGTAGTTTAAATAATGTAAGTGTCTGTGTGTTCATTTTATAAGTGGGCTACCAGACTTCTGGGGCTTAGTGGGGCCTGGAGAAAAGCTCTCCAGCGACAGGATTGGCTTTAGCACAGCAGCTGGGTCTCTCTGACATCCCCGCTGTGCCCTGATTCTGCAGAAAGGCCCTTAATTCTCAATGGGCACTGAGCAGATTCCTGGTTTATGCTTTTGCACATGTCACAGCTGTGAGTCAATGAAACTTCTATTCCTTCTAGAATAACAGAAAACAACCAGGATAGAGTGTGACTCACAAACCTTTTAAACAAAAGCAGTGGGCACGGGCTGAAGGAGGAGCTGCCGAGCATGCGAAGGCAGACTGAGCTGTGGAGCGAGAGCCCATCTCACACCAAACCAGCAAACAAGAGGAGAGATGGGAGCATGCGATTTTTTATCCATATCAGCAGAAATCAAAATTAAATTTCTAAAAGCTCCATGTGAGCTTCATATGTATCTCATAGTTCTGGAGGGGTTTTTGTTTTCTTCTGTGGGCCATGTTTTCATTATCAGAGGATGTACCCATAGATTATAGCAGAAGGGACAGAAAAACAACTGAATGAAACTTGACTCCAAGACTTGGAATTCTACTGTGAGAAAGCAGTCTAAGAAAAATGAATCAACTAGTGATATTTGGGACTATGGGGCTGGTGAGAGTTGTATGAGTTTAGATCCTGGTTCATGCTGTTAGGGGTTGGAACCTATGAGGGCATAAAAAAGAGTGTATTTAGCCTTGGGAAAGATGTGAAATTCTGGTCCAGAGGGCAAGTTGTGGGAGGCAGACTGACTTAGAAGATACCTATCTTGTAATCAAAACAGTACTATACATTCAAAAAGAATGATTATGGACTTGATTTAGGAAAATTCTCCTGGATTACACAATTGGTTATAATACAATCACATGAGTCCTGGAGTTAGGTTGCTGTAAATACAAATTAAAGACTTGAAGTGTCAGGAGGGACTTTACCTACCACTGCAGGAAAATACCAGGAAGCATAGTCAGCTTCTAGGGGCCATGCAGGAAATTCAAGGAAGTGAATTTGGCAATGACCTACACAAGCTTGGAATCCAATTCTTTTCAAAGTTTAAGGCCTTTAAGCAAAGAGGCCTCCCAACTACCCAGACATCTGATTCTTGAAAAGTGGGAGATTCTAAATTTGCAATGTTCCAAGTTGCCACATTAATGTGCCATAACAGCAAGAGAAAAACTAAGACTCATAAAGAGATGTGTGCTGTTTTACATGTGAATTGGGGACTTGAAAACTTGCTTCAAGCTAGTCAAGTATGGATGTCTGAGGTGCATCCACACAGAGGAAGAGTGAGAATCAACAACTTTAGGGGGAAAAATAGACAGAAAGAAATTCGCTAACCAAGATTTTATGTTAAAAAATTAAAGTGAGTTAGCATGCTCAGAATGTACTGAATAGATGCCTGTGCCTTTTGACTTTGAGGGAGGGGACTGTGGAATGACCTTTACTAAATAATGACCTTTGCCCTGTGTAAACACAAGGCTCATATTCATGTTCTGACACTGAGATTCCCATGCACTTAATTGGAAGGAAAGGGGCATGGAGCTGCAGAGATAAGATTTTTCTGCATTCATTTCAGAAAGACCTAATAATTGAAAATACAAATGTGGACTATTTAGTCAGTTGGATGAGGTACTGCCTAGTAATATGGGCAATTTTAAGATTCACTACTTATTATCATTCTAGGATGAGAGCAGAGTCTGAAAAACCTGGTTCCTCAAAGACACTGAAATTCTCAGTCCTTCTCACTTTGTATTCTATAGACTCTTGTCATATGGGCTGGGGTGAGTTTACAATAGCAACTTATCAAAAACATTGCACTAACTCTCAATCATTTTTACCTTTCTTGGTGACTTATTCCATAAACTCTTAAATCAACCAAAAATGTAGATGTTGACATCTTTCTAATACAGTGTCCTCCAATGACAAAAAGGGGAGGGGCTCGGCTAGAATTTAAGGGCTACTGTAATAAGTCCTCCTGGCTGCAGTCAGGTATTCTGATCAAATGCACAGCAGCTAAGTAGATCTCCTGGGATTGCTATTGTATGCAAGGTGAAGCTATTTCTTGTGACTTCCAAACATTTATCTCCACAGATCGCTGTGTTGATTCATAAATCCTGAGAAAGTTAAAAGGGATATTATTCAAAATCTGGCATGAAGATACAGAATTTCAATAAGCTATTATGTCACAGAGTTTATGGCTTTTGAGGTGAGTGATGGTTATTCAAGCTTTTCTCCTGGCCTTTCCTCTACCAGTGCTCTAATTATAGGACCCAATTTACCTATGGGCTCATCTCTCTCATTTCCTACTTTCTGCAAATGAATGTGTCATTCGTTTCTTTGAATACAAACCTTTGCTGCCATTGTCTAATGGCTCTCCTTGAATTCAGTCTCCTTTTGAAATGGAAATAGCACGTGTTTGTCTATAAGATGCCTTTTGGTTATTTATGACCAGCCTAACATCACTAAAACATTTGCACATAATCTATTATAGATATCCTTTTCATGCCAAGATTGAATGTCAGTGGTTAGAAAAGAAAAACTCATTTTTCTGTGCTTTACCCAGATGAGACTTTCTTGGTGAGGGAATTGCAGGGACTTGTGGAACCAGAGTTATTTTTGACACTTATGGAATCTTCATTTGGAAGAACTGGTATCATGGCCATTGTTTAACTAGCTAATAGGTTTATTGTATATGTTACACTATATACCATCAAGATCAGATGTTCTATAAACCATGTTCTGAGGTTTGCCTAGAGTCTCTCTCATATAAAATATTTCCACTTCCATCTAGTTTCTAAAACAATTTCATGAACTAATTTTTCCTGGTTTGAATCCAATTATTGGTGTGTATATATTAACAGACAGCTTCGCTTGTGACCTAGGCCTAACATGCTTGCCATTAAGGTAAAGATATGTCTCAGCTCATCTCCTTAAATAATACTTGATACAGAGGTGGAAAAGCAAAGGGGGCTGGATATTGGAAAGGCTTAAGACAAACCTCACAGAGTTGATTGTTTTCCTTGGCTTCTTATTGCCTTAAAATCAAATGCTTGGCTTTCCTCTGTGGTATATCCTTTTCTTTATAAGCCACAATTACTGAATAATATGAGTCAACCAATCAGTGAAGCACGTCTACCATCCACAGTTAGAGGAGTGAATCATCATCATGATAGTGCTTCCATTATTACTTATTTTAATGGAAAAAAGGGAGGCTTCTCTTACAGTGATCCCTCCTGCAAGTGAGACAGTGTTGAATCCTCACAGAAGCTCAAGCCTGGGCTGAGCTAGTTCCCCATCTCTCTTGCCTTCTGCTTCTATCTGCTGCTGTAACTGCATTTCAGAGCAGCAGGTCTTCCTCCTTACAGGCTTCTCTTACTTATTTCTGATCCTTACAGGCTTCTAAATTTCTTTTCTACAGCATTGGACCTTTGAGCTATGGAAGGCCTATTGCTTTCAATTTTTAAGTACTTGAATTTTGAAGAAGCAGACACACTCATGTAATCTTTTATTTTGCAAAGTCAAGTTTTATCTAGAGGAAGGTTTTGAATTTACAAATATTTAGGTGAAGATTTAGAACCCTAAAGTTCTAAGGACTTTAAAAGTTAGAGAACTGTGGTAAAGATTTAGAAGAGTAAAACACATACTTTGTTATGAAAGATTACATAGCCATAAAGAGATATCAAAGGTATAAATTATCTTCTGAATTATTAAATGAAAATAAGATTAATAGTATAAATATAGTGCTTCCTTTGGAAACTGGTGCATGCAGGAAGTTTGCTAGGTGGATAACTGTCACATGCTGACTGTTACTTTTTCTGTCCCCTCTCTCCACCCATTTTGTCTTGGGGCATTCACAGGGATATTGATGATTCTCTTGGGGGTCCTCAGGAGTAACCCAGGTTTCCTGTCTCCATCTCTCACTGTCTTCTCCTCACTAGGAAGGAGCAACACACTTGATTACTGGGCTTGGCACACTGGACTTGGCAGACCCCTCAGGCATTGTGCATGTTTCTTTCTCCTCTCAGCTTGTCCCACCGGCACTGAACCTCTGTCTGTGGATGCCATCCTTGCTGCTCCTGGGCCTATGTCTGCTCTCACCTCCAGGGCAGCAGCCCTCTCTCATTGACCCCTGAAATAAGCTTCATGCTGCAACACTGCATCACCACAAATAAGGGTGATATTTTGTTCCCCAACTCCTGTATCTGTTCCTTAATTGTTTCTTTAAAAAAAACAGGTTATCAAAATTCAAACTCCAAAAAGAAATTTGGGACTATTGATTTATGGTCTGCAGAAAAAGCAGTTTACCGTAGCAACTGTAGGACATTGTTGGGCCACCTAAGGAGCATGGGTTGTTGAGTGCATGCCACTTGCATAGGTGAGGGTGTGTAGTTTTTTGTTGTTGTTGTTGTTATAACTACTGCCTTGAAGCTGATTCCAAGTTTGTTTATTGTTGGTTTTGATGATCTCTAACTTTAGACAGATCTTAAGTGTGCATACTGGATTCTAAGACTGCCTGGTGAGAATTGAGTGAGGCTAATGCTTGATTATGTCTCAGTGTTTGGCACTGCTATAAAGGGATACCTGAGGTTAGGTAAGTAACAGAGAACAGAGTTTTATTTATTACAGTTCTAGAGGGTGGAAAAGTCGCTAAAGCTAAGATATGCACATGTGGGGAGGGACTTTATGTTGCATCACGCAATGGCAGATTGCAGAAGGGCAGGAGATTTCAGGATAGCGAAAGATAGCTGCAATTTTTCTTTAGCAGGAATTCATATCGCTTTCTGTGATTACGGCATCAACACTTTCACGAGGAGACAACTCTTAATGAACTATTCCCCTCTTTTTCCTACTTATCTTCACTGTACTGGGATCTTGGCTTCCAACACAACAGTGTTGTGTGTCATTTCTAAATCATAGCAGACTGGATTGCTCTAAAGATGTGAGTCATCAGGCTGATGACTGTATTATAGCACAGAAGACTGTGTTGGGAAAACTCCTCAGGGGAGCTGGTGATTTACAGCCCATTTAAATGTATCCTTGGGTATTCATAGAGTCTCCCCAACTCTCCTTTTTTTATGTAACTCTACAGAAATACATCTTTGCCAGGTACAGAACTAGTTACTTTTCTTGTGGCTATGACAAAAATATCTGATGGAACAATTGGAACGAAAAGAAGTGTATTCGGCTCAAAGTGTCAGATGATATAGTTCAGCATGCTTTGGAAGGCATGGCATGGCAGAGCTCATGAGATGGAGAGTGTGATGGCTCTTCATACAGCTCACCAGCAGATCAAGAAGCTGAGATGTGGATTGGGATAGAACTTGCAAGCAATATAATTTCTTTTCAGAGCTCTCTCCAGTGACCTGCTTCTATGAGCTCAATCAGAGTTTCCAAGTCTTCACAGCCTCCAAAAGCAGCTCTACTGACTGGAGATCAAGCATTCAAACCTATGAGCCTGTACATTTCATTTCTAAACCATGTAGGTACTTCTTGTGAACACACAAGTGGACACACACACACACACACATACACACACACACACATTGACTCTCCAATCAGACTTGGCCAGAAGACTGGTCCATCTCCAACAACTGTACAAGTCTTCTATGATCCAGACATGAAAAGATGAAACCAACTCTACAGAAACCCTAAAATTCAGGGTATGACCTTGCTGCTTTGGTAAACATTGGTTCTGCCTGTACCTGAACTTCCACCAGACATTAGTCGCACAAGGAGTACTCAACATGCACAGTGTGGTAGAGGATTCCCAAAATCTAGTGAGACTCTCATAAGTGACTGACAGTTGTGGAAATACCATTGGTATGCTGGCTCCCCTCCCAATGAAGAAAGAAAGCTTCAAATCTGACATATACTGCATCATTGGAAATGAACCAATGTCACTGTCAGAAGGAATTTGTTACACCACTGCTTGGATCACTTCTCTGGTCTAGTTCCTTTTCCCTCTTGTTTTGGGAGAAACTTATCCCCATGTATGAAAATCATCTGTAAATGTCAGGAGGTGATATGAAATCACAGAGAAAGACAGATCCAAGGTGCCATTTATTAGGAACTCTTGTTCCGAGATATATGGTTTGGGTGTCAGAAAGGCAGTAAGAGCCCTAGACCCCACAGCAAGAGAAAAAAAATGCTTAATTACTAAGCTAAACAAAGGGGGGTTAGGTGTAGTGGATAGCCATCCCATCATTGGCCTGGAAGTTCCAACCTCCATTGAGGCTTCAGTAATGATCACGCCCACAAGGCGGGGCAGAGGAGGGAGTGGAAGACCAAGGAGCAGGAGGAGGTGGCGCTCTTGGTTCCGGGACGCCGGACGCTGGAGGTGGACCGAACAGAGTTCTCCAGAGAACACCGCCGCCAGACTACCCTATACCTTTGCCAGACCCTGCAACCTACCCCTTCATTTGTAAGTTACCCCACAAAATAAACCTCCCTTTTAACTACATGGAATGGCCTTAATAATTTCACCAATAGTTAGGGCCCAACACAATGTATGTGGTCATTGTCAAAACTGGTAACATGCCCAGTATCTCCTAGGAAACAGTCAGGGACCCAGTTGCCAACACAACATGCTTGGCTGTTCAAAGACTTTAAGCTGTAGGCTAGTGTCACTAGTAACCAAAATGGTGGTTATAACCAAGATGGCTGCAGACATGTTAATCTATATCTGCACCAGAGGACACATTCTGAATTCCAACAGACCAATTCCATATAAATAATAACCTCAGGTTTTGATTTGGGGAAATCAAACCCAATGTAATAATCAATACTCTTATTTCCATTGTAACACAACATGCCATGTATGCAACAGAGGCACTGCCTATGCTTTTCTGTATGCCTAAATATCCCATTTGTATTTGTAAAACAGGATCTAGAACATTCATTTTACTGATTTGATGCTTCTGTGTTGTTAATTAGAACACAAGAGAATGTTAAAGCTTAAGTTGTCACAGGGAGCACTGGGCCATGACAGTGCAGTTCTGTGATCCTACAAATAACTAAGGATTTATATGCTAACACTAAATATTTATTAGCAATTATTAGCACCAGGTTCTTTTGAAGATATGCATTGCAGTTATGGGAAATGTTCATAATTTCATGGTATTTTTTAATTCACATGCCATTAATTCCAGAAGATTAAAAAATGTTCACACTTGAGGAGAAAAGATCATTACCAAACAAAACCAGCTTGAGAATGTGTTGTAGACCAAATATTTGTGTGATTAGTTTGTAGATTCAGTTTAATAAAGTTGAGCTCAGGAATGTTTATGCTAAGATCAAAGTATTGCATCATAGATGAACCGCTGTAGAAAGACTGGGCCAGATGCACTGTGCAACCTTTAATTCTGCTTATTTTAGTGTTTCTCTATTCTATTCCATTTATGTATCTATTCTTACTGCTGCACCGAACTCCCAGCTTGCCTGTGGCCCTTCTCTGTTCTTTCTTCTGAGCGGTGTCCCATTTTCCTCACCGCACATTTGTGTCTGTGAATCCTGTTTCCCCATGCCCTTTCACTCTGATCACACACTCTCCATGTCCTTACCCATGGCTTAAAAAAATTGGTTCTTTAGCCTATCTGTAGCAGAATCTAGAGGAGGTGTTTTGGAAAAGTATAGATTTTTGTGCTTTAATGCTGCCAACATCTTCCAGTTTTTTCATTCTCTTTCTGGCTTTTAATTTTAGGATTAACACTTTACTTGCAGTTTGCCTATTTGCTTGTTTGAAGATACCCACGCGGGTGTGTGTGCACACATACAACACATACAACACACACATACATCCCTACACAAACACACACATCTATATCTACATACACATTTATCTACACACACACATCTACACAAACACATATATTTTCACACACATCTATATCTACATTCACACATATGTACACACACACATCTACACAAACACACATACCTATATTTTCATACACAGTTATATACACACTTACCTCTCTATATACACATATCTACATACACATATATCTAAACACACACACCCCTACACAAACACACACATAGCTTCACACAAACAACTAAAGCTACACACACACATACATATCTACATATACAACTATACACACACCATCTATACATACATCTACACTGTACACACACACATATTGAAGATACCAAGAGCTCTCTTAGTCTTTAAAAGAGTGTTGCCCAGCAGCAATTTGTGCACTAAATGTCTGGTGGCAATAGTGATGCTTGGGTGCCTGTTTTGTGATTAGGCTGACCCTTCCTGTGTAGGGAGTAAGTCTGAATTTCTATTGTCTGGAAAAGAATGACCATTTTTATCTGATCCCTCCAAAGTTCTCTAGTGATCATTAAAAGTAGAAGGCAGAGAAAGTGAGAACCACACACTGGGGAAATGACCTTGCCAGATATTTGTCGGATCTAGGTCAAAGCACACATCTGAATTGCTAACTTTGAAATACATCTCACTATGCTGTGGCTCTTTGATATAACCATTATTACTTTATCTCTTATGTATCTTTTTACATCTTAGTCTATTGATGGACATATTAAAGAAGTAATAATAGTAATGGAATTACACATACAATGCACTGTTTATTGCTTTTATTTAATTTCAGTTAAAGCCTCTATTTTTAATAATAAAAGATCTCAAGGATAATTACATAGCTGAAAAAGATTTAATTTATATGGAAACAACCCAAAACTGTCAAGTTATTCTTAGAGTTTTATGGAATTGCATAGATTTCTAGCTAAGAGAGAAACCTAGAAAATGTCATGTTACTTGTGAAATCCTAAAATATGAATTACTTTGTCAAGATTTTTGAGGCAAAGCTCAGAAGTCTCCACAGAGCTGTCGCAGTGAATCAGCCTCTTAACATGACTATATTGTTTTCTACCGACTGGACTGCACACTGCTGCAGCTTGAATTAAAGCCACAAGAGAGATTTAGGATTTAAAGAATAGATCCTTTCTAAGTAAGGTATATTGTAATCAGAAGTCTAAATCTGATTATTCAAGAGGATTCAAATAAAAAGCATGATTAAAAACTATTTGTTCTTCATCTTAAATCTCAAAAAAAAACCAACCAAACCAAAAAAAAAAAATGATTTGTCAGTTTTAGATGTTGTCAATCATTCGGTTTCAGTTATTCCACACTAACTCCTGAAGACTTGTCCTGGATTCAGCAGATGTCCTACTCTTCAGACACTGCAAATTTAAAGGGCAATGGGACCAACATGATAGAAGTGGACAACGGACCGTTGTTAAAGAGATGTGATGCTTCAAAATAGTCACTCAAGGGGCTAGAAAGGCAGCTCAGCGGCTAATTTCACTTGCTGCTCTTTCAGAGGACCAAAGTTTGGTTTCCATCTTCCATGTCAGTTAGATCTAAACCATCTCTAACTCCAATTCCAGGGTAGCTGATGCCCATTCTAGCCTTTACAGATCCTTGCACATGTGCACACACACATACACACACAGATACACACACAGATACACACACACACACACACACACACACACACACACACACATAGTTTTAAAAATAGTCATGAAGTAGGATGAAGTGTCTTTGGACCCTGGCATTGACATGGACTTAAAAGTCAATTGGAATTGATTGATCATGGATGTTCATTACAGGAAAATCCACTTGAAAACACATTTACCCCTTGAAGATAGCCAGCTAGCTGTAATGATTCTTTAAGCCAAATGTCAGCCATACAGATCCCCTCACCAGCTTCAATGAACATAATTGTTTATAATTCTAAACTCTGAGTCTTCAGATGTAACTGGTTTTTAAACCACAAATTTGCTGTTTTAGGAGATGAAAACAGCACTCATAAATTTCAGGACAAGCGGGGCTGTAGTGGTGCATGCCTTTAATCCCAGCACTCAGGAGGCAGAGGCAGGTGGAGCTCTGTGAGTTGAGGCCAGCCTTTGCTACAAAGTGAGTTCCAGGAAAGGTGCAAAGCTACACAGAAAAACCTTGTCTCGAAAAACAAAACAAAAATAAATAAATAAACAAATTTCAGGACAGTGGCAAGAAAACACCCAGAAAATTACCCAGAGAGGAAAGCTGGGTTAATTGACACTCCAAAGAAAGACAACAGATTTGGTAGCAGTATCATCACAGTGTTCTAGAATGTAAAGGAAAAACTGTTCAAAACTCTTCCTCTTGCCTTCAGCATCCAAACTTAAACAGACTTACCCTGTAGTGGGAGCAGACTAAAGGAATGTTGAGATGTGGAAGGACAGGCATTTTCTTCCTGTGTGTGTCTTCCTGGGAATCTATAGGGAGATATATTTACATGAATTGTGCGAGGAAAAGCCAGGGAGGTGGATGTGGGTGCAGGAGCACAGAGAATGGACATGGACGAGGTAGATGTGGACTTGCCAACACAAATGCAGCAAGTTCCAGATGAGCAGCTTGGCATGTGGTTCACAGTGGTGTACCTGGAGAGAAGATGTGGAGAGAAACGGAAGGAAAACCGGAGCTGGTAGATTTTCTTATGCAGGTCATTCTATAGAAGGAGGACTGGGACAACCTCATACATCATCAAATGTTAGCAATATGTAGAAAATATTCAAAGACAATAAAACTAATGGTGAAATGATGTGTATATCAACTTCGGGTAAGGCAAAATATGGCACAAAAATGGAAGTAGATTGCATGAGTTTTGATGAGATAAACAATTTTATTGTATAACAATAATACCAAATTTGGTCTAATTCAAATAAATAAGATTATACTGACAGGTTAAACACAGGAAAGGAATATCAAAGTACACTGAAATTTTTTATTTTAGAAATGTTTATTGGTATTGTATACTAAAATTGAGTCATAAGTGAGTAGCATCTCTATCTATGTAACATTTAGAAACATCAGAGGAGGAGGAACAGAAGAGATGTAGATGTGAATTTCCAGGGAAATTGGAGAGAGGGAATGCTACTTTTATTTGCTTGTTATAATCTTTTTACAACAGTTTAACTAAAGTGGAAAACTATGTGCAAAAGCTGAATATACAGTTCAATGTTAGAACATGTTCTTAGCATGTGGAAGGTCCTGTGTCCCACTTAGCAACATTCAAAATACTACTTTCAGGTAACAGTCTAGAAGAAACAAATATTAATAACAGGTGACATTAAAACAACAACAACAACAAAAGAAACAAAAAACTTCAACAACCCTTAACCGGCCTAATACTCAAACAAGCACCTGACCAAACATTAAAGTTGCCTCCCACTACTGAATTTGAAATTAATACCTGGAACTTCTTTTCCTTGGGCCATGCTAAACAAGAAAGGTCAATAAAAAATGCAAAGAAACATTAAAGGTGATCACATACCACAATTCCACATCAAAATGCCTGATTATGGGTTTCTAAGCAATTTGGATTTAGTGCCAGACAGGTCTGAAGGAGAAATGGAATTTGGTGTGAGATAAATAAGATGTTTAGCTGGAGGACACCAGTGTTGATTTGCCAGATAGAGGGAATGTTCTATGTCTCAAGCTTTCAAAATTTGCAGAAATGCATGATCGTCAATGATGGCTAGGGGAAGACTTGTCATTTTCTTAGTGGTGTTATAAAGTGGCCCATGCTCCAGTTAGTAACCCCAACTCATAGACATGCAAGCAAGTCTAATTAAACTAGGGACTCATACACAAATGTGGTGATATATTGTGTACCTGAATAAACTTGCCTGAGGATCAGAGAGCAGAGCCACTAGATTAGAAACAGAGCTAGGCAGTGGTGGAACACACCTTTAATCCTAGCCCTTGAGATCTCATGTCTTTGCTTGGGAAGGACACATGCCTTTAATCCCAGGAAGTAATATGGCAGGGCAGAGAAAGGTATATAAAGCATGAGGAAACCAGAACTCTCTCTCTTTAGGTTGAGCATTTTGTAGTAAGAACTACTGGCTGGCTGTTCTGCTGCTCTGGTCTTTCAGCTTTCACTCTCATATCTGGCTCTGGGTTTGTCATTAAAAGACCATCTAAGGTTTGAACAACACACAATGAAGATGTGAAAAGGGGATATTTGCTGTAAAGAAGGAGGGTTTCAGGGAGAAGGGGAGATGAAAGAGGTAATGGGGCTTGAAAAAGACGAAAGTTCATTAGTACATGTCTGAAACTATCAAAGACTAATAAATAAATACACATATTTTAAAATTTCAGAAATAAAGGTGTAAAAAGCAGGAAGGAGAATAATAGAAAGGCTCCCAGATTTAGGCTTCAAATGGTCACTGAAATGTACAACAGAAACCATGGTTAGAAAACTCTCTTTTTTAATTGAAGAATCACCTCCTAAGTAGTCTTAGTGTGGCAAAGCTTTCATTGCTTGTTAAATTGATTGCTTTTTTTTTTTTTTTGGTTCTGCAAAAATATGGTTCTTTTTCTTCCTTGTTGAATTTAGACTTTTCAGAAAGTGCTAGATTTTTATTACTACAAATTAAAGTCTTTAATTTCACCTATAAAACATGTTAAGAATAAATATGGGTAAGGATCTTTCGCCTTACTGTTCCCTGTTCACTAGGAGGTAAATACTCTAGGCAGGAGGAGATCGATAAATTTAAGCTATATTTATCTCCTCTACTTGGGGTGCCATAGCTCTGGCGATATGAATGTTTGCTGGGTAACAGAAGCATGAAGAACAGTTCCACCTGTTTATGTGCTTATGTGTAGATCACCAGCCAGCAGATGGTAAACTCGGACAAACTTGATTTTCTATTTTGGGATTTACTGAGAACAAGGGAGTTCTCCCTTCCTTCTTTCCATTTATCTTTCTGTCTTTCTCCGTCTCTTTTCCCATCTTTCTCAGTTTGTCAAAGCAATTTTTGTTGTGTATACATAATGCTGCTAACAGAGCAAATGTGTATAACTGTAAGAGCTTTAAGTAGGTGTTGACATGCGGAGGAGGGAAAGGCATTACCATGCAGACCTCTGTTGATATCCCTGTAGCTATGCATTCATGGTGATTTTTGAAGGGTAATGATGATGAGCATGTTCTCGTGTCTCTGCACTGCCCTTGGCATGGGTTGGCCACTCTGCAGAGGAATCAAACTAATTATCCTTTCTCTAACTCATTTATATCAAAGTTTCAAGCTTTACCAGCTGGTGAACACAAAGTGATTGATTTCAGGAGACATGCTGTGGGATGTTCTGTATATTAAATGTGTTGCTCTGATTGGTTAATAAATAAAACGCCGATTGGCTAGTAGCCAGGCAAGATGTATAGGAGGGACAAGGAGAGAGGAGATTTCTGGGAAGTGGAAGGCTGAGGCAAAGAGATGCTGCCAGCTGCCACCATGAGATGTTAAGATACTGGTAAGCCATGAGCTACATGGCAACTTATAGACTAATAGAAATTGGTTGATTTAAGATATAAAAAAGTTAGCAAGAAGCCTGCCATGGCCATACAGTTTGTAAGTAGTATAAGTCTCTGTGTGTTTACTTGGTTGGGTCTGAGCAGCTGCGGGACTGGCAGGTGAGAGAGATTTCTCCTGACCCTGGGCCAGGCAGTGTAGTGGATAGCCATCCCAGCATTGGCCTGGAAGTTCCAACCCCCATTGAGGCTTTGGTAATGGTCATGCCCACAAGGCAGGGCGGAGGAGGAAGCGGAAGACCAAGGATTGGGAGGAGGTCTCTCGCTTGGTTCTGGAACCCTGGACGCTGGAGGTAGACCAAGCAGAGTTCTCCAGAGAACACCACTGGACTGCACTATACCTTTGCCAGACCCTGCAACCTACCCCTTCATTTGTAAGTTACCCCACAAAATGAACCTCCCTTTTAACTACATGGAGTGGCCTTAATAATTTCACCAATAAGGCAGGACCAGGAAAATGATAGCTACAGAGACAGAACCTCTCTGCTCCTGGCTGTGAAGGATTCTGCTCTTTGTCTTTGAACATCCTCAAGACATTTTTATCCATGTTCACAAGATAAGTGCTCTTAGCTTCTGAGTGATTTCTGTTGAAGAATCATCCCCTTTTAACATGAAGGTTTATTGCTTTAGTCAAGTGAAATTCACTTCTAATCACAAGTTTTGTTAGAAGAAGCCCCTGTGTACAACAATGTATAACTTTTTACATACAAATTTCAAACATCCTGCAAAGTGGCATTCTAAGAAGTTCCAAGCCCTGGTGGTTTGAGATGCCTCAGGTACTTCTGTTGAAGAAGATACAGTGACCATGGCAGCTTTACAAGACGTAGGGTGGGTGGTTCCCAGGACACATACACAGTCTCATGCATGATTGCTGTTTGTTTTCAGCTAACCCCTTCTGCTATCCTGAGTTCCATTGTTGCCATTTCCCTGGTAAGATTTGCTTTGTGTTTTCAGCAGTTCTCTCGAGCTATGACACTTTATGACAGAGGAACCCTCTGCCTTTCCAAATTGCATTTAATCAAAATACAGCCTTCCAATCCACAGTTATTCCTGTCCTCACCCCTAGACATACTGTATCAAGATGAGTGTGTTGGGCCAGCTTCAGACTGCTATACAAATATCAAATACTTACTCTTATATGGTCTTGAATCAGCAAATTATATGTTGAGTGTTCTATAATACCACTTCAATTTGATCCCATTTTCCCCTTTTTGGGTGTGTGTGTGTGTGTGTACACGGGTGTGTTGCTGCATATATTTGTGTGTGTGTCCATCTGGAAGTCAGAGGACAATGCTGGAGATTATTCTTCAGGTGTTGGCTATCTCCCCCCTCCTCTCTCTTTCTCTCTCTCCCACCCTTCCTTCTTCCATCCCTCCCTTTCTCCTTCTTTCTTTTGTTGAGATAGGGTCTCTCACTGGCTAGCCATGTAGGCTAGGCTGGTAGGCTGGCTGGTACTGAGCCCCAAGGACCCATTTGCCTCCACTTTTCCATTACTGGGATTATGAGCACATACCATTGTGCTCAAGTTTTTAATGTAGGTTCTGGGGAATTAATGTCAGGCTCTCATGCTTTCCTAATAGGACTAAGCCATCTTCCTAAGCATACCCCCAACTTCTTTTTACCTAACAGACACCAATATGTATACATGACCATCAAACCCCAGGGATATATAGGTTTGGGAGTGTAGGATTGTAATTTTGTCAACTTGACACAAACTTAGACTTATCTTGGAAGAGGGATTCTTAAATGACAAAATTCCTTTATCAGATTGCCAATAGACAAATCTGTGGGGCATTTTATTGATTAATGATTGTTATTGGAGGGCACAGCACACTGTGGGCTGTCATTCCTAAACAGGTGGTCCTGTTATATAACAAAGCAGGCTGAGTAAGCCATGAGGAGCAAGTGACTAAACAGTGTTCCTCTAAGGACTGTGCTCCAGTTTCTCCTTGTAGGTACCTATACTGACTTCTCTTATGATGGACTATAGGCTGTAAACTGGAAAAAAAATCTCTTCCTTCATGAACTTGGTTTTGGTCATAGTGTTTGTCACACTAATAGAAAGCAAATTAAGGCACCACTGTCCAAAAATCTCCCTGTCAAAATTAAATTTATTAATCTATACATGCTGAAGAGCAGAGTTTATTCCTATTGGTGGAAGCTCATTTAATACACTGTAGAAGGTTGCACAATTTCTTTCCACTCCCACAGAACAAAGAAGAGCCTGCTCCAGTCTCAACTTGTCAGGAAACAATTTTTAAAAGTAATTCTGTTTCCAATTATTAACATCACAAACTTGTCACCTACACATGCCAACATTTGCCTAACAGTTTATTGTTTACAAGAAACAGAATCATTCCTTTCTGAAATCATATTTTAAAATATCTCCAAATTTTAATACTCTCCTTTCTGTTACTTTTGAAATTTCTCAATGGACTATCTTTTGCTTTTCACAGTAGTAGGGATTTAGTGCCAGGCCACATGCGTGCTTGGTTAGCTTCAGCTGTCAACTTAACACTATTCAGGGTCATCTGAAGGAGTCCTAAATGGGGAATTGCCTCCATCAGATTGCTCTGTGGGCATGTTCATTGGGGCATTTCTTGATTATGCACTGATGTAGGAGGGTACTACCCACTGTAAACTGTGCTATCTCTGGGTCTGTATGTATGTGTTGGGCTGTATAAGATAGCTAAGACTAAAAGCATGAGAACTTGCCAGGAAGCAAGCAATATCCCTCCAGGGTTTCTGCTTCAGGTTTTTACTTGGATTCTTGCCTTGGCTTTCCCTGGAGGATAGACTATATAACCTGTAAGCTTAAATAGGCCATTTCCTCTCCAAATTGTGTTTGGTCATCAAAAGAATAGAAAACTAGGATATTAGGTAAGCTCTCTACCACTGAGTTACACCCCAGCCCCATTTTCACTTTCTAGTTGAGAGAGTGTCTCACTGCACTGCTCACATGGATGTTAAACTCATGTTGTAGCCAGATAAGACTTCAGCTAGCCATCTTCCTGCCTCATTTTCCTGGGTAGCTCTGACAATAGACCTTTGCCACCAGACCTGGATATGAATGCCATGTTATTCGGAGATTATCATTGTGTTAAATCCAGAGTTGGCACCCTCTGGTTAAACCTGTGATGAGTAATAATTGAGTTGTTCATTCTTTTCACACGCAGGAGCCATCTCCCAGCCCTATTACTATGTATAGGACAATGAGGCAGGGGTAGTGAATGGTTGAGGCATTCTTTAACTAGATTTCCTAGATATAATGAAATGGATTCATGAGTTATCTCTGTGAATAAAAGTGTTTTTCTCTGCTTAAATCTCTGTTCTATGATTTAAAAATATTCCCAAAGAAATATCTTCAAAACACATTATATAAATACATGAAGTTCATGTGGCACCTCATGCTACTGTCAGTCCAACAGCCGTGACTGTGGGGTAATCTAAGTCTCGTTTAATGTTTCCAAATATTTAAATAATGGAATAAAAATTTATAGGAATATATTTTGAACAAAGTTACATGCATAATCTTGCTAGATTTTTATTCTATTTTAATCCTATAAACTAATATTATTATAATTAAAACTCACGATATCCTTTCAGGTTTTATTTATTTATTTTTTGAGCTGAGGATCGAACCCAGGGCCTTGCGCTTGCTAGGCAAGTGCTTTACCACTGAGCTAAATCCCCAACCCCTCTTTCAGTTTTTAAGACAAGTTTTTCTCTCTTAGATAGATAGTATAATTTTAGTATTCTGAATGGTCATTGTATTGAATCCAGATTTACCATCTTAAAGCAATGTTTTATATTCAGTATCTTTTTAAACTCAAAATAATATCTATTAATCCTAAGAGCTTTATAAACAATTCTTTTCTTTTCAATATTTAGGAATAGAGACAGACAAATAGACATGAACACAAGACAGATTTGTGGGGAGGAGGGTGGACAGCAGTAGTAGGGAGCTCAATGTGAGAAAGGACAGTGTATGAGGCATATGAAAGGTAACAAACTAAAAACAGAAAATTTGAAATCTGTGTTCAGTTCTCTTCATTAAAAAACTAAGCTTTCTCCTCCTGGTTGTAAAGTTGTAAGGGTGTGTGTGTGTGTGTTGTGTGAGTGTTGTGTGTTCACAAAGAATCAGAGTGAATGGAAAAGCTAACACAGCTTCTATTTTCTTCCCCTTTACATGTACAATGTTTATATAGAGTTACTGGATCGTGATGATGGACCTTTCCATGTAAATGCATATGTAAGAAACATAATGAAAGATAATTTCTTGCTCTGCATGTGAACTTTCCCAGCATCTGAGAGTAGCATTTACCGAGGTTAATGTAAGAAATAGTATACATATAGTTAATACTTATAAGATACAGTCTCTGGCTTGTGTTATGGAATCTAAGTGTATTTCAAACTTACTGCCTGCCTCCTGACTGAAGAGCAAGAAAGGTATGTCTTGGAGAATTTAAGAGCATGCTGTTTGTCATTGTGAAGTGGAGGAACAAGTCTTTCTTGGGATATTTAAGGAAATTGTGTTGAGTCTGTTCCTGGGGACTTGGGTAACAGCTGCAGGAACATGACATACAGTTTAGTAAATGGCCAGTTCCTCAGTTCTCAGTACTCAGTGGACCCTATGGTACTGCCCAGCTTCTCACTAGGACTCTGGAGAACTGTTCAAGATGGCAGGGGAAGCAAGAATGACCAATAGCCCAGTTCTGTTTGTCTTTCCGCCCTCCCCACTCTTTCTCTCTTTTTTGCTTTGTGTTCATGTGTGTATAGGTATGTGTGCAGATGTGCATATGGAGGCCAAAAGACTACTCAAGGTGTGCTTCCTCAGGCACTATCTGTATTTTTGTTTGAGACAGGACCTCTCCCTGGCCTGGGACTTGTCAAGAAAGCGTTGCCAGCCAAATAAGCCACAGGTATCTATTTCTCCATTCCCAGTGCTGAGATTACAAGCAAATACCACCAAATCTGGATATTATTTCTACATGGGTTCTGGGGGTCAAACTCAAGTCTCCAGAATTATAAGACAAGCACTTTACTGACTGAGCTCTCTGTTTTCTTTCTGAGTGACTCTATAATCTGCTTTTTTAACTACCTTGAAATCAGTTTCAATAACCACAGTTTGGAATATTGATTGTACATGGGAGTCTTAAACTTCCTCTTGTTCCACTGAGATTTTCATCATTTCAGTCTGTCAGATAAACTGATGATAGACAGATATCAAGAAAAACCACACACTTTATTGCATGCCCATATGGGTGTGGAAGGCACATACATACCAATATGAGACTAAGGAGGAACAAGATGGTTGAGCCTTATATAAAGCTTTACATGGGCTAAGGAGTGGCTGTATGGGAGAAAGAGGCAGTGGCCAATGGAAGGCTGAGCAAGGTTCATGTCCAGCAAATTTGCCTTGCTGTATGAACGAAGCCTCACAGATCACCCTGACAATCTCTACACATAATATATCAGATCCCAGTACCTCATCCCATGGGGAGAACTTTCCCAGGATGTGGGGGATGGGCAGTAGGCAGCAAAGCCTTTTGTGCCTTCTGGTCTTTTACTAATGTGGACAGCAGCCAAATGCTCTGTACAAAGGGATAGTTTTATAGACCCATGCCTGTGTTTACAGACTTTTCACTTTTTTGGATAGTCAACAGGAAACGCATTTTAGATGTGTGCTTTACTCTCCCATATCTGAAACTGCATTAGATGTACAGAGAAATGTGACTATTCCCAATGAAGAGTACAATATAGTTATATTCATGTAAGTATTACTTAATATTTTACAATAGAAAGCTATAATTTTCTTTGTAAGTTTATATATTTTATCATTTCTAAATATTTCACAATTTTAGAACCATTAAAAATCTTGTATGACAAATATGGCTTATGCATAAAAGGCTTGTAAGTTAGGTGTGCAAAGCTGGAAGACTTTTATCACGTGACCATGGCCATATAGCCACCTCTGGGATTCAGTGGATATCTTATATCTTCTGTCCTCCTCACTCTGTCCCTCTCTCAGCAACCCCTGTACTCTGTTCATTGTGTTTTCTGAATTGTTAGTCTTTCTAAGAGTCTCCTAGCCTACATAGATATGGTATGATAAGAGTCCCTTAGCCTACATATATGTGATGTGATTTATTGGCCAGATCAAACTGCAACACTAGGTATGCATTTTTTCCTAAAAAACAAATTCACAAAGAAGGCACATTTTATAAAAATAGTTTGGGCATGTGACTGCCAAGGCTAGCAGTCAGAGCCAACCCAGCAGCGGGCTGAGACCTGAAAAGGAATGAATACCCATGCAGGAAGGCTTCCCACTCAGCCAATACCACAGTCTCAGACTGCTGCCAGGAGCAAACTGAGAGACCTGAAGGCTTTGAAAGCAGTGCCATAGGAGGTGGATGCAGACAGCCAAGCCCAGGAGTGAAGATGGCACTAACACATTACCCCTGCCCCAGCTGCTGTGTCATGCCAAGCGCAGCCAGTGCACCTTTCTTCTCTCTATTGTGGAAGAAGAAAAATAATCAACTGGCATCTTCCAACATCTTCTTTTGAAAACGTATCCCTCCCCCATTTCCAATCTAGCCTTTCTTCATCTCCATTGGAAAAGAGGCATTGATGATTGAAGCACAGAGAATAATCCTCTGCATAGGTTGGAAGGGTTAGCTTTCCACCAGTCTGAATGATTTGATTTAGTAGTCTGCAAAAGGATGGGTTTCTATTCTTCCAGTTTGAAATGTATTTCTTTTTTGTTGGCTTCTATTCAATAGTCTTGTCTGAACTAAAGCAGTGTAGCATTGACTTAGAGGGAAAAATTGAATTGTAATTTTCTGTCTAATACTACACAGTTTCACAACTATCAGTCTACAAAATATTTACTCTTCCTAGTATTTTGAGACTGATTCATTAAGTGGGGTGGTGTAAACTATACAGAGGAACTGTATACTTTCCTTCATGTGACTAATCACAGAGACAGCTTCAGAAAAGGAAGATTCGTCTTGGTTCACTGTTTCAGAGGGATTGCGGTATAGCACAGGGAGGAAGGTAGTGGAAGAAGGGCCTCCATCTCTAGTGTTGGGGGCACAACCTGTGTCCTGTTTAGATTTCATTGTTAACTTGGCACAACCAAGAGTCACCTAGGCAGAACTGCAATCAAGGGATTGCCCATATCAGATTGGTCTGCTGTGCCTTTGGTGAACTGTCTTAATTGTGATGGTTGTGGGAGGATCCTTGCTACATCATTGGACAGTGCCACTCTTGGGCAGTTGGTTTTGAGTTATATAAGATTTTCTTTTACATTTTTAATTGAAATTTAATCATATCATTTCTTTCTCTTTTCTCCCTTCATATCTTCCCATGAACCTTCCCTTCAGACTTACCCAGTCCACCCTCCCAACTTGAAAATTGATAGACATATATGGAACTAGGGAAGCCTTGTGGATAAAAGTAAGAATATTCTTATATTAAAAATTTGAATCATGGAAAAGAGAAAAGAAAGGGAAGTTGGCTGAGCCATGGAGAGAGATCCAGTAAGCAATGCTTCTCTGTTGTTTCTGGCCCAGTTTCCTGCCTTGACGTCTCTCAGTGATGGATTGTAATCTAGATGTGTAAGGTGGAATAAATCTTTTTTCCTCCCTAAGTTGCTTTTGGACGTGGTGTTTACTCACAGTGACAGAAAGCCAACTAGAACATGTGGCAGCAGGCCAGACCATAGGTCACTTATAGATCCACTCCCAGTGACCTTCCACCACCCAAGCTTTACCTCCTAAGGGATCCACCATCTTAAAAACAGCACTGATAACTGGAGTCTGAGCACACAAAGCATAAGCCTATGGGGGACATTTCAGTTCCAAATGATAAAGGTAATATAAACAAGAAATTTAGCCAGTCTACCCAATTCCAGTCACTATTGTAACATACTTCCCTTTATAGTTAGGGAAAACGAGTTCCTTAATCATTTCCCATGACTGTACCCCAAATATGCCATATCGCTCTCAAGGTTATTACAGCTCCTAAGGCCACAAGGCTTAAGTCTGGGATGCTGACACATTATTCTGAATATTCTTGGCACAGCAAACCTTCCTCATCAGGGAATGAATCTGAGGTCTACAAAGACTTGAGGCTGACTGTGCTGAATAATGACAGCAACCAGTGTGACAGAGTTGCTTGGGATGAGTAAAACTGTGCAAATAAAAGTAAAAAAATCCACTAATCCACTGTTTTTTAATTTTGTGTGAAGTTTTGTGTACAGTTCCAAAAAGACATTCTCCTACCTCTTAAACATGTTTAGAACAACAGTTCCCACACTGTAATAACTATAGTTTCTGGGATAAGTATTCTCTCTCTCTCTCTTTGTTTTTGTTTTTTTGAGACATGGTTTCTTTGTGCATCCTTGGCTGTCCTTACAGTTACTCTATAGACCAGTCTCACAGAGATCCACCTGGCTCTGCCTCCCAAGTGCTGGGATAAAAGGTGTGCGCCACCACACCCAGCTCTGGGAAAGGTATTCTAAAGATTCCAGTAGCAATTCACCGAGGAAAGAGTGATTTGCTTGTGTGGAAGAGGACTTGGCAGGTGTGCAGCTTTGAGAAGGGCTGTACTGAGCGTGTGCAGCACAGTTTTACAGGTATTTTCTTTTCTGCCTTAGTTTATACTCAACCTTTAATATAACTCTGTAAGTACCTTAGTTTAATACTCTGGTAGGAGCTTCCTTCTTGGCTATAAAGTAAATTTGAGACCAGCCTGGGACACATGAGACCTGGACTCAAAAAGCTAAAACTAAACAAAACACCACTTCTCAAAGCCCTTCAAACCTGACATTACCTTCAATACAATCAAGAGATGCACTAAGGTCCAGTTCACACAATTCAAAGTAATGGTGGATCATCCATCACGTGAACTCTGATCAGGAGGGCAGTGCAGCTGATTAAGGAAAGCATTATATTTTATGTGTCATAGAGTGGGTTGTTAGGACACTGTGGGGTTTCCAGTACTCCTGAGTTATGAATCTCAGCAAATAAATCTGGACCTGATTGACTTGTGCTCAATCTCTGCAACCTACAAGATTTTAAAAGACTAAACATAAATTTATGGATAAAGTTTGTTCAGTGGATACTCTTTCTAGATTAAAACTGTGCACTTTCAGGATAACTGAAAAGTTTATATTGTGTCATGATTAAATGCACATGAAGCAATTCCTCTTCCCTTTATTGTTTAGAATACAATTTGTTGTAAAAGATAATCTTACAATTTATAATCTGTATATTTTATTAAGTATTAGAATTTACTAGGCTTTTATAAAATGAATTGGATATTTGGTAGTTATCTTTTTCTCCCTTTAAGCTTCTTAGTGTTTCATAATCCCTGTTCCAGAGTGACCTTTGCCAGGAAGTTGGCTGGCTGCCAAGGATGGACATTAGAGTCAGAATATATGTATCTCGAAGGCTCCCACAGATGGAGTCTCTTAAAAGTGTATTTCCCAGTTGATTTTGGGGTTCCAATAAAAAATGAATACTCTATGCTTTGAGCAGATGGACTGACAATTGGCAGAGCAATTCTGAGTCCTTTTTTTAAACATTTATTTACTGAGGGTAGATGTGTGTGTGTGTGTGTGTGTGTGTGTGTGTGTGTGTACATACACACGTGTGCTAATGCATGCAACAGCACATCTCCCAGATCTACCTCCCTCTCTGTTTCCTCTTCAGAAAAGAGAAGTCCTCCAAGAGACAACAGCCAAACAGGACAAATTAAGACACAATAAGACAAAGCAAAACCTTCATATGGAGTTTGGAAAAGGCACCCCAGTAGGAGGAAGAGTCCCAAGAGCAAGTAAAGAGTCAGAGATACACCTGCTCCCACTCTTAGAAGTCTCACAGAAACACCAAGCTAACAGCCATAACATACACACAGAGGATCTGGTGCAGACCCATGCAGGCTCCATGCTTGCTGTTTCCGTCTTTGTGAGCCCAGTGAGTCCTGCTGAGTTGGTTTGGTGAGCCGTGTCCTCCTCCAGGCCCTCTGACTCCTACAGTCTTTCCTCCCATCTTCTGTGGGGTTCCCTGAACTGCAGAATTTTTGACTGATGTTGAGAAAAATAGAATACACACATTATAGACACAGATATCGTTCTAAGTCAAATTCAAAGTACATCCTCATGTGTCTCAGAAACATTTGAGAAGTATGAACTCTAAATAAAATGCATTCCTGCTAATGTGCTAATACAGATTAGTTAATGTATAAACTATTAATTCAAGTTAATAACTTCATTTGAATTTTTCAAAGGATGAAAATAGAAGTTTGGAATGAAACAGTCTCAGACCCACATACTTAATTAGTATGCTTTGTTAGCTCACAGTGTTCTTTTTTTTAACAAAGTGCACTCTATATTTTTGAAGAAATTACTAGAAATTAAAAATAACACTCCTTTAATTTTGTCATATTAAGTATAATGTATTTTAAATGGTGAATTTATCCATTTAAATTTCAACACCTAGAGAGACATTTAAATTCAGGATATGAGGTACCAATCACACAGACAGAACATTTATTTCTTAGAGGAATAAAACTGAAAATTCTCCCACTAAATCACAAATTACTGAAGACCAGGAAGTGACAGGGAAGTGGAATCCTGCCCAGAGCTGGAGTGAGAGCCACATTCATCCTCATCTTTCAAGTGCTGAGCCCCCAGGGGGCACAGCTTACCTTCCCAGGAGGGAGACAGAGGAAGTGCTGGGGCTCAGTAACCCTTCCCAGGAGGGAGACAGGAAGTGCTGGGGCACAGCTTCCCTTCCCAGGAGGGAGACAGGAAGTGCTGGGGCTCAGTGTCCCTTCCCAGGAGGGAGACAGGAAGTGCTGGGGCTCAGCTTACCTTCCCAGAAGGGAGACAGGAAGTGCTGAGGACACAGTGTCCCTTCCCAGGAGGGAGACAGGAAGTGCTGAGGACACAGTGTCCCTTCCCAGGAGGGAGACAGGAAGTGCTAGGGCTCAGTGTCCCTTCCCAGGAAGGAGACAGGAAGTGCTGGGGCTCAGTGTCCCTTCCCAGGAGGGAGACAGGAAGTGCTGGGGTCTCAGTGTCCCTTCCCAGGAGGGAGACAGGAAGTGCTGGGGCTCAGCTTACCTTCCCAGGAGGGAGACAGAGGAAGTGCTGGGGTCTCAGTGTCCCTTCCCAGGAGGGAGACAGGAAGTACTGGGGTCTCAGTAACCCTTCCCAGGAGGGAGACAGGAAGTACTGGGGTCTCAGTAACCCTTCCCAGGAGTGAGACAGGAAATACTGGGGCTCAGTGTCTCTTCCCAGGAGGGAGACAGAGGAAGTGCTAGGGCATAGCTTCCCTTCACAGGAGGGACACAGAGGACCTGCTTCCTGAGCTCAGCAAATTCCTCCTTCATACGACTTTCTAATATTGGTCTTACATCTGTTTTCTCATATAAAATGAAATAATCATTTAATCCACTCACCACACCAGATACTGGGGGACAGAATCTGTGTTCCTGGAGCTTGTGGCCTAGTGTGTTGGATTCCAAGCAGTTGGGATGACTGTGACATATCTCCTCTGGGGAAAAGCACTGTGATCTAAGCTAGTCCCAGCTTTATGAAGAAAGACATGGGCACCAAATTGATCTCTGGCAGGAAGTTAACAAGTTGGGAACCAAAGCTCAGCACAGAATGTGAGTAAAAGATTCCCAAGAAATGGTAAAAAGCAAACCCAGAAGCCTAAAGTCAAGACCAAATAGGACTTTTTATACATTTATTTTTATTTATTTATTTTTTATTTAGGAGGAGGTGTGTGTGTGTGTGTGTGTGTGTGTGTGTGTGTGTGTGTGTATGCCACATGCATGCAGGTGTCCACAGAGACCAATAGAGGGTGCAGGATCCTCCGGAGCTGGACTTAGTGACAATTAATTCTGAGCTCTGGAAGAGATCAAACATGAGGGGCCGGCCATCTCCTTAGCTCCCAGAATTGGGTTTTAAGGAAACCGGTGAATCTCACTATGGCTAGGGCTGAAGATAAATTATTAGGACAGTGGTAGAAGAGCTTTGAAAATACTGACTGGACAATGAGAACAGTGGTGAGAAAATAGGCTGCAGAGCTGGAGGGCTACCCCAGCAGGGCTTCTCCAGGACAAAAGGAAGTGTAGCAGTAAGAGTGACCTCTGAGGGATTACAAGACAGAGTAACAAAATTTTATTCACAAAGCATCTACTTTTGTTCTCCATATGCAACCCTTCCAATGTTTGAAGATAATCGACACATTCACTTTTTTCTTTTCCATCCTTTAAGTGGAAGTATTTCTAGAACTTTCATCAATATAATCACCTTTTCCTGGAAAAAATCATACTTGCAATTATTGCAGTTTGATCTGTGTTGCTGTGGTAAAACACACTGATCAAAATCTCCTTAGGGCAGGAAAGGGTTTATTCGTCTTATACTACCAGGTAGCAGTCCATCTTAGAGGGGTGCCATGGCAGAAAGTTAAGCAGGACCTTAACCAGGGGAGAACATGGAACAGAAACCACAGAGGAACATTGTTTGCTGGTTGGCTCTCTGGCTTGTTTGCCCACTTATGTTTAGATGGCTTTCTTGTACAGTCTAGGACTACCTGTCTAGGGATGGTGCCACCCAAAATGGACTGGATCCTCCTGCATTAATTAATAGTCAGGCCAGTCTTTTACAGACAGACCTTCAGGACAATCTGATACAGGCATTCCCTCAAATGAAACTTTTCCTCTCAGGATACTTTAGCCTGTGTCAGGTTTAAAACTAAGGCTAACTAGATACTAATGCTATTCAGTAAAAAGGGAACCCCAAATAGAGTAGAATGACCCCAATGTGAATATGGACAGCATATGTTGTAGTAGAACTTTGTTGCCTTTAATTTTTGTTGGGTATCATTCTTTAAGTATAGAAAATAGAAATTATTCAGGCATATCACTTATTCATTTTGTGCTTAATAAACTAAACAGAATAGACATATTTTCTAACTAAAATTGATGTGTGGCTGAGTCTGTCCCATCATGTGTAAGTAAGACTTCATGAGCTGCTGTTCAGTGTCGTGTTTCTGTTGCTGTCCCTCAAGCTTGTTTTGCATCTTTCTTGTAATTATAGGCACTTGCCATCTCTCCCTGTTCACATCTCCTGCAAATTTAATAAGGCTGATTTCTATATCTTCATCCAGCCACACACTCTCCTCAGAGCTCCTGAATAGGTTGAATAAAATTTTCCTGCTTTTATTTGCTCAGTCATATATAAATCTGCTCAGGTATTTTCCAAGCTATATTTTTCCATAGATTATAATGATATTATAAAGGACGTGGACCATGTGACACTGGAGCGAGCTCCTCTGATTTCTTGGATAGTCTCCCTATCATCATCTGGTGTGTGAGTCCTTTAGAACGGCCTCTTGAGATCCCTCCCTGTGATTCTTTGTGTTCTACCCTTTAACACTGTGAAAATCATGCTTGTTAATCCTTCTCCAGCATCCACATCATTCCCTGAGCCCCACTTTCCATGTTGGACTATCTCTACCCACAGGGAATGATCCATCTCCAGTCTTTTCTTACCTCTTCTCTCTCACAGGGCTTTTTGTGACTTACTGGAGTGATGTGTCCCATTGTGGTACTTTCATTTGCTGAATTGTTGTGTGTACGAACCTTTTCCTACCCAAATCTTCCTCTTACTGTATCTAAGCAACAATCCCTCTGTTGACAAGATAGAACCTCAGTGCTTACTCCTTGGTTACATGTGTTGTCAAAAGAGAAAACTGCTGCTTTCCCTCATTCAATGTGTACCTAAATTCACCCAACCCACTCCCCAGGCCAGTCATGTTGCTTTTCCAAAAATAAATACTTAATTATGTGGTATTCAGATAATAAGAAAATAAGAACATCTATTGTTTACCTCACAAAAGATAAAAAGCTACACCAAAGACATCCATTTAAACAGAGATATAAGGCTTGGGCTATAAGCACACCATGGACTTTGAATGACAGAATCCAGAGCCATGACTCCATTGATATTTATGCACAGTGTAGCTTCAAGGAACATAATGCAGCAAACATCAGTTCAGACACAAAAAATAAAGACAGTTGGATTTAACATGTTTTGTAAAGTAAGTCCTAATCATTTACCAACAGTGTCAAATATCCTCATGTATCATTGTTATGGAAGTTGTAAAATAGTATATAGACCTTGCTTAAAATCAATGTAGTTATATTTTCCACACTTTGTTCTTTCAGTTGAATCAGTCAGGTGTCATAAATACTCTAAATAGATGAGTTCTATTTTTAAAAACATCTGTCAAGAAAATGGTAACTTTGCCTTAAAATACATCTTATTAAGCAAAAGTATATTAATCAATATTTTTCTCATAGTTTCTGTAAGAATTGGTGCATTTAATAATTCTTTGCAGTCGATACCATCAGAACCATCAGAGAAGATGGACTGGAGTACAGGAGATGATATGAATGCTAAGACAGGCTGGTGGGAAGTTTAAGAATAAGGCTGTGTTCACTAAGCAAGGGATCTGTGACACTTCTCAGTAGTAATGGCACAGTGCATCATGCTAATAGCATATGGAACTCCAACATTTTCCAAAGTGTCCTTTCTTAGTCATTGTTCTATTACTGTGGAGAGACACTATGACCATGCAACTCTTAAAAAGGAAATCATTTAATTGGGGACTTGCTTGCACTTTCCAAAGCTTGGTGTATTGTCATAATGGTGAGAAGCATGGTGGCAGGCATGGTGCTGGAGAAATAGTTGAAAGCTATACCTTGACCTGCAGGCAGGGAGAAAGAAGGGTGGGGTGGGGTGAACAAACCTGGGCCTGGGATAAACTTTTGGAACCTCAAAGCCCACCCACAGTAATATACTTCTCCAACAAGGCCATACTTCCTGATCCTTCTAAGTCTTTAAAAGAGTTCCACTGGCCTCTCGAGTTCCTAGGTGCCCTGACATCCTATAATCACTGAATATTAAAATCCCTGATGTGGGTTCATCTTAGATTAAAAAAAATTGTGGGAGAGCCAGGCGATGGTGGCACACACCTTTAATCTCAGCACTCGGGAGGCAGAGCCAGGTTGATCTCTGTGAGTTCGAGGCCAGCCTGGTCTACAGAGTGAGTTCCAGGAAAGGAGCAAAGCTACACAGAGAAACCCTGTCTCAAAACCCCCAAAAAACAAAACAAAACAAAAAAACCAAAATTGTGGGAGGTCTTTGTTTAGTTTCATAAACCAGGTCTCTAACCAATTCTCTGAGTCTTTCTACTTGTCTTACTGCTCTCTGTGCTGATGTTGGGGCTGGAGACATGGAGCTTTTGTCTTGAAGTGACTCTACTGGGGTTCTATGCATCTTTCCAGAGGGGCCAGCTAGTAGCATTCAAGTTGTTGAGGGCCTCTGGTTCCTTGGCTGTTTTCCATCTGCCAGCTGCTGCCAGTTGTGGAAGACATTGGTGGGGCACAGAATATGCCCTGCCAGATAAATTCGTTTTTGTTTAGAAATTAGAAATCTGGATTGAAGCGACTTAAGAAATAGAAAGTAGGGTGTAAAGATATAAATGTGTAGGGGTGGGTTCGTGGAAAGGAACTACCACAAACAGGTTAAACTGAAGTAACTGGCCCTCAAGCTCCCCTTGTGGGAATGCTTAGTGCAGAGAAGAGGTGTCAAAGGGAAACTGTTGAGAAGTGGAAGACAGTACTCTGAGGGGATGCTGCACATGGAGCCCCTAGCTGACAAGGGTAATTTACCTCAACCTTATCTCTTCCTTGCAAACTGAGTTCTGTCATAGCTTGGAATTCTTTTTCTTCTACAGTGCAGAGGTAATGTAAGCATTAATGCTGAGAAAAAAAGGAAGATAAGAATTTGATATACTAGATAAAAGATGAGCCAATGGGAGATTTTCCACTTGAATTCCACTTTAATTGATATAGCGGCATTAAATATGGTCACAGCAAAAACAGTGCCTCACCTGAAGATCTCCACAACCTTTTACAGGGCAGAAAGGAGCTAGGGTTGTAGACAAGATTAAGTGTGATGACCAAGTAGTTGAAGTTAATGTGGGAACATGCCTCCTGCCCAATCACCAGATAACCAGGGGTCTCAGAGCAGTATGATGTGAGAGGGGCCTGCCATGACCGTCCCTGAAGTCAAAGGGTGGAAGCAGTCACCAAGAATGCAGGTGGCCTCCAGGAGCTGGATCAGGTGAGTCCTGGGCTCTCTCAAAGCTTCCATAAATGAAAGAGCCCCACAGACACTTTGCTCTAATCTCATGAGACTTACAGAGGTACAGTAAAAAGGCAAGGGAGTAAGTTCATGCTGTTTGCAGCCACCGAGTTTGTGTTAGCTGTTACAGCCTGTGTTCATTATCTCACTGTGTCTTACCAACTGTGTACTCATGTTTTTCCTATTAAAGCCCTCTGTACTCTCTGCCCACAACACACTCCACTTCCTTCCCTTTGTCTCTCTGCTTCAAGGACAGTCTTCAAGCTAGCACACATTCCTCAGTCAATTCACTGTGGGGTCCGGGCCTCTAGGGCAGGACAAAGGGGAATGAAATAATCTGAGAATTTTTTAATGGTATTCTGCATTTATCATTAGGTTAACTTTCTGTTTCTGTTTTTTATCTACAGCTGTAAATCTCTTTTTCTCTGAACTGTAGCTCATTTTCCCTGTCATGCAGGGGGTCTCTCTGTACCTGTCATAACACAAACAACAGGGGAGGTTAGAGCACCTGCTTTTATCCCAGCCGGGGAATGATTAGAGACAGAAATCCCAATGCCATCTATAGGAGGAACACGTAGATACCTTTAGACCACTAGAAAGGGGAGGAGGGAGATTCCACCAGGCAGAAAATCCAAAATCCAAATATAAACCCCTCAGAATTCTTGGTCTCACTATCCCTGGGGGTCCTTTTTTCTACCTCAGAGATTTGTAAGACTTGCTTATGGTGATATTTTATTTGTGCTGATATGTGATTTTATTTGTATGTTAATAAAGTTGCCTAGGGATCAGAGCTAAAAGCAAGCCATTTAGCAGAAGTCCGGTGGTGGTGGGACACGCCCTTAATCTGATCACATGGCTGGTAGAGTCTCTGTGTGGTCAAGGACACAGCCAAGCAGTGACCCAAACCTTTAATCTCAGTACAAATCATAGAGACCTGGAGGTCTGTATAGACAGGCAGTGATGAGGAAATCATGTGGTTGGGTTTAAAGCCAAGGAGAAGGTATAACAGAAAGACAATAAAGAGGTCACACAGGAGAAGATCTGTCTCTCAGGGGAAGAGACAACAGTGATTGGTAAGCTAAAGGTAGCCTTGGGCTTCTCTAGTGCTCTGATCTCTTAGGCTTTAACTTTGTGTTTGGCTCTGCATTTCTTATTTACTAAGACTATTTAGAATTTCATCTACATTTGCTGATAAACACTTGGGGCTGTTTTCTTCTCTTTAGATTCTTTAACTGATGGAGAAGAACTGCACACCTACCAGCTGGTGCTTTCTCTTTCATGTTCTTTTCCTTCATGGAATGCATTAAGCTTAAACATAAAATATTATCATTCTAAACATTTAAACCTACTCTCCACACAGTGTTAGAGACTTGAGCACAATTTCTGTTGTTTTCTGATGTGTAATTACAAACTTTACAGTATGGATCTCATAACTGTGCACTAAGTATTTGCTAATTAAAAAGAGATGGGCATAGATTTATATTAATTCTTCTGAGCTGCATATACCTGTTAGTGACTTTGTGTTTCATTATTATACTGGTAAAATAGTCATTTTAATTTTGAATTTATGTTTTGTTATTCTTACCTATATGCTTTTCCACATCCAAACTATGACCATTTCATAAATAATACTGAGATTTTAAATAGTATAAAAACTGGTTTGTAAATAAGTTGGGGAGGAATTTTTATCCTTTCTGTAGACTGTCATCATATCAAACATTACAGTGTACTTGTTTTAATCAAATATTCTCTTAACTTCTCAATAACATTTCATGTTTTAAAAAATATTTCCTAATGTAAAATAGCTTTAAAAATGGTGCTTCATTTTATAAGTTGCTTTAGAAATTAATTTTTATAATTATACCCCCAGGATACTATTTGCTGACATATGGCAGTAGTTTTGTCTATTCTTCTTGGCTGTAGTTGCATAACTAAACTTTTCATGTTTTAAAATTTATTTTCAATATATGCTATAGAAGTTCTCGAAGGATTGAATGATATATATGAAACACTGAGCACAGTGTATTTCACATGTTGTAAATGGTCACTGTTGACCATCTGTCTTTCTCTTTGCCTCTCTTTCTTATTAATTTACATAGAACTGCCTCTGTGAACAATAAGCATTTTGCCTTACTCTCTGTCATAAATGTAGCTCTTATTCTGTTTCAGTTATTTCTACTTTGTCTAGAATATCAGAAAACTATTCACTTACTTAGTTTTGATTGTGGTCTTAGCCTTTAAGAGCTGAGCAATCTCTCTAGCCCATCTTTGTCTGGTTTTGGTTTTGAGAGATAGGGTCATTCACATTGTAGTATGAGTTCATCCAAAGTGTTTTTCATATGTGTTTAGGGCAGGCCAGTTGATACTGGGTAACCTATCAGGGACTCATCCCTGGTAAAGACTGGTTCTTTCTCAACAGTCATTAATTACCTGTAGCTCTTCATCTTTTGTGTGGGGATGTGGGGCTTGAGAGATTTCTCCCATCTATATTGGCAGTTGGTGTTGCCATTTTTCAGGTCTTGCTTAGGAAACTGTATTGTTGAGATTTCATGGGGCAGCTTCCCTGTCATATATAGAAGACATTATCCCACAACAGACATCCTAGTCCTTTGGCGCTTAAAATCCTTTCACTCCCTCTTCTGAGAGATTCCTTGAGCTTTAGGCATGGGGATTGTGTTATTGATGTATCAGTTGGGGTTGGGTATCACAATCAGTTGTTCCCTTCATTTTGACAAGTTGTGAACTTATGTAATGATGCCTGTCCAGTGAAGAAGAAGCTGCTTTGTTGAGACATGAGAGCTACATTTATTTTAGGCATAAGGGTAGATGTTTAGAGTGTGTGGTGGTTTGAAAGAGAAAGGTCCCCAAAGGGAGTGGCACTATTAGTAGGTGTGGCCTTGTTGGAGTAGGTGTGGTCTTGTTGGAGGAAGTGTGTCACTGTGGGGGAGGGCTTTGAGGCTTCTTTTTTTCAAGCTTCACTCAGTGTGACACTCAGTCCACTTCCTGTTACTGCCATGCTCTTCGCCATGATGATAATGGACTGAACCTCTGAAACTGTAAGTCTCCACTTCAGTTTTATAAGAGTTGCCATGGTCATGGTGTCTGTTCATAGCAAAAGGAACCCTATCTAAGACTGAGTGTAATTAGAAATTATACAGGCTTAGGGAAGTGGTAGAATAAGTTTCTCTTCTGGGGTGTGTAGCCTCACCAGCCACTGGGAGGGAGTAGGGCTAGTTTTATAATACTTGGCATGAGTCCCTCCTACAGAGTGGGACTTAAGTCCAACTTGATGGCTAACTGCTCTATTGTACCTTTGGGGATATCTTGGCATACTAGTCATTATTGTTCTTCATAAGCATCATACTTGGTAGGGCCATTTGTTGTTTTTCTCCACTGGCAGCTTGTACAGCTCCTTCTGGTGCCACGAGGGGTTGTCCCAAGGGAGAAGAATATTTTTAATTCTAGACTAACTTTAGGTTTACAAGTACTTTATTTAGAGTTTTGCATATGTCATGTGAGTAAAAGGCAGCTATAGTTTAATTCTGTTTTCTGTCTATTTTATCTGTTAAAGCAATGTTAACGACATAAAATAAATTGAAAATATTTTTATCTTCTTCCAAGTTCTAAAGTCTCCCCTATTTATGCCCTTTGTGTATCTCAGAAATTTACACATGTTGTATTAATTTCTTTGAGAACACTAAGGGCTATCTTATTTCGCTGACTCTAATACACAATTTCCCTTAATTTTTAGACAGATAAGAAAGAAGAGAACTGCCTGCTAGAATATGAATATAAGAAATCTTATAGTTTAGGACTTTCCATTTTACTTATTAAAATCTTATTGGATCACCTAAGATATGGTGTTTGATTATTTAGCTATTTTGAGACAGGCTGGCCTTCTATTCACTGTGTAGCCACTGATGACCTTAAATTCCTGATCCTTCTGTATTTGTCTTCCAAGTACTGGGGTTTTTGGTGTGTGCCATTATGCCTGGTCTATGCAGTGCTAGGGCTTTGTGTAGGCTAAGTTAGTACTAACTCAAGACAGGTTTGTAAAAAGTTGCTATTTATGTATTATTTACATGTGTAAAATAAATATAAGTTTTTCCTAAACTTTCCTTACATTCAGATCTCCATTCTTCTGAATCCCCTTCAGACCCCAAATCATTTTTGTTCACCTATTGCCAACCATCAGGGACTCATGGGGCAGGTCAGTGGAGGCTACAATGTTGTCTGAGTTTTTGCTTTCTCAAGTGTTGAAATGTTTTTGTAACCTGCGCTGTGCACACACCATGCCAACAATTACATCACCCTAGGCGTGAGTTCAGATATCCCCCAAGTTCCAAGGTACCAAAGTTGGAGAGCTCAGGTGTGGGTGTGGATGATACCGCACCTGGTTTCCCTTTTACTGTACCCTCAACACCTAAACTGTAGGCAAGTAGCTTTTTTTTCCATCTGAAACTATGTTTTATGTTTGTCTGCTTTTCTCTGATTCATTTCCACAGCCACTCTTTGGGCCTATGTCACCCAAGACTTTCAGGTGGATGACAACATAATCCTCAGAGTGGTACTTCATGTCCTTTCTTGTTTCTTATGATCCTGTTTTACATGTTTGCTCAAATTCCACATTCTGACCTTGAGCGACTGTATAATTTATTCCCTCCCAGACACTGTCTATTATTGACTGATATGTGCCAACTGCCTCCAGATCTCGAACTGCTCTTTCCTCACATCAGCAGCACACTCTAAATATCCTGGGGTGTCAGCATAAATGTCATTGCTTTATAGATAGCTTCCCAATCTCTCCTAACTTGTTCCCTGCTCTTGTTATTCTCTAGCTCCAAGTACACTCACTCCAAGAATAGATTGTGGTGGCATTTCTCATCTTGTACTTCCCCTGAGCCAACTTCCTTTTGTCTTATGTCATGAATATCAACTGGACATTGTCATTTTCCTTTCAGACTTCCCCCAGCCTCATTATCTTTTCCAGGGTCTGCTTAGTGTGTTTTGTTCCAACCTCATTCGCTGCTACTAAAATTTTCAGAATGACAGAACATGCTAATTATACCCAGCATACAGTTTCATTTCATTGTCATTGGTCAATATCCTTAGTGTTAGATAAATTGCAATTTATGTTAAGTGACTTCTGAAGTCAGTTGTCCCCCTTCCACATCCTAGGAGGTGGGGAGCAGCAGTTGTCCATGGCTCCCAAGTGTTTGAGAAAGATAGGCTTATAAAACTGACAAGAGAGTTGAAAGCAGATTTATTTTTCAAAGAGTCATATAATTACAACATTTAAAAGACTTCAGAAACAGAGGTAGTAGAGGAAGAAGTTTGTCTATAGTTTAGCCCTGCTGAATGTAACATTAAATTGCCTCAATCAGTAGGAAGTCATTAGTGTGTGATTTGAGTCTCTGTTTCCCATTTAACCATAAATACCACTGTAACTTTTAGATTGTGAGGAGGAGCATGTAGTAAAAGGCAAAGCTCTATGCTGACTTTCTCATTTTCTTCAGGTGACATTATCCTTGGGAAGCTCATGTTGACATGTCAGCTACCAATGCTCCAACATTCTAGTATCCTTTCAGGCTGAAGATATGAGAGCTGCAACATGACAGACATGTTAATGAGAACAGCAAATCTTGTCTTAAATCAGCCATGGCCTGATGGCACTCTTTGGATTTCTGAGTGATGAGCTGGCTCAGGAATACCAAGGACTTTAAGCATGGGACCTATCTGGGGCTTGAGACTTTGCAACACATGTGTGCCTGTTATCTGCTCTATGAGAAGATAAGCTACTGCCAGGGTGTCCTAAATCATCCAGGTTTTAGTGGGGCTAGAATAGAGAAATTATTTAGCATAACTTCAAGGGGTGAAAAGTTGCTGTATATGTAGCAGGAATCTTAACAGATCTTATTAATAAAAACAAACCTGAGGCCAGTTATTGGGGTGAATGCTGGAAGATCAGAGAAGCAGAACAAGCCACAGCTATCTCACCTTGCCAATTCCTCAGCTGATCCTGTTTCCTCACACTGGAAGCCTCTGAGTCCTCATCCCAATGGCTCTCAGCTGAACTGCTGCTCAAAAGCCTGAAAGCTTAACTAGCCAAATGCTTCTAGTTTCTGCTTTTTGCCATCACTCCCTGGGATTAAAGGCGAGTGTCACCATGCCTGGCTGTTTCCAATGTGGCCTTGAACTCACAGAGAGCCAGAGGGATTTCTGCCTCTGGAATGCTAGGATTAAAGGTGTGAGTGCCAGCATTTTCTAGCCTCTGTATCTAGTGGCTATCTATTCTCTGACCCCAGATAAATTTATTAGGGTACACAATATTTTGGGGAACACAATACTACCACAGTATATGTTCCATCTTGTGGAGAGGGTCCTTATGACTTAGGAAGTAAACAAAACTTACAAGGCTCAGGAAGTAAAACAGCTCACAAATCCCTGAAATCTATAAAACTCAAAAGGCTCCTTCCAAGGTTATATAAGTAGTAAGGACCACCCTGATAGGAGACTCTCTGACCTGTTCAGTCATCTTCAAGTTCCTCAGGGTGTTCCAATAATGCAGATTTTGAGACTCATCACCCATGCTGGGTTCTAGATTTGGTGTCATTGTTGTGATACATCATTATAAAAGCAACTTGGAGAGGAAAGGCTTTACTTGGCTTACACTTCTGTGTCAAAGTTATTCATGAAGAGAAGTCAGGGCAGGAACTCAAGGCAGGATCTCAGAGATAGGGACCAATGTAGATGCCATGGAAAAGCGCTGCTTCCTGGCTTGCTCAGGGTGCTCTATCATATAACCCAGGACCACCTGCTAAGGGTCTGCAAAAGTGGGCTGGGCCCTCCCACATCAACCATTAATCAAATAAATGACCCACAGACTTGCCTACAGGCTAATCTAATAGAGGAAATTCCTTAATTAATGTTCCTTTTTAGATTACTCTAGCCTGTGTCAAGGTGACAAGTTCCTAGCCAGCACATTAGGCTATGCTTTTTGGTGATGTTGCTACCATGTCAGTAACCCCAATAAATTCACCAGCTCATTATGCTAGCCTTCACTGGATTGTCCCTTTGGTCTGTCATTGGTATCCTATCTGTGGGGAAAAGATGTCTGTTCAGATCTCCCTAGGGAAAGTCACACAGCCATGGCAGCACCTGTTAGAAAAAGGGCATCTGGAAATCATGACAGGAAATCCATGAAGCTTGAGTAGGCCAGTCATAATTAAAAAGGACCTTCTCCCCTTCATCTGTTTCCCAGACTATTTCAAACATGTCTCTGAACACATACAGGCTTGTGTGTAATAAAATCTGACAGGTGGTTAATATGTAGAATGTGATATGTTGCTGTTGGCAGGTCTCCTTATCTAAAAGGGTCTCTGTGGTGCAGCCTGCCTTCTGTTCCTATGCAAAGCGGTGGCTGCTTAACCTGGAGAGCAGGCAAGCTGCTGGGTCTGTTGTGGAGAGTGTAAATGGTCCATTGGCTCAGGATCAAGGTGAATTGAATCTATACATGAGGAATCACTCACACTGCCTTGCGCTGCTTTCCTTCTTCCTCACGAAGCAAGCCCTGGAGACTGAGACTGTCATGTCCAGACAAGAGATTTCCCTGGTATGGCACAGATGAGTCACAGTGGGGCCTGATGTGCCTGGGAAGCAGGGCCTTCCTGCTCCTCCTGCCTGCTGACAGACAAGAGAGAAGACTGATATGGGAATAGTAGAGCACTGAGGGCACCCCTGTCAGTAGGAGAAATTGGTCCCCCACGGGTGTTTTGCTCCATATTGTCTCCTATATTTCCCTGCTTCATACTTGTGTAGAGTTATGTGTACCTGGTTTTCCTTTGTACTGCCAGCTCCCAAATAATGACATGGAGACTTTTTATTAATTATGAAAACTTGGCCTTTAGCTTAGGCTTATTCCCAAATAGCTCTTATAACTTAAATTAACCCATTTATCTTAACCTACTTTCTGCCACATGGCTCATTACCTCTCCTCAGTATCATCCATCCCATTTCCTCTGCATCTGGCTAGTGAATCTCTCACATCAGATTGTTTCCCAGAGTTCCTGTCTCTGCCCAGAAGTCCTGCCTATCCTCTCCTGCCAACCTATTGGCCTTTCCAGCTCTTTATTAAACCAATCAGAGGGTGTATTAGGTGGGTGAAGTAAAACAGAGACACATCTTTATGCAGTACAAAAGATTGTTTTTTATATACAAACTTTATGATATACAAAAAGATTATCCCAACACTTATGCAAATGGTATCATGTACCTCATGTGTCTCAGGGCTGGTTTCTTCAGAGCCTGGGAAGAGGTTTCCTTGCTGATGCTTCTATTAAAATTGTTTTCTTTTATAAAAAAGTATGATCCTTCTCCATAGTCTAGCTTGGTGAGTCTGCCTGTGAGGATCCCATCCTCCATGAATCCCCTTAAGCCTGGATCCCCTTTGCCCGAGAATTAAGGCCAATAGTTAACAAGTGTGCTATGGGATGTTCTGTATGTCAAATGTGTTGCTCTGATTGGTTAAAATAAATAAAGTACTAATTGGCCAGTAGCCAGGCAGGAAGAATAGGGTAGGCAGGACAAGGAGGAGGAGAATTCTGGGAAGTGAAGGCTGGAGTGGGGAGACACCGCCAGCGGCTACCATGACAAGAAAGATGTAAGGTACTGGTAAACCACGAGCCATGTGGCAAAGTATAGATTGATAGAAATGGGCTAAATATAAGAGTAAGAGCTAGACAGTGGTAGGCCTGAGCTAATGGCCAAGCAGTTTAAATAATATAAGTGTCTGTGTGATTATTTTATATGTGGGTTGTGGGACCCCTGGGGTTTGGTGGCACCTGGAGAGAAGGTCTCCAACTATACAAGTGGGACTCCATAAAGGTAAAATACTTCTGCATAGCCGAGGATATAATCAATCTGGTGAAGAGGGGTCCCACAAAATGAGGGAGAATTTTTGCCAGTTATACATCTGACAGAGGATTTGCATACAGAATATACAAAGTGTTCGAAAAAAGAAACAAAGTAAATAAAAAAATGATTCAAAAAGTGATCCTGAACTTGAAAGTCCTCAAAGCTAAGAAATATCTCAAAAATATTCACTATCCCTAGAAATTAGGGAAATGCAAATAAAAATTTTCTTTTACTCCAGGCTGAATTGGAAAGATCAATAAAACAACCATTAAGAAATATAATAACATATATACAAAACAACTAATAAGAAGAGATGTAAGGAAAGGGAAACCCTGATTCAATGTTGGTGGAACTGCAAACTGCTTCAGCCCCTCTAGAAATCAGTGTGGAGATTTCCCATATGAATCAGGTGTATCACTTCTTGATATATACCCAAAGTACACCCCATTCCCCATATAGTTGCTCAGTTATGTTAATTGACATTCTATTTGTAATAGCCATAAATGGAAAAAAAAAACCTAAAAGGCCTTCACCTGGTGATAAAATAATGGAGATGTAATGTATATATAATGTATAATAATGTAATATATATATATATATATATATATATATATATATTACAGAATGCTATTCAGCTGTAAAAATGAATAGAATCATGACATTTGTAGGTAAATGGGTGGAAGTATCACATGTGCTTTCTGCTCCTCTGAGGCTCCTCACTCCAGATCTTCCCATGTGAGTACACGTGACAGAGTAACAAGTAAGAAGGGTTACTTGCCTGAGTGGTTTGGGGATGGGGGAGCAATAGAGCAGGGAATAGCAGGGTATGGGAAAATTGGGGGGATCAATTGGGAGGGAAGAAGAAGATACAGAAGAAGGGAAGAGGGTCAATACCAGTAAGGATGTCTGAACATGTCTTAAGGATTTATACTATTACATACCCACCTAAAAATACCTGCAATGCATGTCAGTCAGTGTATAAGCAGACTTGTACAGTTTAAATGAGAAGTTCCCATCCGAGCTATTAGTGCTATTAGTCCAAGGGCCATTGATCATCTAACAAAACCCCTGGCACCAATTATGAGAATTCCTTTTTTCAGTTGTTGCTCAGTGTTGTCCAAGCGACTCCCAAAATATTACAGGCTATTGTTGTTCCAGGTTGCTCCCCGAGAGGTGTAAGTTAACTCTCTGTTGCTGAAGACATTATGCACTTTCAGACACTGGGCTCAGATGCTTCTGAGGTAGAACTGACCTGAAGGCCTCCTCTATGATGATTAGCTTTCATGGTCCTGGAAGGATCCATGCAAGCTTCCACAGGAGGCAAACATTCAACATTTCTACTCAGCTATGACACCTGTGAACCACATTAATGACCAGCATGGCATGACCACCCTAATGGAATACTGGTGGCGCACCTTCCTTGACAGCAATCCACAGCTCTCTTATTGGATTTAAAATCAGCTCAACAGGAAGGATACCATGTCTGGTACTGGAAACCTGGCCAGCCACTCAGGGCTAGTGAAATGCTACAACTGTTACCTTGCTGAACCAGTATGATCACTAACTAATTTCTAAATATTGCCTTTACCCATACTAAGTGTCATCCTCAGCCTCATCAAGGAAACTTCTCTTTGCAATGGATAGAGGTTATTACAGAAATCCACAACCAACCAAAATGCAGACTTGTGGAACTCAGTCCTAATGGATAAATCTACAACACAACTCTTCACAAGGCTCAGAAGTTATTGTGGAAGAGGGGGCTGAGAGGCTTTAAAACTTAGAGGATTAGAAAGTTTACTGTAAGATGATGTCTGCTGGTAATCTTGGAAGCTATATCCACAATGTTTCACTAATGATGGCCTAAACATGAGCTGAGCAAGGATAGCAACAACTGACGTGCTAATTTGGATGACAGAAAGCCCAGGAGACCTCAACGCTATGCAAAAATCAAAACAAAAAACCAACAAATACATGGCATAGGAGAGTAAGAAATCCTGACATAGGGATAAATAGTTTTCCCCAGGGAAGAGCACACCAATTGGGTGTGTAATACCAAGTGGTCAGCTCTGAAAATATATTCATACAAGTGACATTATATAGAATGAACAGGTCGTATTCATGTATTTAAGAATATATGTACACATATGTGTATGTAACAACAATTAATGAAAAAAGAGGCTTTGAATTTGAAAGAGCAAGGAGGGGCATATGGGAGGGTTCTGATGGAGGCAAAGGAAGGGCAAAATGATGTAATTATATTGTGCTCTCAAAAAGTAAAATAAGTAATTAAGAAAGTAGGCTAGTATTGTAAGTAAAAAAAAATGTTTGATCAGTGATCAAGGAAACACAACCAAAGATGCCAATGGAGTCAAGCTTTTGCCGTGTGTTATTGGCCTGTCTGATTTTTCTTTTATGAAATAACTGTGAAGTCTATCTTTTACTTTTTCTAATGTGTTACTTTTCTTTACTGTGGGTTTTTTTTGGGGGGGGTTGTTAGTTGCTGTGCCTCTGTTAACCATATGTTGCCATTAATTATTTTTGACTTTTCACCTTGTGTTGTCTGTTGATGAAAAGACATTCTGACTTTTAATATGGGTGAATTTATCACTTTTTTTTTTTTTTTACAATGGGTGATTTTATTATACTAAGAGGACCTGAGGCTATAACAATATTCTTTCCTGTTTTCTTCTGACATTTTAACATTTTTCTGTTTCTAATGATGTCTTTAATCATCTGACTCTGACTATTGTCTGGCTTGAAGTAAGAGGTCAATTTTATATTGTTTCCCAGACAGACAATCAAATTCCTTCTGTACCCATTGATCAGGTGGCTCCTTCTATATTCAAAGAAAATTAATTTATATAAATCCACAAAATTATTACATTTATTTATGTTGTGTATGTGTTTAAATGGCACTCTGTGTGTGTGTGTGTGTATGTATATGTGTGTGTATGTGTGTGTGTATGTGTGTGTGTGTGTGTGTGTGTGTGTGTGTGTGTGTGTAAATTAGATGATAGCCTGCAGGAGTTGGTTCTCTCTCTCCACCATGTAAATCCCAGGGATCCAGATCAGGTTGTCAGGCTCAGTAGCAAGTGTCTGTACCCTCTGAGCCACCTTGCTGTCACCAAAACTGTTTTATTACAGTTGGTGAGACATTGTGATCTCTGTCTAGGTTCACTTCTTGATGAAATATACAAATGTTTGATTTTTATCTTTGTATCAATTACAGCATGTTTTCTATTAAATATATTGTTTTGTTTCTCCCACCAAATTTTGAGTTATAGAGTTGGGGAACTATATCTTCTTTTTATTTATATCCTTTAAAAAAGTGTTTGCTTATTAAGTAAACAGTGAATTATGTTCAGCTGAAGTTATAATACCCCTGATACTGGAGGGAACAGTAACAGGGAAATATTTTTTCATAGGACACTCGTCAGAGATAATGTTTCCACGCCATCTGTAGTTCTGATATGCTATGTCTTTTGTTATTTATCTCCAGTTCTGCAGTGTTGGTCACAAAGTTTGCGGAGTTAAGAGGTGATAAAGCACCCGAGTGTGTTCTTGTTTACTTTAGTCACAAATTAATTCCCAGTATAGTTTTAAAGATAATCAGCAGCAGCTAATATTAAAAAAGATTGGAAGTGTAGAGAAGCATGCTGTTTCTCTATAGTTTCCAGTGTTTCCAGTGGCCTGCTCAAGGGGAGTAGAGTTGTGAGGGAGAGAGAAAGAGTTGGTGGAAACAAGACCAGGACGTTTTGTTTCTTAGTCAGCTGGGGGCAAAAGTGAGGGATGAAGGGAACCCTCCACAGGAGGCTGGAGAAACAGAAGAGACACTTACTAAGGCCTGAAACCTCAGAGATACTTGGATTAAAGGTGACTTTGACTGAGTCCTGCCCACCCCAGCCACATGGCACCCTGTGCCCTAGCCCATTCTAACACAGAGCTCCCCTTCTTCTCTTCTTAAGAATGACACCTGCAAGGTCATTTGCTGCTGGTTTTCTGCCTGAGTCAGAAGCAGCCACTTTAACTTTCTTCCCTCCTTAATAAAGGACCTCTCTGTGAAGACAGTTTGGGTGTGGTTTGTGCCTAATCCTGGGACTGGAGGGGAGCCCCTGCTGTGTGGGAGTCCCCTTCAGGGAGCCTTGAATATATATTTACAGCAACATTAGAGACTGAATTTTGAACTTAAGGCCTTGTACATTTTAGTCAATCATTCAACCACTAAGCTATATACTTAACTCCAAACACAGTATATTGTTATATGTTTAATTCCATCATTATGCCAGGCACAGATGGCAGTTGGTTATTCTACACTGGTTAGGTACACAATGTATGTATCCTGTGAGGTCATCAATGCCACAGTTAGACACACAACATCACCTAAAATTCAACCTGCTCAAGAGGGACTTTTTTTCACTATATGTAGCTGTGTGCCATTGGACAAAAAAATTTTGGACTCCATTTCTGTTTCTTCACCTTTATACCATATAACTCATTCACTGATCCTCTAAATTAAAAATGTAAATGTTAAAAACAAAAATCATGACTAAACACCCTATCATTTTCCTGGTGTGATGCTACCCAAGGAAATGCAGTGAGAAAACAAAACAAGAACAAATCCAACCCAGAAAACATGCTCCATGCTCTCAAGAAGCTCATAGATGGGAGTGGGGACAGTTATTAAAGAGAAAAATTACCTCACAGAAACTGAAAGATGAGAAGCAGGAGGCAGATGTATAAATAAGCTTGGCCTTGTCTGCTGCTGGTGCTGCCCTGGAGAAAGGCTACTCTGTAGATTATTAGGGTCCTGGAGAAGTCCTACAAAATACCACCATCCATGTATGCAATCAGCAAGAGCATTTATTATCTCTAGAAAGTTTCTAGAATCCTGGGGCTGGACATCCTACACAAAAGCAAAATGGTGAAGACTTCGAGAGGGGTATGTGTGTGTGTGTGTGTGTGTGTGTGTGTGTGTGTGTGTGTGTTCCTTTTAAGCATAGACTAGGAGAGTTCCTAGTGCAGTTTGGTCACTTTGCATGTGATTGGCTTAAGCAAGTGGCAATTATATTAGTACATTTCTAATTGGTGAGGGCTAGTCAGGTGTTAGTCAGGGCTTTCCATTTCTGGTCAAGCCTGGACAAGTTCCAGGCTTTATCCTTGAGCTGCTCTGGAGGATGGCTGGTCTAGTATGAACTGACTGTGGGGGCTGGCTCAGTGGTCTAGGCTTGGTGTGTCCTATCTCCCTTGTCTCTGTTGTCAGGGGCACCAGTGATTAATTCCCCTCTGCTTGTGGCTCTTTCAGTCTCAGGAAACTGAAATTGAGTCCTGATCTCTGAGAGAAGATTGAGCCGCCTGTTATGGCATCTGCTCAGTCCTCTCATAGAGGTTTGCTTGGAGCCCAGCTGTGAGATGGCCCATCAATAATGACAGAAGACTGGAGAGAGAATGGCAGTGCATGAGAAGATGCTCAAGGGATAAGGACTTAGTACTTGGGGAGCAAACTGAAGGTCTGGATGGAGGGAACCCAGAGACCATAAAGAGGGCAGGGCAAATGAGACTGGGCTGTTAGTCAGTGATCTGGAGGCATAAGAATGATGTGGTGTCACAAAAAACAGCACAGAGGTAAATACTTGATAGGGAATTATACCCATCATCCCTTTTCCTGCATCCACGTCAAAAGAGATTACTCTAGATATTCTTTAAAGACCTAGTTGTGTGGTGGTTTAGCCACCGCTTTTGCTGATGCAGTAGACCTCTACACCACTGCAAGCAGTGCAAGTCTTCTATTTCAAGTGGGACAGAAGATGTAAAACCCTGAATGACTACCTCAGCAGGCTTGTGCTCCCTGCAGACTTCCAGGAAGAATTCACATTTGCTCTCTCAGTCAGATATGAGCACTTATTGGAATAAGGAAACAGGAAGCAGCCTTCTCCAGACTTAGAGTTTTTTTCACCACAGAGCAGGATTTCTTTATTTAGAACTCAAAGCATATAAGAAGAGCAGATAACTGATGAAATGCCATTGCCTTATCTCTAGAATGACAGTGTTCCATCATGTACAACAGTATCAGATTGGTCACTCTCTAACCTGGAGATATTGTTTAAATCCATATACATCACCTGCAAAATGTATGGCACAAAATTAGCTCAGAGCTCACAGAATGAGAAGGGAAGTTCCAGGCTTCCTTTTGAAAATCTCCAGATCTGTTTCCACTTCAGGAATGCAGTGAGCTGCCTGTCCACAGAGGTGCTTTCTATATTTATTTATTTTAGTTTTAATTTTTATTTATTTAAAGTTTTGATTGTTATATATATATGAATTGATTTTATATATATGAATGAATTTATATATATAATATTTTGATCAAATATATTCCCCATTCCTCTCCTCCAATCCTTACTCTTATCCCCCAGCTACTTTTTTTTCATTTTCCTATGCTGTCTTTTTATTTTTAAATCTATACACTCCACTGACGGGCATAAGTATCCGAATGTTGTAGGTAGAGTTTTCCTGCCTGGCCCACAGTCAGGACAAATCTCTCTCACCCGCCAGTCCCACAGTTGCTCAGACCCAACCAAGTAAGCACACAGATACTTACATTGTTTACAAACTGTATGGCCATGGCAGGCATCTTGTTATCTAGTTCTTCTCTCTTAAATTAACCCATTTCTGTTAGTCTATACTTTGCCACGTGGCTTGTGGCTTACCAGTACCTTACATCTTCCTTGTCATGGAAGCCGGCTGGCTCCATGGATCTTTTATTTTACAGTGTGTGTGGTGTATTGTGTGTATGCACATGTGCTACAGATGTAAGTGTATATGTGTAGGCCACTGATTAGCACTGAGTATCCTATTATATAGCTAGCTCACTCACCACCTTAATTTTTCTAATAGCGTCTCTCAGTTAACCCAAGTGGAGCCACCTGGTGTTACAATATATCTTGGTCTAGGAAGCACCTCATTTGTCATTTCTGTCTATCCTGATTGACTTTGCTGGCTCACCAATGAGCTCTTAGGATCTGACTATCTCTACCCACATGAGGGCTGAGTTTAGAGAAGTGTGTGCCAACTCCTGGTACTAGGTATTTGAACTCAGCTCCCAAACATTTTACCCCCTGAGCCATCTCTTTAGTCCCATTTGCAGTATTCTCTGAAGTGAGTTTGCACTTGCTACTGTGAACTCAGATTTACATGGCTCATTTCCAAAGAAATTGAAATGACTTCCTTCCCCTCACGAGTCTGTTTTCCTCCTGGTGCTTTGCACGCTCTGTAGATGAAAAAAAGCCAGTCGTGATGATATAACACTAAACCATTTCATGGAAAAGGAACACATATTTACAAGAAGTCCCCATTGAAGGCTAGTATGTTAAGCAAATGCCTGCTCTATTTTTAAATGAGAACAGACAGAATGACTAAGTAGATACTGCCTAGACTAAGACATATTGTCCACCAAATGGCTCCAGATGCTTCACATGCTTTCCCAGTGTTTCTGTAATACTTACTCTCAGGCACATTCTATGCATTTTCACTAGTGAATTAAAGGTCAACGACATGGGTTGGTACTTTGTTGGGAAGAAAGTGGAGGTTATGTTCTGTCCTCCTAGGGAGCATCAAAAAAGATGAGTGTCAGCTCTGAGATGAAGACTTGCCTTTCAGTATATGTGCTTATGCTTAGGAATGAGTCAAGTCATAGGCAATCAAACTTAGACACATCTATACCAGACACTACTTCATTGCTTATGGCACATTGCTGAAGTGGACACAGTCCTGTCTTTCATGGAAATAGCAAGGAGGAACGAATCACGACTTGTTATGGGAGACCTGGGACTTGGTGTGCATGCCAAATGGGAAGAGAAGGTTTTATTATATTTGATTTTCTGAGTTAGGAATTTTGGCATGAGTTTCTAAGGTTGTATCCACATATGCTAGCACTTGAAAATCATTTAAGATTAAAAAAAATGGCCTCAGTACATTTTTTTGTCATGATTCTCTGAGCACCTCCTCTCTTGGAGGTGGGAGAGGAGTTCCTGAGTCTGAGGAAGCAAACAAACTTAAGCCTGGGAATGTGGAGACTTACAAGATCCACAGCCCCCTCCTAAGATTATAGATTAGTAATCAATATCCGAGCAGGACCCTTTCTGGATCTTCCTGAGAGTTGTTGGGGGTGGGGAGAGCTCTAGGAACACAGCCTTTGTGAGTTGTCATCCACACTGAGGTGAATTCTCAGTGACGCTACTGTGCTGGAGTCTTCCCCCATGCTTTTGTAAGTAACCACAGGGCACTCACTGATTCACCAAGCTAGGCTTGTATGGAATCATTTCTTTGTTCTGTGGTGAATGTTGTACTGTCTGTGGTCAATGCTGAGTGTTGTCTTGGAGGGTGTGATGTGTGTCTAATGTGGATACTGCATTCCAGTCTATGGTCTGACTTCAGAGAACCTCTCCTTACCTCAGCCATAGGTTCCAATGCTGCAACAGGATGCTTCTGTCCTATCAAAGGAGTGGATAAGGGAGAGGGTCCTCCTGTTAATTAGGGCAATTACCACCAGAGTAAAACACTTTCTATTTCAACTTAACCATTTTGAAAAAGGCTCCTCAGTAAATGGCACTCAAAGTTGTAATGCCTCCCCTGATAAAACCATTGCTTTAGAAGGGCAGTACTTTCTAGACCTACAAAAATAAATTAAAAAGGACTTTGTGATATGGTCATCTTTACCCCCTAATGCATAAGAAGAAAGGAAATTATTAACTACAATCCCATTCTGACACTTGCAATGAGAGTTTTATAACTTGAAGTTCTGAATAGGTTTTGCAATACTTTATGATTGTCGCAATCTCAGAAAGTACCATCCAGCTAAGAATGGCCCGAGTCACTTTGCTAGTCTTGCATGTGAGGTATCAAAGCTGACATGAAAATAATAAAGATGAAAGTAGCATAAAAACATTTTAGAGTTTTAGTAGAAGCACATTAGTTTCCTGGCACTTTGTGTAGGCTTATCTGCTCAATGGATCACTGACTATTTAATTCAATGTGCGTATCCCTCAGCAGATGTGGGAATGTGAGCTTAATTGTTACAAACTGAAGACATGATGCTGCTTATAATTGGCTCTGGCTCTCAGTAACACAGAGAGAGTCAGACACAGTGAGAGACTGAAGAGTGGAGAGACTCATGTCAAAAGGGCTAGGCCCACAGATCTGGCTCCAAAGCCTGCTCTTCAGTGTGTTAATACAAGGCATCTTGTGGTGGAGATCTTCATGCATGCCTGAGGTCTGCATCATTAGGATGTTCTAAGCCTTGTGAGCTAACTAGAACCATGCTTTATTTTGTGACTTATTGTAAATCCTTATCAATGGTCATGAATGATAATATACTTGCTGTAGCTCAGGAACCTAGAAAAAAATGAGAGAAAGTGTGATACATTTCTGAGTAAATAACAAGTAATAAGGTATAAAGAAAAGTCAATGTACCACATGTTAGCTATCTGTCACTATAAAAAATACCCAAGAATGACTACTGAAGAAAAGGAGGTTCAAAGGCATGGCATTTGCATCAGCCTAGTTCTGGTGAGGGCCCCAGAGAACAGCAGGAACATGCTTCAGTTGAATAGCCACAGTTTCATCCAGGGAGCAGATAGCAAGGGCCAGCCAGTTTCCTTTTCTCATAATCCTCTCATGAAAAGCTCAAGGGGAACTCTCTCATGCTCCTAATGAACTATACCCATCCTATGAGGGTTTACCTCTTAGCACTCCTCAACACATCACCCTCTAAACACCAAGAGCCTCTTGGAGACACAAACCATATGCAAACTGTAGCAACACTTTAGAACCACACTATACTTGGTTGCTTTTTCAATGGCTCTACCATATACAGTAGCAGTAGAATGCCCTGCTTCAGTGATGCTGGCTGGCAATGGGACTTACTCTAGATAGAATGTACATGGATGTAACAAGTAATGCATTTGGTAGATGATTTGATTGTACTTGTGGGATTTGGTTGTGTCTTTGTGCTTCTGTGCATGAGAAGAGTATGGCCAAGTTACTCACCCCTTCCTAGTCCTAAAGCGCAGAATGTGGCACATGTAGAACATACCTGAATCTGTCTTGTGCCATGACTGTGACCTGCAGTCAAAAGGCAAGATCACTAATGACAAGTGGGTATGTAAACCATGAGTTTGAGACTGTCTCATTTTCTCAGAGAACGCTGACCAACATACTTGGATCATCTTTGCTATGTAGCAGTTTCCTTTGAGATTAAAACATTCCATTTTGGAGGGGAGTTGCTTAACACACAGGGCATTAAGAGGAAAGTGAAATAATAAGATATTTAAGACAAGATGTTTTTGGGGAAGGGAGTCCTATGGAACCCATTAAGACACAGGATGTTTACAAGAAGGTAAAACTTCAGGGTGTTCCAACAGGAGGTGAAACATTCCTTTCTGCAGAGAAGATTCTTATACTTAGAAAATGAAAAACTCAAAATAGCTTCAGGAAGTGAATGAAATTAGCCAGTTTCACCAGGCTCCTCCCTCCATAAGTGTATATAGCATTATGGATTGCTGAGAGACACTCTGACCATCCAAGTTGTCTGGAAGGAGTAGAGATCAGCTGAGCTGCCTAGAAGAGGCTCAGACCAACCCACTTACTATACTGTCTGGTTATGATAGAGTCATCATAAAGTAAGAAGTCTGTGTTGAGGAAATGCCTCCATGAGGTGCAGTTGTTGTATGTTTGTGTTCTGACAAATAAAGCTTGCCTAGAGACCAGAGGGTGGAGCTAGCCATGAGTTAACTATAAAGGCCAGGCAGTGGTGGCACACACCTTTAATCCCAGCACTGGGGAGGAGGAAGCAGGAAGATCAGGAGTTCAAGGCCAGCCTGGGTTACAGGAGATTGAACCAGTCTAAAAGAGAAATAGAGCTTGGCAGTGGTGGGGCAAGCCTTTAATCTCAGTATTAGGTAGTAGGGACAGGAATATAAGGCAAGTGGAGACAGGACCTTGGCTCCTATTCAGTCTGAGGATTTGTAGAGGTAAGAAGTTTCCAGTGGCTGCTGCTCTGCTTCTCTGATCTTTCAGCTTTCACCCTCGATATCTGACTCTGGATTTTTATTATTAAGACTAATTGGGATCACACTTCATCCAGTTGTAAGACATTTTCTCAATTTGTGATCAATGGGAGAGGGCCCAGCCCATGGTGAATGGTCCTGGATTCTGCAAGAAAGCAGGCTGAACAAGCATGAGGAGCAAGCCAGTGAAAAGGACACCTCCTTGGCCTCTGCATCAGCTCCTGCCTCCAGGTGCCTGCCCTATTTGAGTTTCTGACCCTTCTCTGATGAACAGTGCTGTGGCAGTGTAAACCAAATAAACCCTTTCCTCCCCAAGTGGCTTTTGGTCATGGTGTTTCATCACAGCAATAGAAACCCTAAGTGAGATTCAGTTTTCTACAACATTTTGAGTGGCCTATGGGTTGTGTAGTGTGTTCCACGTTTCCAGTTTTTGTGAATTGTCACCCATGCTGGGTTGGGCTTTTGGTGATTCACTTCTGCTCCTGTCAGTAACCCTTCATCTGTATTTCTGTAAGTTGCCACAATGAAACTCAATGGCTCACCAAGTGATGTCCCTACTTTGGTCTGTTCTTTTGATAGGACATCAAAGTTGGCACAAGACACCCAAGACCAAGTTCTTAGCACAAAGGAGATTTGATTTGTCCTAGAAGGACAAAGGGCAGGGAATAAGAGACAAAGACAGGAGACAGAGGACCAGGGAGGAGGTAAGAGGAACAAAGGGAGACGGGGAAGGGGTATTTGCTCCAGAGGCACAAAGGGACTATCTCTGGATAGAGCAGAGACAGATGTGGCCCACGGGCAAATAGTAGCTCATAAAGATAAAAGGGGAAACTCCTGTGTTAGGATGGAGTGTTTGAGTTTGATTGGTCATGTTAACTAGGATAAGTCAAAAGGGGGCTTTTGATTGCTGGACTTCAATCCTTTGTTAGCTGTACCTTGGTAGTCAGCACAAGGAGAAGGAAGTGACTAAATAAGGGAATGCACTTTGGTGGCTAGCTTAGGAATGTAATCTGACAGTTTTTAGCAAGGCAGAGGGAATGGGGAATGGGCAAAGCCTGCAAAAGTCATGTTTGCCATACTCAGACCTACTCTCTGGGGTGAGGAGATGTTTTGTTCACATCTCCCTAGAAATAGTGTCACACAACTATCTTCTGGAAAGATGCTTCAATATGAATGAATATAATTCTGTAAAAAGTTACTGGTCAATTTTGTGCCATGTTCTACCATGTGCATACAGGGAGGACAGCGATAAGAACTCTAGCATAGTTATCTGCCTCTTAAGCATCAGTTCCTGTGTGGAATCACGTCAGAGCACTCCAACATGGCAAACCAAACAGAAAGTGCTGTCTTTTACTTGCCAACTGGAAATCTTAATTTATTAGGGCTGTGCTGCAGACAGAGCACAATGAAAATTCTTGAAGCCCAGAAAAAATAGACCCCAAACAAAATCAACTAGTTTTCTAATTATTAAAAATTTTCTTTTCTTCTAATCAGCCATGTTAATTTTTAATATCGACAATTTGGTACCATTTTAAAATGAGACATAGGAAGCCCAATTAGGAGGCAACCAATTAAAAGATTAGTATTTTCTTAGATTCTGGATGAATCATGCCCTTCTCAAAATAAAAGGGAATACAAGGAGGCAGAGATACTCAACACGCCTGACATGTGGCTTGTTAGAAGTGATCATCAAGCAATCTGTGCCCACATGCCACTAATCATTCTCTGACTCAAAGTGTGTGCTAATGAATAGGAGCCAACATGGTGGTGTTTCAACTGCCTTGACCTTTGAGAATGGAGAGTTAAGATGAATTCTGAACCACAGAAAGGCATTTTACACCTCATCCACTGTTAACTATTCTTATAAGAACATACAAAACAAATTTCTCAACAGGAAGACATGAACTGTCCTTTTATAATGATGTGTGTTGTAGACATTTTGGTGTACAAACTCAACAGCTTGTTCTAAGCCAATACACTCTCTCTCGACATACTGCAATGATGCTGTTACAATTGCTCCAAAATTAACTAATATGTGGGTGCACATGTGCATGCACACATGCACAGTATAATCTCAAATCATCCACTCAATTCACATTTGCAGATGTCATCTTTTCTTTTAATATTCAGCAAAGATAGACTACACGTTTCACATGAGTAAGCTGTACATAAATTAGTATAAGTGACATAAAAATAGAAATCCCCCTAATCTTTATAAGACCCTCCATCAGTGTACACAGCCTATCATAGGATTTATAGAAATGTTAGTGATCTTAGAAATCAGAATACTGTGACAGATTAAATGTAATCTCTTAGGCTCAAAAATGTTTTACCTCATATATTCATTTAAACACTGAATCCTGATTTTGTGTTCTTATTAACTCTATTTGGCTTTAAAATATTTAAAAAATACCAAGCACACATTTAGGGAAACATACTAAAGAGAAAATAAATAACATTTCAGCATCCCTCAGTTATTTGTGAGTAAAAAAGTCCTAAAAGAAGGACAACATATTTGTTGATGAATCTGTGAAAGCCAAAGGTAAAACAAGCAACGTGCTGTCAACTCCTCTGCCCAGAGAGAAGGTGGCTGTTTCTGCACCACAAAGCTTTGATGAAGAGTTCATTACTGAGAATATGGCTAAGGGGTCGGTTTATAGCTAAGAGCCATCACAGCCTCTGTACACCTTGGCATTTTGCCCTTTCATGAAATAGTTTGAGACTCAGCTCTGGGTTTGAATGCTGGGGTCACCCAACGGTCAGTATCCTAGAAAAGTTTCTTAAGCTTCATAAGCTTCTTATTCACTCTTTTTATATCTTCACCAAATGTGAGAAATGAGTAACAAGCAAAACCAACTGATATTTAATTTCATTTCATGCCTGAAGGTGTGAGAAGGGATTTAGATGCAATGGAGCCTATGTGAGTTTGGGAAACACCTCAATCACTGTTTAGATGAATGGAGTTGGATATAGAGCCATCCACAGGCTGGACTGTGGCCAATTGAGTTGCCTTAACCACTTCATTGGCAAAACAGATCAGTTTTTGCTTACTTGCAAAGATATTAAAAGTCTTATTATGGGTTTGCCCTTTAAAAATCCTTCCCTCAACTCCCTTCTCAGGAAATCTCAAATTTGCCTCAAATATTGTTCATCCTGCTAATCAATAAATCTTTCAATTTTAATCAGATTAAGTCCTTGGCCTTCTCTTAAGAGTCACATACTTCATAACAGTATTTTCTCCTTGAAAGTTTGTTACCGGAGGTGTTTATTGCAGTAATGGAAAACTGACTAATACATAGAGCTTGATAGATTTACATCAATTATAAAATTGAGGCATGGAAGACACAGCCACAACAACCAAGTTCCATTTGGAGGGTCAATATTTGTTGTTGTTGTTGTTAGGAATGTCTCTGGAAGACTCCATTTGATATCTGCTGCTGTGTCAGCATATGTCTAAGTCATTCATGGGTAGACAAAAACACATGTAACTGATAGTACAAAATGAATTGAGTCTCATGCAACCTAAGTCAGAAGCTCATTTTTTTTTAGTAAAAAGGGGGGGGGGGACCTGTAGGTCCCTGGCCCCTGTTTTGGGTAACTGTTGCCTTGCTTACTGACCTTGACATTGATATCCTCCCTATGGTAATTCCCTGTGAGATTCCACCCTCCTGAATGCTTAAGGGAAGCTCCTTGTCTGTGTATCCAGCATATTGGGCATTAACAGCTTAGATGCAAAATTGTAAAACATCAGGATCGGGGGTGGGGAATTAGCTCAATGGTAGAGTGCTTGCTAGGCACAAGGCCCAGTGTTCAGTTCTCAGCTAAAAAAAAAAAAAAAAAAAAAAAAACCACAAACAGAAACAAAAACAAAACATCAGAAGTGAACTTCTGCCCTCCAGGGTTCTCCCATTGTGCTGTAAGCCAGTATTTAAGACCTCCCTCTTTCAATAAATGGCACTCGGCATTCAAAAAAGAAGGAGGAGGAGGAGGAGGAGGAGGAGGAGGAGGAGGAGGAGGAGGAGGAGGAGGAGGAGGAGGAGGAGAAGAAGAAGAAGAAGAAGAAGAAGAAGAAGAAGAAGAAGAAGAAGAAGAAGAAGAAGAAGAAGAAGAAGAAGAAGAAGAAGGGATCAAGATCATGATGGGGAAACCCACAGAGACAGCTGACCAGTGCTAGTTGGAGCTCACTGACTCTGGACTGACAGCTTGGGAACCTGCATGGGACTGAACCAGGCCCGCTGAATTGTGGGTGACAGTTATGTGGCTTGATCTGTTAGTGGGGTCCCTGGCAGCAGGGCCAAGACTTATCCCAGGTGCATGACCTGACTTTTTGGAACCCATTCCCTGTGGTGGGATACCTTGCTCAGCCTTGATACAATGGGGAGGGGCTAGGCTCTCCTTCAACTTGGTATGCCAGACTTTGTTGACTACCATGGGAGGCCTTACCCACTCTGAGGAGTGGATGGGGATAGAGTGTGAGGGAGGTGAGGAGGCAGGAGGGGGAACTGGGGTTGATATGTAAAATGAAAAAAATTATAATAAATAAATATCTTTAAAAAAAGTGAATTGAGTTCAACCTCCAACCAGATGGGCCTTTTAATGTTTTTAATCATGTGCTTTCTTTATGCAATGTGATTTGGCAGTGAGTAAGTGACCCCCAGAGTACTCAAAACTTAGCCATTATGGTATCCTGCTGCATCTGTTGCAGCCTCAATCTTTTGTGCATACATCATTAGTTCTGAGCAACTGAGGTGACATGGAAAATGATTTGTCACTATTCCTTTGGGATGCCTTCTTGTTAGGCTTGCACTACTTGGGGAAGTGACCAGGTTTGTCCCTTTCTCACTGCAGTGTCCAGTGCTTGTCATCATAAGTAGATAATAATTGTTAGGAATATTACTTTTTGGTACTCTTTTGGTGGTGTTCTCTCAAACATTTTCCATCTTTGTTAATTCAATAGTCTCAATTTCCTTTAGATAGTCTTACTACTTATTGGTATATTTCTGGCCATTGAATTGGTGGCATGCCCACATGCCTCCTGAGGCTTTGTGATGTTTCTCTTTTCAGAGTGTTTTGCTTCTGTTTTAAACAAGTCTACTGTAAAGGTGATATTGTAAAGCAAAGACACATTTGTTTTTTTGTGAAGACATGAAGAGAAACAACCTTTGTTTTCTCACAGTGTTTACTTTAGAAAAATATATCATCAGAAGATCATTCTCTGCCTCTCTGAAGTACATATACAACATGTTTTTCTCAAAGACTAAGGTCAAATAAGCTTTGATAAAGAGATTGTTCCCCACTCTGCCCCCCCCCCAGGTTTGAAGCTGCTTTCTGAAAGTTGACCATTAAAAGAGCAAGGTCCTTATCACTCATTCTCTGCAGAGCTAAGGTGGACTGACTTCTCATGCCAGAACTGCTTCCACCCATAAAATTATAACACCATTTTTTGTCATGTAAAATAACACATGCTCAGTCTAGCTTCCAACTGAGTAGATAAGTGCTGGTGGATCTCTAGAGTCCTTTTCCTTAAGAACTAGGTCCTATTTGTTTTGAGACAGGCTTGGGGTAGGCTGACATTTCTTTCTGTCTTCATAATTGCCTAGAAGATTAATGCAATGCACATCACTTTTGTTTTAATACCTCTTTTATAATAAAGCTGCTTTCTTCCTTTCTTTCTCTCTTCCTGCGATAATTGAAGAGGAGATTTTGATTTTGGTTGTATTTCACTTATGTATATGCATGTCATAGCCTGTCTGCAGCTTCCTAGTTGACATCTCCTTATGTCCTGCAGAGATACCATTTTTTGTAACTGATTAATTTCTTACAACTCATTGAAAAAATTATAATCCTGCTACTGCACACCCGAGGAAACAGACAAAAAGATGTGAGGTAGTTTGCTGAGGTTGCTTAGCTCGACTGGCAAGGCCAGGACCATAAATCCCTGTCTGCCCTCTCAGCTGTGCTCTGTGGCTTGTAACTCCCTCTTGTTCAGTGTCCATCTCTAAAGGCTGAAGATGCAGCAGCTGAAAGGAAACTGGATCCCCAAAGAGCCTGGGTGATCCTGGCATTTGGTGAAGGCTGTCACTATGGTTCCTGAGCTCTCCATTGGGAAATTTTGAGTAGTGATAATGGCTAGAGGTTGAAGGGATGCCTGAGGAGGTCGTGATTGTATAGCTATCTGAAACGGAAATAAGCAATTTTGTAGTATTTTTCGTGCCTGTGATAGTATTGAGAAAGACACTATTATCCTCAGTTTAAATTTGGAAGGCTTAGAGTGTTCTCACTAAGTTTGCTCTGGAATAACATGTAGCAGCTAATCCACAGGTTTTTGAGACTGTTAAGAAAAGCAGTGGCATTTCTCACCTGATTATAAAATTTCTATTAGTCTTGGTTTGCAAGGCTATAATCAAGCTCTTTCCTTACCGAGCCTTCTTTAGTATTTTCAGCAGGCATGCTGGGTGAGTCTTAAGAGAAGATAAATGTAGGCTTCTGCAACAGAGGTTCTGAGTGATGGAGTGAGGACGGTGGGGACGCACACGGGGCAGCTGACCTGGGTGGTGCTGTCTTTCCACAGAATTGTTTTTATGAGGTTGGCACTGGAACAGACATCTGGAAATAGCAGTGCATACTCGCTGTGCCTAGATTCTCTCATTAGGGGATGACCTTGGGACTTTGGAAAAAATGTATATTGGAAAGTGTCCTAAGGAAGACGTTGCAGTTGTGGATAAGATGTGGTTCTTTAGATAAAGAGATGCGGGGAAGGGAGATTGGCATGGGTTTTGGCAAACTGTTTCTTTTCATTTTTAGTTTTCCTTTCACTGTAGACTAACTAGGACTGGGAGGAGAGTAATGAAAGTGCACAGGTGAAAAGGCCTGCATTGGAGGTCATGACACTGGAGGTCGAATCCAGGATGAGAATTACCCAATACAATGATGAAGGACTCAGCAAGCAAAGAACAGCTACAGATAATGGGAGTAAGAGATGGGCCAGGTAGAACGGGCTTGGCCAAAGGCGGTTGCTGCAGATCTATCTGGCCCTAAGTCTCAAGGATAAACAGAAGCAAACTTTTTTATTTCTAATTAGCCAGAAGCCAAATTACTTAGTAACAAGATAGTTTCAGACCCCCAGGGGTGGGGGAGGGAGGCATTTGGTTAAAAGGAGGGAAAGTAAAACCTTTTGAATAGCCCTTGAAAGCAGGTTCCAGGAGACCCTAAGAATTATCTATGCTTTGTAATTTCTGAGCTGTAAATAGCTTTCCTGGTACAGTGCAAAGGATGAATTGGTGGGGATCCACAGTGCAAGGGATGAATTGGTGGAGATCCATGGAGCAGCAGAATAAAAATGATTCCTGGCCACAAATACTAACTCCAAGCTTCAGTTCACAATGAAGATGCTGAACCCATATTTTAATTCAGTGTGATTATCCTCTTTTCTTATGAGATGTGGTCCCCATTCTGCCTCTTTTTGTGGATTGGGTGCAGGAGAATGTTAAATAGGTTTTGGGTTAGTCTTTATTTTACTCATATGATGTTGATTTTTACAACTTAAAGATAATAAAAATTCAACATGTTTCTTTGATGTTTGTATAGACTAAAACTTCAAACAACCACATCAAACATAATTTTGAAAACAGTGTTCCTATGTTTATTTCAGATTTTTGGCCCCCATATAAAATAATTATTTGTTTTTTTTTTGATGGATAATAAATAGCTAACAGTATTTCACTGTCAAATGAAAACACTACATACAGTATCCTCACTGAATGCCTGCTAACCTTCCTCCGCATTTGATTTAGCTAGTTAGTTTTCTTTCTTTGCGAGGATTATAGCGTTTCTGTAGCCCCTCTTGTTCAAGACACTACTAGCAGTTATTTGTGGCCACAGGTTAATAGTATTGAAAAAAATCCCTTGCTATTTGCTGCTTTAAGATTCTAGGGACAAGACTGTAAAGTCAAAATCCCCAGTGGAATATAAAACAGAATGAGACACTCAGCTGTGAAGAGCTGAGGCCCAGTGTTCGCAGCTTTGGCCTGATGGAAGCATGGCCCTAGTAGCTGACATGAGATTATTTCCTTTTATGTGAATCCCTGGAATAAAACAGATTCTGTATTCACTGACAGAGTTTGGGCTGTGATTTGCATGAGGAAGGAGAACAAACAATAGGTTCCCTTGATGATAATTGCTCAAGATGTTATGGAGACTTAATAGCTCCACAGGCACAGAGTAAAGATAACATAACCACCATTAGAGTGGAAAGCTCAACTGCAGAATTAGCTTGGGTTCGACTTTTCTGTCACGATGGGTCTAGCTTTTACACTATTTCCTATCATCCTTAAAACTCTGCTCAGGCCAAGAGATTATTAATCACATAGCTGGCTGACTTATGGATGTCCTGGGAAGTGTTACTGAGGAGAGAGATCAAGGTTCTTCAGTGCATACACATTTTCTTATTTAGATACTCTCTCCTTTTTTCTGGTGTTAGCTCCATGATTGCTTGCCAGCTGCTTGTAAGATCATACTGACATACAGTAAAAGTTTAGCTTGAAGCTAGTTCTAATTTTGCGATGTATCTTGTTTCACTTGCACCTACACATGTCATTTTAGTAGAGATCTGGGAATGTTTCAGTACTTAGTTCTTAATTTAGATCTTTAAGTGGATGTATGATGGTCTCACTATCGTGAGAGTCTTAAAGCCAGGAACCATCTCTTGCTTTTGCTTTTGTGACTAGTAGAAAATTCCTTGGCTGCTGTGGAATAATGCTTTTGTACACTGGTTTAATAAAAAGCTGATTGGCCAGTAGCCAGATAGGAAGTATAGGCGGGGTAAGCAGACAAGGAGAATTCTGGGAAGAGGAAGGCTGAGTCAGGAGATGCCAGGTTGGCATCCAGGGAGCAGCATGTAATGGCACACAGGTAAAGCCGCAGAGCACATACAACATATAGATTAACAGAAATGGGCTGAGTTTAAGTGTAAGGACTAGTCAATAGTAAGCCTGAGCTAATGGCTGAGCAGTTTTAATTAATGTAAGCCTCTGTGTGTTTACTTGGATCTGAGTGACTGCAGACTGGACAGGACACAGGAAAACTTCAGTTACACTTGGCATGGGTATTTAGACAATGTCTCTCAAACTACAGACCTTTAGAAAAGCTCCAAGGGAAAAATGACCCTTCTATCAGTTTCTCCTTTCCTGAGGACACATGTTTCATATGATTATAAGAATCCAAAAGAGACACACATGTAGCACCCCAGGAAGGGAAAAGGGTTAAGATCTCCTGAGTAAACTGGGAAGGAGAAATAGAGGGGAGGGAATGGGAGGTAGGAATATGAGGGCTTGAGAGTTAAGCGAGAGAGAGGGAGGGAGAGCAATGAAAGAAGAGGTATCTTGACAGAGTGTACCATTAAGGGGATGGAGAGAAATCTGCAGCTATGGAAAACTCCAGGAACTCACAAGATTGTCCCCAGCTAAGACTCATAGCAATGGTGGAGAGGGTTCTTAAACTAGCCTTCCTTTGAACTCAAATTGGTGTCTACCCTAATTGTCTATGACCTCCATCCAGTGACTGATAGAAACAGATGCAGAGACCCACAGCCAAGCACTTGGCCAAGATCCTGGAGTTCAGTTGAAGAGAGGAAAGAAGGATTATAAGAGCAAGGGGGGTCAGAATCATGATGGGAAAAACCAGAGCTAGCTGACCCAACCTAGTGGGAGCTCATGGACTCTGGACTGACAGCTGGGGAGCCTGCATGGGACTGAACTAGGCCCTCTGAATGTGGGTGAAAGTTGCATGGCTTGATGTGTTTGTGGGTCCCCTGGCAATGGGACCAGGTCTTATCTAGGGTACACAAACTGACTTTTTAAAGCCCATTCCCTATAGTGCAATGCCTTACTTAGCCTTGATGCAGGGGGCAGGGACTAGATCCAGCCCCAACTTGGTATGCTAGCCTATGTTGACTACCCAATGCCTTATCCTCTATGAGTAGGGGGTAGGTGTGGGATGGGGGTAGGTGGGGGGGCAGGAAAAGGGGAGGGAGGGGGAACAGGGTTTGGTATATAAAAGGAAAGAAAAAAATTTTAGATAAAAAATTATATTAAAAAAAGGAATCCAGAAAGACAATACCTCTTTCTATTACATCCTTAAAACTTGAAAAAGAGTTCTTACTAAGCAATGTTGTCGAACTGTTATAATAAATCATGTTTAAATCTCAGCAGGTTAATACAGAAAACACATATTTCCCCCTCATGTAGCAAGGCTATGCATTTATGCAGAAGCTGGTGTTTTCTGTACTGATAAGGGACCCAGGCATCTACTACCTGTGGCTCTTTAACCCCCAGGCCATCTGCTGAATCTGATAAAGTGACTTTAAGAAAGAACACAATGGATGGTTACTGTGGGAGGATATTTTGGGTCAACTGTAGGAGACAAAATCATTACATTATCTTACTCTTTTCTTGGAATAATTTCATTGTAACACTTGTCTGCAAGGGGGTGGGGTGGGTAGATAAGATAGGAGAAGAAAGATGGCTTAATACGTGCATGCAAATATCTGCTATGCTGTACTTTTTCAGACACCAAACAAAAACTTCTGTCTTATAACCTCCACAGAACACGCTCATACTTCCCAATGCACACTACCCAAGATTTCAAACAGTCATGCTGGGGTCCAGGCAGGTGTTTCCAAGTGCTTGATATCTTATTCAAGAATTAAAAAAAGATGCACACAGATTGCAAAGATATCAAGAGTACTTTATTCAAAGAAAAATCATAGTACAGATTAGGAAGGAATACATTGTTAGGAATGGGCTGTATGACTGTTGCTATTTCTTGGGATTTGCTTTTATGGGATTTAAGAAAAGGAGGAGTTTGGTTATTAAGAGGCATAGTCTGTGTGGTTCTCTATTTTGATTGACAGTTTAAGTTATATAATCATTTCCCATCCTACAGTCTATCTGATCTTAATTATATTTCTGCCCTGTTATGTGTAAGTATAACATGGCAAGCAGATTGTTCTTCCTAAAAATTCACATAGGGCTATCACTTTGCCTCACTGTACATGACTGTCTAAGCCAGATTGTCACTCCTACCCTGTACCTGGATATAAGTGAAGTATTTCTGAATATGAATTAAGTTTGGTGGTTATTAGGGGTAGGTGAAGCTTATTCTACAGAGTGAGATGTATGTGTAACTTCATTCAACTGAGTTGCTAACAGGTTGCTAGATGCATTGTTTGAAGATGGGCACATGTATTTGCATAGTATGTGCAGTTAAGGATCTCAGGTTGCCAAATGCATTATTACAAGACAGGCAAGTGCATAGCCCAAGCCAAGTGGAGTCTCAGGTTGCCCAGGTATTCTTTATGCTTGCCTGCCTCCTTAGGGCCACAGCCAGGATCTTTAAATGATGGAGAGACTTCTCTTCCATATCAGTCCTACAGTGGGAGGTGATGAATGGTATAATTGAGATAAAAATCTTATTTGGAAGAGAAAAATGGGAAATTGGGAATAGTGTCTAGTTGATAGCAAGCCAAATCTTCTGCTCTCTGGAAGAAGGCTGCCTTAACTCTTTTATTCTTTAGGAATTATTTTATTAATTTTACACACCAATCACAGATCCCCCTCTTCCTTCCTCCTGCCCCTCCAGCCTTTGCCCCAACCTAGCCCCCATTCCCTCCTATAAGAATGCAAGGTTCCTCACGGATCAGCAGAGTCTGGTACATTAAGTAGAGGCAGGTCCAAGCCCCTCCCCCTTCCTCAAGGCTATGGGAGGTGTCCCACTATAGGGAGTGGGCTCTTAAAAGCCTGCTCATGCACCAGGGATGGCTCTTGAGCCTACTGCAAGGGGGCCCCCCAAGCAGATCAAGCCACACAATTGTCTTGCCTATGCAGAGGGCCCAGTCCAGACCCATGCAGGCTCCACAGGCATTGATCTACATTTCATGAGTTCCCACTAGCGTGCTTTGGTTGTCTCTGTAGGTTTCCCTATCGTGATCCTGATGCTGCTTGCTCATAGAATCCCTCCTTTCTCTCTTTGACTACTCCTGGAGCTCGGCCTGGTGTTTGGCTGTGACTCTCTGCATCTGCCTCCATCAGTCACTGGAGAAAGGCTCTATGATGACAGTTAGGGTGTTCACCAATCTGATAATTGAGGTAAGCCAGTTCAGGCACCCTCTCCACTATTGCTGGGGTCATCCTTGGGGATTCTTGGGAACTTCCATAGCACCTGTTTTTTTTCTATCCCCATGATGTCTCCCTCTTTCATGGTATCTCTTTCATTGCTCTCCCACTCCCTCCCTGTTCCAGCTCGACCATACCATCCTCTTATGTTTCATCCCTCATCCCCTACCCTCCATTGCCTCCCATCCCCAGTTTCCTCATGGAGATCTCACCTATTTCCCTTTACCAGGGTGATCCATGTGTCCCTCTTTGGGTCTTCCTTGTTAGCTAGGTTCTCTGGAGTTGTGGGTTGCTGTATGGTTATCCTTTGCTTTACATCTAGTATCTACTTATGAGTGGGTATATACAATGTTTGTCCTTCTGAGTCTGGTTGCCTCACTCAGGATGATATTTTCTAGTTCCATCCATTTGCCTGCAAATTTCATGGTGTCATTGTTTTTTACTGCTAAGTAGTTCTCCATTGGGTATATGTACCACATTTTCTTAATCCATTCTTTGGTTGAGGGACATCTAGGTTGAAAGTAGGAAGTAGTTTTGAATGTATTGGTATGGGAGATTACTTCCTAAATATAACACCAATAGCACAGACACTGAGAGCAACAGTTAATAAATGGGACTCCCTGAAACCGAGAAGTTTCTGTAAGGCAAAGGACATGATAAATAGGGCAAAACGACAGCCTACAGAATGGAAAAATATCTTCACCAACCCCCCATCTGACAGAGGGCTAATCTACAAAATATATAAAGAATTCAAGAAACTAGACATCAAAATACCAAATAATCCAATTAAAAAATTGGCTACAGAGCTAAACAGAAAATTCTCAACAGAAGAATCTTAAATGTCTAAAAGACATTTAAGGAATCACTCAACATCCTTAGTCATCAGGAAAATGCAAATCAAAATGAGTCTGACATACCATCTTACATATGTCAGAATGGCTAAGATCAAAAACACCGATAACAGCTTATGTTGGAGAGGATGTGGAGCAAGGGGGGCACTCCTCCACTGTTGATGGGAGTGCAAACTTGTATAGCCATTTTGGAAATCAGCATGATAGTTTCTCAGAAAATTTAGAATCAGTCTTCCTCAAGACCCAGCTATACCACTCTTGGGCATATACCCAAGGAATGCTCAATCATACCACAAGGACACGTGCTCAACTATGTTCATAGCAGCATTATCTGTAATAGCCAGAACCTGGAAACAACCTAGAAGCCTTAACTCTTAATTCATATCCCTTGTTTCCTATTCCTGCAGCCACACTGAAGAGAGGAGAACATACATTCTCCTCTAAGATCATACAAATTTGGTAGTTAGCTTCCTTCTCAGGTAGGGTTGGGATCTCTAAGTTTGTTTTAATATAAAACATCCAGAAGAGAAGACTTTGGATGTTTACACTGAGCTGATTTCCTTATCTGAAAAGCTTTGTCTGACATTTTTGGCTCGAGACCAAAATAAATAAATGTTTCAGGGAACATATATTTAAGCTAATTGGAATGTTACTCAGTGTATATGTATATAAAATATAACACGGTACTCATGAATACATAGAATTTTTAACAGGTCTCAGAAGTAACTATAAGGTCATAAATCTGAAAAATGGAGGGGTAGATTCCTTGACATGACTCTTCCTGCTCTGGCAGGTTAAGTTTGCTGAAATGACATACTTTGGTGACACTCTATTTGACCTTTGCTACCAAGTCAAGACACTGTGTCTATCTGGAAAATTTGACCTGACATTATGGCTGCATTGTGCATAGAGCTTGGCGAGATCTTTCTGTGATCTCTGATGGAAAGCTTGGTGGGATTTATTTCATTGCTGGGCACCCAACTGGCTTCAGCAGACAGAAATTGTCTCAGCACTGCCCTCTTTCATGCTTCCTCTGGCTTCTTAGTTCTGCGGGCTGGATTCATTCACATCATTGCAGCAAGCAGCTCCAGGGAAGTCATCAAGCGTGTTTTAAAAAACCAGTCAGAGCCTCAGGAGCCTCTACCTTATGACTGCACCATCCCCTAGGACCTCAGAATTCCTGTTCTGTTTTGTCTTTAGGATGAAGGGCGCTATAGGGAGGTTTGTATGAGCCAGGTAGAGAACTACTTTTATGTGACTAATTTCTGATGGTTACATCTGAATTACAATAACATTCAGGACAAAACTTCTAACTTTATGTCAGATGAAGAGAAAACAGACTTTAGTGAACACACAGTGATCTAAATTATGGCAGCAAAAAGATATTCAGAACTTGTAATACATGTTCTTGCCCCATATTTATAGTCTATCTGTACATAGGATCAGGGAAGTCAAACCCAGTACACTTATATGGAGGATTCAGAGGTGGGGGTAAACCATTACTGGACATATTCCTTGGAGACTTTCTTTAAAACTGCATAAAAACAAGAGACAAGTTGCTTCTCTCTGCTGATGGCCCCATGCAGAGCCTTTCATGAGACTCAGAAAAGGAAGTATGGAGAGTCTTACACAGAGGCTCAGAGCAGGTGGGCTGATCTTTCTCAAGAGCCAACTCTAAGAACCATACATTAACACACACAGGTTTGTTCCTCTCCTGCAGGGCTGTGGGCGAGTCATCCTGGTTCATCTTGTTCATTATTCCTTAAAAATAGCTGAGGCATGGTGGGAACGGCAGGATCTCACCTCCAGTGTAGATGCAATCTTCTGGCATCCTTCTCAGGATGGTGTGGGTGGATGGAGGGGCCTGGTGGCCCATGTACCACCTTGCCATAGAGGTCTAGCTGCATATGCAGGTGGCTTCTGCCCAGCTGAACAAAACTCACAGTAGACTTTCATGATTCAAGTCTCTGGTGCAGTTTGCCAAATCCTGTAATAGAATGAATAATTTCTTAATTTCCCCAGAGATACAGAGTGAAGGCACAACTTGAATGTGGCATGTGGGGGTCAGGGGACAAATTGTGGGAGCCAGTTCTTTCCTTCTACTGGGTGGTTTCCAAGATTGAATTCAGGTTGTGAAGCATGGTGGCAAATGCTTTTTCTTGTCATGTCCATGCCTTCATGTTTTCAATTTCTTAGTAGGCACATTAATAGTAAAATTTATTTTCATATTTTAACTCAATATACCAAAATAGTATAATTGAAATATTCTTCTTTCTTGTAATGTTGAAATATAAATTTTCACAAGTGATTAGACAAATCATGGTATATTTCTATTGTGAGTATTACTTATACATAGGATAAATGAAAAGGGATAAACACTTGATACATACAACAACTTGGATAAACTTGAAATAAATTATACAGGAGTAGAAAAGTCAATCTCAATAGGACACACACCTCATGATTTCATTTAGGCCGCAGTAGTGGATATTGCAGTCATAGAGGTCGAGGATAGACTAGTAACTGCAAGGAGTTAGAGATAGAACTATAGCAGTTTTAATGTCAAAAGAAAGGGCACCTTTGGTAGTACTCACACAGTACACACACACACACACACACACACACACACACACACACACACACAGAGCCATGTACAAATAATGAACTCTAAATAATTTTTATATATTGTACCAATATCAGTGTTACTGTACCATATCCATGTGAGGATTCACAGAGTGGGAGTCTGAGCAAGCATAAGCTGGACTTCTCTGTATATTTATTTACAGCTCAAGGTAGCCTCCTTTGTCTTCAGGGAATACAAATAAAAACTACTTTGTGATTTTTGTCTTATATCCATCAGAATGGCTAAGATCAATAAAACAAGTTGACAACTCTCAAGCTGGTGAGGATGTAAATGAGTAAGGAACTCATCCATTGCTAGTGAGACTTTGAACTTGCACAGCTACTGTGGAAAATATTGTAGCAGTTCCTCAGGAAGATGGGAATTAATCTATCTCAAGATTCAGCTATATCATCATGGGCATATACACATCATGGGCATATATCACTTCATCCTACTATAGAGACACTTGCTCAACCATGTTCATTCTATTCATAATAGCCAGAAATTAGAAGCAACCCAGATGTCCCTCAACAGAAGAATGGATTAAAAAATGTGGTAGATTTTCACAATGGAATATTACTCAGTCATATTAAAAAAATCATGAAATTTGCAGGGGAATGGATGGAATTAGGAACAATCATCATGAATGAAGTAACTGAGACCAGCAAAACAAGTGTGGTGTGTATTTGCTTATATGTAGATGAATTTCTAAATGGTCTTATTAAGTAAAAAGCACAGAGCCAAATGTGGTGGGGGGAAAGCCTTAGAGAGATCAGAGAAACAGGAAAAGCCACCAGCTAACCTCACCTCACCAACTCTGCAGCTTCCAAATGTGAGTTACTTCCTGTCTACACACGTCTATATGCCTTGCTGTTCTGCCATCTGATTTGCTCTCTGTCCAGCTACATCACTTCCTCTTCCTACCTAACTCTGTCATTTCCTGTCTGTCTGTACAGACCTCCATGGTTAACTAGTTAACCACACCTGGCTCTGTTTCCTGTGTGACCTTGAACACACAGAGATCCTGCCTGCTAAGTGATAGGATTAAAGGTGTGTGCTACAGTTGCCTGACTTCTTTGTGTACTTAAAATGGCTTGCTATTTCCTCTGATCTCCAGGCAAGCATTATTTATTAAAGCATAAATAAAATATCACCACACTTATATGTGGATATTAGCTGTTTATTCAAAGATAAGCAAGTTACAATCCATAGAACCATAGTGGTTAGGTATAGTGATGAACTATGGAGGGACAGACAGATCTCTCTTGGAAGGGAAATGAATATATATGTATAGATGGTTTGGTGGGACTGGAACTAGAGGACCCAGTAGTGAGAGAAGAGGGGGATTAGAGAGGGAATATGGACAGAGACACATAAAATTGAGTGCCATTTGAAGAATAGCCTGGAAAACTAATACAGCAGCAGCTTCTTAAAATATGTACATATATAAAGGCAATCTAAATGAAATCACTAAATAATGGGTGAGGCAGAACCCCAGCTGGCTATTTCTTGTCACCAAATGAAGCTTTCAGTACCAGGAATGGGTTGCATTTAATTGAGTTATGGGCCAAAGGGGTTCTATAGGAACCCTCAAACAACCCAGGCTGTTGCCAAGACTGTAGGTTGCTCTCCACAAACTGATGGCAAGTTCTCATTGCTGAAGACAGCACATGCATAACTCAGTGAGCATGGAGATGTTGATCTGATGCCTACATAGATCCTTAATCCCTATGTTCCAGTGTCTTTGGTACAGGAAGGTACTCTACAGGCTACCAAAAGAGACACATAAACACCAAGCTAGCCATGAACACTTTCATGTACAATGGTATCCTGCATGCGAGATATGCTGGTACAATTGTGGCACAAAGCTTGTGGAAGTAAACAACCAATATCTGATTTCACTTGAGACCCACTCAACAACATGGAACTCATACATAACACTGTTTGGGGGATAAAGAACCCGAAAATAAATAGCCTAGGGAACAAGCGTAAAATCAAATACTACTTGTCTAAAAGTAATGTAGCAATAAAATGATTCCTAATGACATTCTGCATACTCATAGATCAGTGCCTTTCTCTGCCATCATCAGAGAAGCTTCCCCTTGCAGCAGATAGGAACAAATGCAGACACAGCCAGTCATTATGCAGAGAGTGAGAGACCTTGGAACACGTCATCCTAAATAAGATGTCTCCACTAAATTCCTCCTCTCAGGGCCCAGGGAACCCTGAGAAGAGGAAGCAGGAAAGAGTAAGAAGCAGTAAGAGCCAGAGGGGATGGAAGAAACCAAGAAAACAATGCCATTTGAATCAATATGGTCTATGCACATACAAATTCACAGAGACTGAGGCAGCAAACACAGGGTCTGAATGGGTCTGCACCAGATGGGGTCCTACAGCTGCAAGAGAAGTAGACACATGTCCCCATCCCTAACCCAGAAGTCATCTCTAATTTATTAACCACTTGCAAATGAAAGGGAGTCTCACTGGAGAAACAAATCGCTCTTAAAGGTAGGTTGTGTACCCAGCAGTAGATGGCCAATAGAAAACAAACTCAAAGGGACCTTTGGAGTTTCTTGTCTCAGAATGGGTCAGGGTTTTTTCTTCCTTTAAAAAATTGTCTTATTTTTATTTTATTAATTTTGTTTTATTTACAAATTTTTCTTCTCTCCTTTTTCTCTATGGGTCTTTGGGGTATAAATTATGGCTTTCAATTTAGTGCTTTTATGGACTGCTTGAGTGTGGGAATGAGTGGGTCTCCATGTCTATATTTGTTTCTTGTGCTCCTTACCCTCCATTGGTTTTAGTGTGTTAGTTTGGGTTTCATCATTATACTATACTATTATATTGTATTGTTTATCCCTTAGAAGCCTGTTTGCTTCCTACTGAGAGGCAGAAAGGGGGTTGATCTAGATTGGAGTGGAGGTGGAGAAGAACTAGGGAGGTACAGGGAAGGGAAACAGTAATCAAGATATAGGATGTGAGAAAAAAAAAACCCATTTTCAATAAAATGAAAAAGAAAACAAACTAAATAAAACTGAAATCATGGCTTCTCCTGTGACCATTGTGTAATTTAAAGAAGACACAGGAAATGGCAAGACTTTTTATAAGTGAGTAAAATGAAATCCAAGGAATGTTTCCTTATTTTATCTATTTTGTCCTGTGGTTATAGACACCATGATAATCTTTAAAACTTAGACTAAAGGCTGTACAGAGGCCACCTCCCATATTTTAGTCCACAATTTTGGAGTATAAGTAACCAATACATTTCCAATCTCCTTGTTTAGAAACATCAGTTTTCTCTAGAATTTCCCAGGGCTCTCTGTAGGAGAAAGGCTACACTTTGTATTTGTATGGTGTCTGACATTCAGTGAGTTGTGAGTACTTGAACTCTGCGTGGATTTTTCTCTTCCAGGACCTCTTCACCACTGCTCAAAGAAACTTGTGTGATGATAGAAATGTTCAGTCATGGGAGCTGTGGGGTTGACAGCTTTAAAATGTACTGCATGCAGAGAAACACTCCGGTTGCTTTCATAAAACAAGCTTTCTCATCCTTAAAATGACCTACATCATTGACTCATCTCACCTTCCAGCTTTCCAGGCATTAGGCTGCTGAAATTGCATCTCAGAGTCCACATGTCTAGACAGAATCTACAGTTTATTCCCCACAATTCTCTTTCTACTTCTTTTTGCCTCAGAAAATGCCACTACTCCTAATGTGATTTTCACAGCTCTAATCTTAAAATTTCAGATGCAACATGTTCAAGTTCCAGCAAATCCTGTTGAAATTACCTTCAAGATATTTTCTGCATCTCTGTTCTCTTACTATCTCCACCATAACCACCTAAGTTCAAGGCATGATCATCTATCAGAATAAATTTATTGATTTCCTGCTATAGCTGGAGTGTGTCCCCTGCCCCAACCACCTAAAGTGCATGTTGGAGTCCTGACATCCAGTGCCTTGGAAGGCGGTAGTATTTAAAGGCAGACACTTTAAGAAAGGGACTAATTTGACATGTAGTTGACATACTAATTTGACATACTAACCCTTTAAAGCTGATGTCCTTAAAAGAAGAGGAAGTTAATATGAGGACAATAGAACGGTACAGCCAACCCAAGGACAGAGGTGTCAGAAGAAACTGATCCACCAACATCTTGATCTCCAACTTCCGGCAGACATCACTGGCAAAACGTCTGTGTTGTTTGGAACACCCAGTCCATGTTACTTTGCTGAGGCGTCTCTAGTAAACGGGCACTAGCAGCTACCCATAAGCTGTACTGGTGGGACACATTTCTTCAGAAAGGAAAATAAAGAAAGGTGGCCAGGAGCCTCTCTCACCTGCATGTTTCTTTGCTTTTTAAGAAGCAAACATCACCTACAGTGCATGAAATACTCTTTCTCATGACTGACTATGGGAATGCTTCTCTAGAATGAAGGGGAAAACCTCAGGAATTATGATGAGCCACAAAGCTGGCATTACATAATCCTCTGAGCACTCCCTCTGCTGCAGAGTTCTGAAATAGAGTCCACGGGGGTGGGTGGTGCAGCTGTCTAATAGCTGCAGAGGAGATTGATTCACATTTGTTTCTACTTTGCCACATTATCTTGTGAGAGAAGATTTAGTTGACAGCATCACAACGTAAAGGCTTGATTTTAAGCTGTACTTAAAGGCCCTTCTTGTGCACCACAGATCTGCAGCTTTGAGAGAAGACCTGTGCTGAGGATCCACCTGCCTCCAGGGGACTGTTCCTCTGACCGACCTCACCTGATGGCACTATGCTGTAGCCTCTGCAGTTACTTCTCTTCCATTTGGTTCCATTGTTTGAATCACTTGCTTGCATATATGTGGAGTCCTGTCTTCCTGGCTTGCTTGATACTTGTTAGTATCAAACTTGATACTGAATATCTACAAACCTGGAACAAGAAGACAAATTTCCATGGAAAGATGACCTCACCATAACTAAGACCGTGGTGTGTGAACATGAGTGTAGTAGAGAAACACACACACCTCTGTGTGTGCACACTAGAATTTACACAGGCCGTTTGCATACAAGGCATCTATGGGTTGTAGGATAGAAACACACATAGATTTGTATGCTCATAGTAGAATTTGTAGCCCAGTGACCGCCAAGCCTAGACATCATGTCCTATAGCCCAGATGGTGCCCTGGACCCTGAAGGTGCCTTCTTTCGTACTGTCATTATTTATTTTTATTTGTGTGGAAGTGTGTGCACATGTGTATGTCTGTGCATTTCTCTCTCTCTCTCTCTCTCTCTCTCTCTCTCTCTCTCTCTGTGTGTGTGTGTGTGTGTGTGTGTGTGTGTGTGTGTGTGATGTGTGCCATGTGTGGGAGTGCCCACAGAGGCAAAGAGGGAATTGGTTTGAGCCCTAGAGCTGAAGTTAGAGGCATTTGAGAGCTTTCAGACTTGATTGCTGAAACCAGACAAAGATCCTCTGGAAAGCAGTGAGCCCTCTTAACCACTGCCCCATCTCTCCAGCACCTAGGAAGCCTTCTCCTAAATGTAAAAGGAAATTTCAAGAAAACAGCATTTAAAAAAAAATTCTTAATTTGTGATTTGCAACAGTAAAAAACACTAGCAAAAGCTCTAAACAAAGAAATTGTGAGTACTGACCAATTACAGGCCTCAGAACACCAAATTTGTTAATATCCTTGTTTGCAAAAATAGTGATACTTCAAGAAAGCTCTGAAGTTCTGAACAGCCACAAAAGCTTTGAGTTGTTGCCATGATTTGTCTGCAAATTAAAGCTTGTGCTTATCGGGTTAGAAGACACTTATTTCTGAATTTGTCTTTGTACATGTCTTCCTTCCATGACTCATTTCTTCTTTGACGAGGTTGAAACTCTGGCTACTATTTTTATTACCTTGAATTGTTTCATGCTGTTTGTTAGATAGATTTTAGGTGAGTTTTGCTCTCAATCTTCTTTGTAGCAACTGAATATTTTGTTTTACACAGAAATGAAAATGTCAAGAGCGTGACTCTCAAGACTTTCCTTTCTCCATGGTTGTTCTTGTGTGGAAGTTTCTTTCAGTTAGCTTTCCATTGTTTGGAAGCGCCAGTCAGTGTGGTTTCTAAGTTGCTTTTATTCTTTAGACCTTCTCTTTACTTTCTAGAGGTTAATTCATTTAAAAGTATATAATACTTTCACTAATTCTTTGAGAATGTCATACAAACTTACAATGTGCTTTGATCACATTCACCCCAACTCTTCCCCTGCTTCCTCCCAGATCTACCCTCTATCCCCACCCCTCCCCAGTCTCATATCCTTGTTTTCTTTTCTTTTCTTTTTTATAACCCACAGCTTCCAATTAGTGCTTCTCATATGTTCGTGGTTGTGGGGCCATCCACCCTGGCATGGTTGACATGCTTTATATTGAACTTTCCGAGAGTCTCCCCATGGTTATACGTAGAATTTATCCAAATCAATAGGAGGCATTTACAAAGGTTTTGAAAGGGAATTCATTTAGCAAACGTTTCTGAGTGAGTAATCCTTATGATTTCTGTAGTTCCCAGCATAGCTACTTCAATTGCCTCTGCATTCATCCACCTGCTTCAGGGAGCAGTATGGACTTGAGTTTTGTTCCACTCTAGGTTCCCCAATTTGTCATCATCCTCAGTCTCTGGAGTATATTGGGACATGACATGACATGTGACAGAAGAATTGTGAAAGGCAAGTGGAAGGCAATGGAAAGTTATTTAATCAGAGAGTGCTTTTTCATTCTGACGTGAACAGAGCTGAAGGCAATCACAGAAGGCCTACACTTAACCTGGGAAGGATTAGGAGAATAATTCTCTTTTCCATGAAATCTTTTGTTGCCTTTGTGCTTCTGGTATTACTAGATGACATTTTTATGTGTGATTTTCAGAAGTGGTGAGGTACAGGACAATGATGGGAAACTCAGCTGATAATCATCCTTTGATAAAGGAGCTCTTTTGCTCACTTGAGCTGAAGAATGAATGGGTATTATAAAGACTGAATCGTTTGATACCTTGAAATTTCTCTTCAGTCCTAATATTCCCTTTTCAACTTTCTGGAGAAAGTTTAAACTTGTACTAGTAACTTCTTAAAGTGGAAATGAAATAAAACAAAGATCCTTCAAATGCAATCATTAGATTCATAGGAACTTTAGTGTTAATTTAAAATTCAGTTTCTGTATTTCATATGTAAAGTCTGACACAGTATAGAGAGTCTCTAAAAATGCAAATAAGGATTCTCATATTTGGTTTTAAAAATATGGCTTCAAATGTTCATTCAAGAGCCACATTTTTATTTGGTATCTATATCATTTCAGACACGGGTCTGGGCAGTAGTGACACAATGGAAAATAAATAAAGCCTGGTTCACACTCAGCATTACATAGCATTGCAGTGGGCAGAGGGAAGACCAGAACCCTGTGTATCCAGGTGGGATGGGTCACCAACTGGGGGCAGGAAGGGAGTGCAGTAGAGGGGCAGGGTAAGGAGGTGGGGGGGTCAAAGGAGGGACTGTGTAAGTAAGACAGGACTATGTTCTATGGAAGTGTGAGGTTTTCATATGATGATAAAGAGAGCAGAGGAAGTGAAGGGCAGAAGAAGGGGCCAAGAAAAGTGCTGAGCCTTCCTGGTCATGTCCATGGACTGCAGTATGAGCCACTGGTGGTATGTGAGTGTAAAGAGGGAGAAGCAGAGCTCTGACGTGGCATCACCTGAAGGGAGTTGTCGTAGCTTAAATATGAAATGTGTCTTCTAGGCTGCTGTGTTTGAACACTTGGTCCTCACTAGGCACACTGATTGAGGAAGTTGTAGAGCCTTGCTGTGGATTATGCTCATAATAAAGCTAATTGGCCAATAGCTGGGCAGGAAGAGATTGAGCAGGAGAGCCATACTAGGATAATTCTGGAAAGAGGAAGAGCAGAGTCAGGGGTCACTAGCCAGATGCAGAAGAAGCAAGATGAGAATGCCATACTGAGAAAAGGTGCCAAGCCATGTGGCTAAACATAGATAAGAATTATGGGTTAATTTTAGAGTAAGAGCTAGTTACTAATAAGCCTGAGCTACTGTCCAAAGATTTATAGCTAATATTAAGCCTCCAAGCCAACTATTTGGGAGTTACTGGTGGGACAGAAACTTTTGATTACAGAGCCTTGCTAGAGAAAGTGGACAGTGAAAGTAGCCTTGAGGTTTCCAAGCCTAGCCTCCCTTGCTGTCCCCTTGTTGATTTCTGTCGACAGATCCAGTGGCCATGTGCTTCATATCCTTCCTTCCAGGACTTCCCTGACATGTTAGATCATACCTATCCTCTTTTCCATGACAGCATGTGTATTGTCTTTAAACTATAAACCAAAATAATCTCTCTCACCTTTTAAAGTGGCTTCTTGTCAGATACTTGGTTATACAAATGAGGAAAGTCATATGAAAAAGGAAACAGAGGAGCCAAGCTATGTTTTGTACAAGTGATTGTGTGTACCCTAATAAACTTGCGTGAGGATCAGAAGACAGAACATGCCACTAGATTAGACAGGTCAGGTAGTGGTGGCACACACCCTTAATCCTATCACTCAGAAGGCAGAGATCTGTCTGAATCTCTGAGTTCAAGGGCACATTGGAAACAAAGCCAGGCAGTGGCAGCACACACCTTCAATCCCAGTGCTGGAAAGCACACAGGCCTTTAATCCCAGGAAGTGACATGGCTCGGTGGAGGAAGGTATATAAGGTGTGAGGAAACAGGAACTCACTCTTTTTAGACTGAGGATTTCGTAGAGGTAAGAACTAGAGGCTTGCTGTTCTGCTTCGCTGATCTTTCAGCTCTCACCCCAATAGCTGGCTACATATTTTTTGTTTTGTTTTTGTTTTTGTTTTCTAAGATAAGGTTTCTCTTTGTAGCTTTGGTGCCTGTCCTAGATCTCACTCTGTAGCCTCAGACTCACAGAGATCGACCTGGCTGATTCTTGAGTGCTGGGATTAAAGGCGTGTGCCACCACTACCAGGCTGGCTCCAGTTTTTTTTTTTTATTATAAGACCATCTAAAATTTGAACAACAGATTGTATTGTTCACATTAAAGAGGTCGATCTGGGAAAAATACATTAAAGGTGTGAAACAGCTGAGAAGAAAAAAAAGTGGCAAGAACCATACGGAATGAGCCAGTTAGACGACTCCGTAACGGTGCATGCTGCCAAGGCTGGTGACCTGAGTTTGACTACTAACATCTACATGGCCAAAGGAAAGAGCCAACACCTGGAAGGTGTCCTCTGACCTCCACAACTGCTATGCTATGGCTGCCTGTGCATATACATGCTGCCTGCACATGTACATGCCGATATACACTGTGGAATATTCCTTCACACTGTGTGAATATATGTCACTGTGATTGGTTTAATGAAGGAGCTGACTGGCCAATAGCTGCACAGAAAAAGGTTAGGAAGGAGAGCCAGGCTAGGAGAATGCTGACAGGAACGAGGTCAGAGTCTGGAGCTGCCAGATGCAGAGGGAGCAAAAATTGAGTGTGCCATGATAATAAAGGTATGGCCATTTGGCAGAGTGTAAATAAGGAATATGGGTTAAGTTAAAATGCAAGATCTAGTTATAAACAAGTCTGAGCTATTGGCTGATCATTTGTAATTAAGATAAGCTTCAGTCTGTTTATTTGAGAGTAGCTATGGGACAGGAAAACTCTGCCTACAGATATATAAGCACACATACATACAATAATAAAAAAATTACTGCAACAGTAAATCTAGAGAAAGCCACCCTACCTGACTTTTTCTATGAAGAGAAGGACCTGGAAGATTGCATATGACCCCTAGTGTGTTAGAACTGTGGAAGATGGGTATGTGAGAGGCAGATGACACATGTATAGGCATGCCAAACTCGAGCTGGCTTCAGGTATATGGACAGAAAATGACTGCATCAGTGTGAAGCCCAGGGATAATTGGACTAGAAATCAAAATTCACTAGTCACAGCTTTGGTAGCTGTATCAATGATACTTTATGGGACAATCACACTTCTCCTACTATAATATTCTCTCTTCATCTGATTTAAAGGAAGTAAGTCCTTTCTGAAATAATTAGTGTTATAGAAAACTTAAAATAATATTTAAACATTGAGTACTATAAATGCATGTAAACCCACTTTCTCACTGCACTTATGACTGGTCACAGACCTAAAATATCCTCTCTAGATAATACCAGATATGAAGTCCCTTTGGTTATGGGAGATTTTAGCCAAAGGGCAGAAACCTGGGAAGTTGGGTAGTAGAGTATAAGATCTGAATCCCTTTTCTTTGAGTGGCCATTTGCTACCAACAATCCCAGGCTAGTGTTTCATCATGGCCTTCTGTGGCTCAGCAGCTTTGTCAGCGATGTTTCAGGTTTACAAGATGCTTTGGACCCCAACTACATTTACCATACTTTTCAGAGTCATCTGTGAATGACAGCCAGAATTGGTGACTTAGTGTAAAAGCCAGGTCATACATGAAGAGGTTCACACCCTCTGGGCTGGGTTTGTTCACACACTGGCTGATGTCTTATCAGCCTTCTGCCTTCCTTCCAGATGAAGCTCAGCACACATCTCTTCTTTTTCCTGATCCATATTGTGTTTATTTAGTAAAACTTCCTTTATAAATGGCAGCATAAGTTTTGGTAGGGTGGGTATTCCTTTTACTCATGCTTGCCTTCTCGTGAACACCATTTAAAGTGTTATGAGATCTCAATATTATCTGGATAATGCCTGCTATGGAATGAATGTTTGTATCACTCCTAAACCCATAATTTGACATCTTAACCCTAGATGCAATTATACCTAGAGCTGGGACTCACTTGGGTTTAGATGTGATCAAAAATTGAAATCTCTTAATGTGATGACTTTCCTTATAAAGTATGAGATTTCAGGGATGTTCTGTCTTCCCTGAAGGATACAGCTCTGTGAAGACATAGCCAGCCAGGAGAAAGGTCCTCACCAGAACCCAACCTTCTGGTACCAACCTTCTGGTACCAGGTTTAGAAACTATGAGGAGCAGGTACCAACCAAAACAAAAATAAAACAAAACAAACAAACAAAAACCTTGAGATAGTTCCAATTAATTTCTAGTTCCTATGTCCTCTTTGTTAATGTGTTTGGATCAAATTCACCCTCATTTACTTCCCTCCCATTGCTACTATTTAACTGCCACAACTTTTTCCTCCCAACTTCATGCACACTTCTGTTTTGTTTTGTTTGTGAAAACCCATTGAATCCACTTAGTGTTGTCTGTGTGCACATGAGTGTGGGACCACATACTGAGCATGGGAAGTGTATTAGTTCTCAACAGGTGCAGGTGATAGAATGAATTATATATTAAAGAGGATTTATTAGACTGGCCTCAGAATGTGATCTAGGGAGTCTAACAACAGCTGTGTTATAGCAGGAAGGCTGAGAATTCAGGAATTGTTCAGCCCACAAGGCTAGACATCTTAGCAGCTCCAATCTAGAATTGCAGTCCTGGAGTCTAATGGTCTTCATTGTACATTAGTAACCTGAAGAGGTTTGATTTAATTCCAGAAGCAACAAGATATATACATTTGCCAGAGAAGGTGAGGTCAAGTAGGCAAAAAACAAAACAAAACAAAACAAACAAACAAAACAAAACAACCCCCCCCCTAAATTTCTTTATTTCTGTGTCCTTTTATGTGGTTTGCCACTAGAAAATGTGGCCCAGATTTAGGATGAGTCTTCTTGCTTCAAATAATTATTAAGAAAATTCTTGCTGGGTGGTGGTGGTGCACGCATTTAATACCAGCACTTGGGAGGCAGAGGCAAGTGGATGTCTGAGTTTAAGGTCAGTCTGGTCTACAGAGAAGAATTCCAGGACAGGCTCCAAAGCTACACAGAGAAACCTTGTCTCAAAAAAAAGAAAGAAAGAAAGAAAGAAAAAAAGAAAGAAAGAAAGAAAGAAAGAAAGAAAGAAAAGAAAAAGAAAATATTCACATGAGTGCTGGACATCTTAGGCTTTAATTAATGCTTGAGGCAGTCAAGTTGAAAACCAAGGTTAGCCATCACAGATAGCCTCTCCAGGGACACTTCCCTGAAAACTGACTTTTCTCTCCTCCAACAGCCATCAGTTGTGGAGAAATCCTGGGCTAAGGGTGGAGCACCTTGAGCCCCTCTGCCATGGTTGTTAAGAGTTTGGCTGGCTTGATAGTGTGAAGGTCTTGTGCACACATTCTATTGTGTCAGTGCTGTGGGCTGTTCAGTAGCTGGTGTCTGCCACCTCTAGCTCTCACAGTCTTCCTGTTCCCTCTTTGATGATTCTTGGTACTTGTGGAGAGGGACTATGATGTAATTTTCCCATTTAGAGCTGGGCACTACATAGCTGCTTACTCTCTGTATGGGGTCTAGTTGTTAGTTTCTATAGGAATCACCCTTTACTGTAAAAATGGACCTGCCTCGGCTGAGTTGACTAGGCTGGGTTGACTTCCCCGGGGAGACCTTCGCTTGGAGGAGGTGGGAATCGGGGGGAGGGCTGGGGGTGGGAGGAGGGAGGAGGGAGGATGTGGGAATCCATGGCTGATATGTGAAATTAAGTTAATTATAAAATAAAAATATTTAATAAAAAAGTTTCTCCAATAAGGACTGATAGATTCACTATATATAAAGACTAGAACTTGTTATCTCCTTGGAGGAGAATGTGATGGAAGGCCTTCAAGTCCTTAGGCTTCTGTCGCTTCAGGAAAATCTCCCCTACTCTTTCTCAAAGTTTCATTTAGCCCACACTGCCTTTAATTTGCTACTTAGCCTAGGATGACCTTGAATTTCTGATTCTCCTGCCTCAACCTTCCTTTTGCTAGAGTTATAGCAATATACCACCACACATAGTTTTATAGTGTACTGAAAATTGAACTCAGGTTTTTCTGATTATTAGCTAAGCACCCCTACCTACAAAACTACATTTTCAGTCAAGAAAACACACTTTCTAAATTCTGGTGTTCTCCTTATCAACTAACTCTTCATGCTGACAAAGCAGTGTGCTTCTTAGCCAATGTCTGACACTATGCATTTTTAAAGGAGACTCTTCACAAAAGAGCCAAGTGACAGGAGCCCTCTCAATTCTCAGTCATATTTTTCTCTATGATAAAAATTCTCACAAGCAAAGAAATCCTTGACTACAGAAAATAATGATCTGTCCATGCACCACTGCACCGGAATGGGTCTCAATTCTCCTTTGTGGCCCATGAAAATCACTCTCGTGGCTTTATGGTGTAATTTATCTGCAGCACAGAGAGACCCCACTTAATTCTTCCTTTGTTCAGGAGGCAAATCAGTGTGAGCCAGGTAGAAGTGGATTAAGGTAGAAATAATAATGATTTCAATATATGTTCATAAATATCTGAGATTGGCCTTTGGGAAAGAGCCTTCCAAATCTGAGAGTATTATTGGCAATGATTCCATTAAGCCCCATCATGCATGCATTAGGAGATATAGCTTTTCTGTGTTCTCAGGGGTAGGGAAAATGTATAGAGTTTTGGGATCTTCTCCAGGACTGTGTGGAAAAAGCCATGGCAAAGCCAGTTCTGGCTGTCAGCAGGGTCTGAGGCTTCTGCAGACTAGAGTCCTCTGAGAGGGACCTGCTCTGGGTGTATATTTCATCACTCTCATGAAACCACACAATTTTTGCTGAAGGGACACACATTTTCACTTTATACTCAACCACACATATTATATGGTCCTGATCATAACCTTTTAAATTTTAGTTTTATTTATTTGGTTTTTTATTTGTGTGTGTGTATGTGTGTGGTTGCTGATGGCATTTGTATACCACAGAATACATGCAGATGTCATAGATCAGTTCTCACTGTCTACCATGCTGATTCTGAGGATGAAACTCAGGTCACCAAGCTTAGTAGCGTGTAGCTTTATCCACTGAGCACCTCACCAGCTCTTCTGACCACAGCTTTGATTATTTTGCAGATGTTATTTGTTGTCTATCAGATCCTGAAATTATGAATTATAGCTAATAGATTTTATTGAGACTCTGATTAAGTGGAGGCCAACAAATGATGAGAAACTTGCTAAGGGGGAAGGCAAAGGCGGCAGGTGCAAAGACAGGTGAAGATGGGGGAGGAGCTTGTTCCTCATTGTTCTTTAAAGGCCAGGGAAACAGTGCACTCTGACAGTGGAGGAGAGCACAGAGACGCTCCCAACTCTGGGAATGGCAATGACAGTGCCTTGTCCAAACTTTAAACTTTTGCAATTCATTTAAACTCCTAGGCCAGACACTGACTGTTCTTAACAAGCAGCTGCACAAAGAAGCCTCTGAAACATGAAACATGGGCCTGATTGCACGAGTTGTGGTAATTCCATTTGATTCTGAATCTGGAATGAAGGAGTTTTTAGATCTTTTTAAAGAAGGTAATAATACTTGTAGCACAATTTATTACTTAGCTTATCATGTGAATCAAAGTAACCATTTTCTTGCCTGGTTGATCAAGATGATGTTATTTTCCCAGTTTTATAATGTGTTTTATAATAAGAGAAGAGTGTCTGTGGTACTGTGCTTTGTTATTTAGAGACTTTTTTGCATTTTATCTAGTTTGTCTTGTTTTTAGATCCAGTTACAAGAAAGTACCCTCTTTGTTATAGCTCAGTTCTTAACTGCTTTATAGCAGTGATTTTTTTTCACCCAAAGTAAGGGGAAATTCCATAACCCAAAAGATTTTGGAAATGTCTGGAAGTATTTTTAGTAACCGAAATTGGGAGAGGTGAGGACTGGGATAATAGCTCAGTCAGAACTTTGCTTACCTGGCAAACATGAGTACCTAAGATTGAACCCCTAGAACCCATTTTTTTAAAATAAGATATAGTGCTGCATACTTGCTATCCCAGTATTGGAGATCTAGAGACAGGCAGGTCCCTCCCTATAGCTCACTGGACAGGCAGCTTAACCTACATGATGAACAGTAGGCCAAGAGAGACCTTGCCTCCCTAAACAAGATACATAGCATCAAGGAACAACAGTTGAGTTTGTCCTTTAGCCTGTACAAACAAATGCATACATGAACATGAACAACCGAACACAGATACAGATGTGCACCTGTGCACCCGTGCGCGCACACACACACACACACACACACACACACACACACACACACGGGGTGGGGGGGGGTTTGATGGGGACCCAGAAGTTTGGAGTCAAATGTGATCCTTAGCATTCTACTACATAGCTCCCCCAGCAAAGAATTATCTGGCTCTGAAATGGTGGCATCATCTCTGAGAATCTTGCCCTCCAGTTTTTATGTACTATGGGATATCTGAACAATGAGGAGGTAAGGTCTGACATGTGACTAAGAGATGTAAGTGGTGATGGTGCAAGTGTTGTGCTAATTCACAGTTACTTATTAAGATTGAAAAGTCAAGCTGTCTCCCCGCAAAGGATACATTGTTATTGACTTTAAAACAATATTCTGCCAAGAGAAACCTTGCTGCATTGCTCTGAAAAACCAGACATTCATTTCTGATGCACACTTTTTAATAATATGATGAAATTTTCTAACATTCCTCAAAATGTTCTTTCCCTCTGTGTGTGTGTGTGTGTGTGTGTGTGTGTGTGTGTGTGTGTGTGTGTGCTGACACAGCAAAAAATGTATTCTTTATGAAATCTCATCAAATTATACACAATACATGCAGTGCTATGAATGTCATTTCCCTCCATAAATATGTATAAAATGCATTGACATTTCCTGATGATGTAGAGGCTCTTGTAGAGTGAGGTCCATACTGTTAAATCAGATCTACACCATGGTATTTGGATTCAGCAAATGCTTAGTGATCATTGCTTAGACAATGGCCATCAGGGTAGATAGTATATAGGATGCAAGTGTATGTTATGATTTTTTCCTCTAAAAGGAAAGATATGAATGTAGAGGGAAAGCAGTATCTTCACATTCCAATCATGGCCTGGTGAAGTTATGTCCTTTTATGTTTTAGTCTTGGTTCAAAAAGAAGTTCTGTAGTAGACACATTTTGGGACCTTAGAAGGAACTGCTTAGTACATAGAAACTCACCTTGGCTCTGCCAATCACAGGTTTCCACAATTTTGGTGTGAATGGGATGAGTCATGGGTCTTGAAGATTATGTCAAAAGAACTTTAGTTGTCAGGGGATGAGTTTCTCAATTTTCATCCCAGAGATGTGTTAGGAACTTCTTACTGTCCACCAGATGATCTTCTCATACTTTAACATCTTTTGCATGGGATTCAGAACAACAAGGAACAGGTACTTTTCCAACACAAGAAAATACACTTCTGTTGGGCAAAAGTAGCTGAGGCCTTTGGTATTGACAAAAGAGTCACTACCATTTGCCAGTGGAGAACACATTTGATGTGGTATCTTGGAGTAGCTGTGGCAGTGTTGATCAAGGAACACTGGGCTGTTGATGGGCACATGCACTGTCATTGGTACAAAGTCAATCTTCCACATGGCTCTGTGCCTTGTCTACTTTTACTTGCTGCACAGATGGCCTTTGGAATTTGTGGATGTTTTCCCCAGAACTGGTGTCGGTATCCTTCTGAGAAGTTTCATCCACTTTTTTCTCATATGCTCAAGTTTCTTATGTAGACGCAAGGAAAACTTTTTGTCATCCAGAACTGTCTTCTCCTTTGTTCCTGCTTTTCCACAATCTGAACCTGAAACCTCATTCTGTAGACCAGTACCATCCATCAGAAGCACAATGTAAAATGTAAGAATGTCATCAGAAATTTCTAGTAGACGTATCAAAGAGGTTCAGAAGAAATTGAATCCATTTATTTATTTATTTTATTTAGCCTAATGTCCCTCAAAGTACTATTTCCACTATCATTTTAAGTTTGTCTCCAACAGGTTTATATGGGATGAGGTTGTTGTAAATATGAAGCAAGAGAACATATATTAAATGTTCCTTATTTCCTACAGCATATGGGAAGTTATTGATCTTATTTCCCAGGCATGGTTCCAAGTTTCTCCTAGATATTTGTACCTTTTGTCCCTGAGTTGGGCCAGGATTTTGTCCTTGTGTTAGGCCAGATCTGCCAGCATTTTGCCATTTGTTAGATTTGGGGGGAGCAAAAAGACTCTGGAAGTGAATGTACACAGATTAAAAAAATAAACTATCTAGTCTTATTTAAACTCTTAGGACTTATAGAAATAGAAAAATAGGTTGTCAGACTAGTAATCTTTGTGGATAATGTATTGCATTTTACCCAAAACTTGTATATATTATTTCAGAATAAAATCTGAATGTCATTCTGCTTTGACGAAAAAAAAATTTCTAACAAAAACAATTAAATTGTTCATAGAGAATCTGTTGCCTTGATTGAAGTAATCCTCTTACTTTGGTCTATTGTGGGTGTTGGCCTGCAGTGTTCAAACCACAAGCAAAGAGGAAATGCCTATAGAGACTGCTCCTAAGATGCTGTCTGTTCAGCAAGGTTACAGTTGTGGGTGTTTTGTGAATTTCTTCTGGGTATGCAGAACCAGGCAAAGAAAGGCTGACAATGCAGAATTGCTGAGTAAATGTGCTGGTGGTGTGAACACCAGCCAAACAAAATCATGGAGAAACGGTCTTTCAGACATCTACAGGATGAGTGAAGGCACACGGTGGAAGACAGAGCTGTGTGGTGGAAAATTACAGGCAGTTGGTAATGTTATGATGGAATTGTGAATTGAGGGAGAAGCTCTGGCCACTGGGAGAAATGAATTCAGAGAACCTGCCAAGGGGATGTTTACAGAGGGCTGTCCACCTTCTGAAGTGACATTGTCTCACCTTTACCAGATGGTATCCTGAAATTTAATACATGTTTGACTATTCTCTTCATCTTCATGTCTGAAGATCATATAAATAAATATCTGTCACTTCAATGTGAAATTCATGACAGTTTTACTATAATATGAGGAAATATAAAAGACTTATTTCCAAGAAAATGATATTGGTTTCACTGCAAATATTTTTATATATCTTTATGAAGAAAATGATAAAACAATACAAATCTTAAATTGAAGATGAAATAATTGGCTGTGTCAGCTCCATAAGCAGGATAATGGAGATATGTCATATTAATGACTTAAACACCAGGATAATATTGCTGTTCTTCATTTTAAATTTTCTAAAAAAAAAAAAAAAAAAAAAAAAAAAAAGAACCCTCCATAAAAACTCTCCCCTCCCCACAAAAAATAAAATTCTTGGGGGGAAAATCAGCATGTGTTAGAATTTCATGGAAGGTACTTTTTGTTAATCATGACCAGAGCAGGTATGACACCTGTATGGCTCACTACTTGATATCCCTAGCCTTGCTGCTAATTGTGTAGCCTCAGCGCATGACTATGAGAGTCCCAAACGTGAAGTCACACACCAAAGCAGTCAGCAGCTCCACTGAGAACTGGTGCTTTGGAAACATAAAGAATGAAAGTACCAGAGAAACCGTCGCCAGAGCTGAGCAGACAGTTAATTCCAGAGTACCACAGGCTCGAGTTCAAAGAAGAGAAAACAGGGGCAAAGAGATCAGACACATGGTTTCTGCAGTTCTCCCTGCTGGTGCTGGACAGCTTGAATGAGGTAGGTACAACCGGGAAAATGGAAGAGCTTGGAGAGCTCTGAGGAGTAAAGTAGTAAGAAAGTGATTGAGTAGGTAGAAGGGAGGAGAGAGACTCTGCAGGAGACTGGATCCCTGCCCCATGGACCATGGAAACTGAAAACATGCCCGGAGTATAAACACAGGGAGCAGATGAGCACTCTCGTTCTGAGTGATTCTGACTGTAGGTGCCCAGCAATAAGTGTGAGAGGGGAGATAATAATTAGACATATGTGTATAAATCCATGTAAGTCTATTTATTAAATGCATATAGAACACATGTTATACATGCAACATATTATGCATGAATTATATGTGTACTGCTGTGTATATCTAATATTTACATGTGCACCACATACATATTATGGATAGAGATAGCTAAATTTGCCTATGTAAATGTGGAATTCAGCTGAAAGACTGGGGTACTTGAAGTCAGCAATCTGAGGCTGAAAACAGAGCATCTTCCTGGAGAAGCATGTTGTCCCAGCTGAGCAGAAGATGGGTGAAGATTTGGAGGAAGAAGGTGCCTAAGGGGAAGGAAGCTCAAGAGGGGCTCCCAGTGGAAGCTTTGGAAGAAAAGCACTAAAGAATGAAGAGCATGCTGCTGGGGGAAGCATCATCTACAATGTCAGAAAGAGACCTACTTCCTGTGTGTCTGTCTTTTTATTGACTTTCTGTTCTGCCTTCTCATTGGTTGTAAACCCAGCTACATGACCTCCTCATCATTGCCTGTCTATACAGACCTCCAGATCTTTTAGGGTTGGTATTGAGATTAAAGGTGTGTGTCTCCATGCTGGCTGTGTCCTTGAACACACAGAGATTTGCCTGTCATATGATTGGGATTAAGGGCATGTGCTACCATTGCCAGACTTCTGGTAAATGGCTTACTATTATCTCTGGCCCCCAGGCAACTTTATTTATTAATAAACAAAATCACATTTCAGCACAAATAAAATGTCACCATACATTTGTCTTTAAGGTTTGCTTTCCTCAGAAATAAATTTTTCTGAACTAAATGCAAGCTGTTCTCAGAGAAAGGAATGAATGAGAGCTCACCTTTCTCTCACATGCATACTACTAAGAAAGTAATTTTTTTTTAAACTGATGCTGTTGATTGTCCTGCCAGCGCATGCCCGGTTTGAAGGCCACAAAGTCAGTTTAGAGAATTTTGTTAGGACTTTTGTGGTTGTAACTACGTAATGGTAACTATGTAATTTCCCTCATGTTTTCTCAGAAGGAGCCTAGGCAAAATGCCTATGAAATGCAATGCACCGCCAGCGCCTACTGGGCTGCCATGGTACTTAATTGAGAATGACGTGAGCTGGATTCAGGATGCGTATAAGTAGAAGATGAAGTTCCTGTCCAGGTCACACAAACTCTTGCAGAAATCAGTTTGGAAATTTAGTGACAAATTTCATTAGCGATAGGATGCCTCATATCTTTGGGTTAATTCGTCATGATGAATAGCAGAATCGAGCCTAATTTCTTCCCTGCAGGGAAAGAGATTCACCTTGTAAAACTTGATAATTTGAAAATCACTGAAGACATCTTTATTGTGGTATACTTGACCCTTTCTAACAGGTCCTTCTTGGTGCAACCCATCAGATAGCTGATGAATTATGCTGGCACTGACTTTTTCTTCAGTCATTTCCATATTTTTAAGACAGAAATTAACATTTAATAAAAATGATTGCTTTTTTTAAATTTTATTTCACAGGTAGTAGTTAAACCCCATGAAGTTTTCTGAATGTTTTGTGTTCATGATGAAATCAGCAACCTTACCCTGCACAATTCAGTCTCTGAAAATCAATTGCAAACACAAAAGTCCCCAAGTCATCATGTAGACAAACAAAAGTGGCTTTGTTCATCTTTACCAATGTTCCAGAGCAAGCTGGTCACGAAATATGAGAACTGGCCATGAGGGGTTATGGAGGGAAGAGGCAGGCAGATTCAGGATGGCAAAGAGTGCAATGTGTAGGAACACTCAGTAACAGAAGTGTGGCTTTGGTCACAAACAAAACCAAACAGATGCTAATAAATGAAGTCAGAAGCAGATATAGACAGACAGACAGACAGACAGACAGACAGGTGTGTGTGTGCGCGCGCGCACGCACACATACAGACGCATGTTTATACACACATACACACACACACCAAACCCCAAAACAGAATGTGCTTGGTTTGTCTTAAGGCAGATATCTGTTATCTGCCTCTAGATGTAAGACTCCTGCACTCTAGGGATTGTTTTTACTTACTTATATTTTGCTGAAAAGTTACTCAGAAAAAAACAGCCAGGGTTACTTACGATGAGACTATACATTCATTGTTGTGCAATTTCCCCCAAATAGACTGTTCAAATGCAGGCTTATGCAGCAAAATGTCAGGTGCATGAAACGAGCCCAAATGTGAGATTTCCCTGAGCTCTGAGGATTTCACTCTTTACTCCCCCTCTCTTGGAGCGATCACATGGAAAGTATCCAAATTCCAACTTCACATACAACATGATGCTCACGAGATAATATTTAAGATGTGCTGATTCGTCACTAATACCTATATTGTTGTTGCATCAATGCATACATAGTTATCACATCAATCATTTGGTATTATTCAGCAAAACACCGCCCCCTAGATTCACTGTGAAGTGCATTTTGCCTGTCTAGAATGAGGAGTTCACAGTAAAAACAAAACCAGGGAGTTTAGTTAGTTATTATACTGTATCCAAAGCGTGTTCCCTTTATGCATAACCCATAGTGGAACAGGTCTGTTGGGTACAACAGCCAATGCAGGGATCTCATAGCAAGAGAAAACTCTGTGTGGAGCATTTTGAAGTTGAACATTTTATTGTAGAATTGCTATGGATTGGGCGTTTGTGTCTTCCCACCCACTGGTATCTGTAGCCTGTCTGTCTCTGTGTGATGGTATCTGGAAAGTTGGGATGGTTAGAATTAAATGAGGTCATGAGGCTGTGCGTGTCTGATCAGCTCAGGAGAGAAGACACAGAACATCTCTCTCTCTCTCTCTCTCTCTCTCTCTCTCTCTCCTCCCTCTCTTCCTCTCTTCCCCTCATCCTCTCTTCCTCTCTTCCTCTCTCCCTCTCCCTCTCTCCCTCTCTCTCATTTCTTGCCACACACACACACTCTCTGTTTCTATTTCTTTTCCCTGGATGTCCCCCGCCTCTTCTTTATTTTTTCTCTGTCATTTCATTTCTCTCCCCCACCTCTGTCTTCTCTTTCCTCTCATATTCACAGAGAGAGGCCTTGTTTGGGCAGAGGGAAGCCACTTCTTCAATCCAGGAGAAGCTTCTTAAGAAGCAAACCTTGTTGACACCCAGCCTAGATATTCAGCCTCAGAAGAGGCTGCTGAGATGCCCACTCTGGGTCTTTTGCCATGGCAGCACAAGCTGGCAATGACAGTCTTCTTAAAACCTGCTAATTTCTAAATCTTCCTATTTTGAAGCCATTTTCCCAGACTAGCTACAAATCCTTAAGATTGCTTTTTTTTTTTTTTAATTTAAATAGGAGCCACATGCCTATAGTGGTGTGGATGGTCTAGAATGAGGCAGTGCCTGCCTTCTAAAAAACAGTGTTTAAAATCAGATTTAATATGGCCCGAGAAACTTGATTTAAACTTGTCTTACAGGCAAGAGTAAACATTCTAAAGCAACGAAGCTCATGAAGGCATATGGAGAATAACAGAAGTGTTAGGGAATGTGAAACTCCAGCCAGCTATGAGGAAATAATGCAGTTCCCCCCTCCTGGTAAGTGTGCTTTATGCTAATGTCCGGTTCCCTGCCAGAGGCCTTAATTATGGTGAAAGCAAATGGAGGCAACTTCTTCACCACCTTCCACAATGAGAATCCAGACATCTGAATAAACAAGATTATGAAAGTCAAGGCTTATTACACAGTAATCATCAAGGTCAGCCCCCTCCTTGATCTGAGTGTCCCTGCCCAGCAGCTAGGCTAGTGATGCCTGGTGGCTGCTCGCATCATCCTTTCCTGTCATTACAATGCTTTTCTCACAAATGACTCTTGGTCAATATGTGAACACCACAAGGCATCTGGACATCCGGAGTGCCCTGCTGCCTGTGACTTTGGTATCACATCAATGTTTTGAATCAAGCAAGTCCCCTATGACTCAAGAGGGAAAAGTGGAACAGTACAGCATGGCCCCAAAATGTTGTCCACGGTATCTGGTCTATTAAGCACACAGCATCCCACAGGCACTAACTCATTGACCTTGTCCAACTGCTGGCCTAGCCTCAAGCTGCTGAAGTCTCCTAAGTGTCTGCTTGCCCTTCATTTTCTAATATTCAAGTTTAAGTGGAAACTCTGCAGATGTAGATATTTATCCTCTGGGTTTGTATGCACATTGTTTTCTGGTTCCTAGATTTTTTGAATTTACATTTATTTGTGTGTGTGTGTGTGTGTGTGTGTGTGTGTGTGTGTGTGTGTGTGCCCTTGTGCGCTGCTCCATATATATTAGGGTCTGAGTTGGTGTTCTTTCATCTTTTGGATCCTAGGGATTAAACTAAGGTTTTTAGACTTGTTAACCCTTATCCCCTAAACTATCTCATTGTCCCTGTTCTCAGGTTTGAGATATTTTTTTTCTGCTTTGGAGAGAAATCAAGCAAACTGAGAGATGAAAATCCCAGGGGAGCTTTTACTGAAGAACAGTTCTCTTCAAGCCTAACCTAGAATGAGGTTCAGAACTATACACTTAGGAAAAAGACATTCCAAGTCACTCACCCCTTGTACCCCACAAGGCTAAACAGTTGCAGGCCCAATCATGGGAATGTATTCTCTTACTGCATTGGACTTAGGTATCTCACAGCATTAGCATGCCTCATGCATCAGGACACATCTCTCTGCCAAGTCCCCTTAACTTCAAGCCTTTCTCTGCTTCTAACTAAACTGAAGCTTATTTGAGACAATGGTATAATAAACATCATCTTTTCATCCATAAACACACAGAGAAAAGGGCCAATGGAAGAGTTACATTGAATGAGTCTTTCAGTTAGAGGGGGAAAGCATAGTCTGTACTTCAGTTTGCTGGTAGAAGTGATGAATTGCTCTCAGAATTGCTTTTGACGGTTCTGTCTATTAAGATATTGTAGTGTGATGAATAAATGGATGCATGTACAGATACTTTATTGGGACTCCATCTTGGGCTTCTTGGCACCTGACATCTATGTGGTCCATATTCCATATAGCTATGTTTCCATGGATGGAAGTTGGGGCCTGACTGAAGAAAGTACAGCTGTGTGCTGAGGGGTACATTTTACCCAGACCAGTTCCAGCTGTGGCTCTCCAGGCTACTATGTGTTAAATGGCTCAACACCACCATGCCTGTCACAATGGCTCTATGTGTAAATGTGTGCTAAAAGAAGACCTTCTTTAACTTTTTCTGTTGGCGTGTGTTCTTGGGGCCAAGGAAGTGGTCACACAGTTGCTGACCATACCTTGAAATAGCCTTACTTTTTGTGTCTCCATGTTACTTTCATCTCTGCAATATCCTTCTTCCCCTAAATGGTGTGTTGAAATATTTTATTTTATTCCAGATTCACCCCAAACTCTACAGATGTATGACTCAAGATAAAGTCCTCAAATTAAGAACCTGGAGTAAATTATGCAAATCACGTGTACCAATCTCAAATTGTAATGTTGTGAGCACAAAGAAATCTGCTTAGAAATACAATGAAGGATTCTGTTGCCATTCCCATATTTAAGACTGAGTGGACTGTTCTCTGTCATAAAGGATTTTTTTCTTAATGAACAACCACAGAATCCACCCCTGACTTTTCTTTTCATTGGATATCCCTTAGCTTGTTGTTGAATATACAGAAAAGTTTTGAAGGTACTTATTCAGGAAAACCCAGCACTGTGAAGTCAGGGACTATCTTTGTAGGACTGTGATTAAGTGGGGCAGGGAATGTCCTCAACTATGTGCAGTTGCAGAGTCATTTCACAGTCCAGAGAGTAGATGATAAGGATGTGTCTATGGACATAGATAGCAGAGATCAAATGGAATTCAGGGTTGCATAGGTGAAAAGAATCTCTGATTGACCATCAGGGGAATTTGTAGAACTCAAAGTGGAAATACAATTCAATGATCAGCCCACCTGCATCTAATTTCCTTTCTTGATGGGTTGAAAATGTAAATTATGGTCTAAGGAGATAGCTCAGTTCTGAAAGTGTCTACACTCAAGCATAAGGAGCTGGGTTCCAGTCTCTAGCCCCCATGTGAGGCCCCAGCTCTGGGTATGTTTGTGCATGTGGGTACAAGAGGATTCCTGGATCTCTTTAGCTAGTTAGCCAAGCTGAACAGATGAAGTGCAGGTGAAGTGAATATATGAGATAATTATTGATTAAATAAGACCCAGTGTGGATCTCGGGTCCCTGTGTGCATCTGTACACTTGTGTGCTCACACACAGTAAATAAATAAATAAATATAAAATGCCAATTTCCCTTAGTTCTTCAATCTCTCATATTGTGTTGGTGCTAGTTATGACATTTAAAATTTAAAGACTACCACACACTATGCTTCACTGTATTGAAAGTTTCAAGACCGGCTGTCTGGGAGGAAGGAAAATCACCCACTCATAGTGGGACTATGGGAAGTGGCTTCAGAAGTCCCATGATGACTTGAATTTGTGAGTGCTGAGCTTCAATGTCAAAGTGACAAATATACAAATTAAGACATCCAGGTGTTTATTTGTAAATATACAATAGAATAAAGAAACATAAATGAAAAATAAAGTTTTTGAAGTGGTTTTGTAAAATAAAGTAGATTCCTAGCTAGGGGAAGCAAAATTTTTAATAGAATTGTGATTAATCCTGCTAATTTTTCTGTTGAAGTTTATGTTTTTAAAACCTTTGGTTTGATCACACTTTTACCAAGAAGTTTTTCCTCCTCCTCCTCCTTTTTTTTTTTTTAAATGGTCATTTTTATCCTGTTTTTTTCCCCACTCAGCTTTCTTCTGGGCCGTCAGGAGCACACACTGCAATGGTAATGATAGAAGATGATGGGGGGAATGCCAGCCCTAATTAGAGCCTTGATTGCTCTGTAATAAAAAAATCCTGCGTTTGATTTGGATGGCTCTGAGTTGTCAGGTGGAATGAATCAACAGAGTCTGCACTTCCATTTCAAAATGTGAGGAATGTGAACGTGCATTATTTATATTGTATTTCATGACTATAATTAATGATGTGTCTGTGGAAATGATGTCCCCAAAGACGTCGATTTTATGTTCAATCTGTATGTGCATTTGTAAAACTAATTTGTTCTCATTAAAAATTTTAAGGGTTTATTTGAGCTAAACTCATGAGGCTTTTCTTGGTCTGAAGCTCACAAAATACAAAGCAAAAGTCTAATTTCTGGTTTTTTACTGGAGAACTACTTGGTGCCTGCAGCATTATACTAGATACTGTTATACTGAGTGTAGTTGAGCAGTAAAAACTAAGAGAAGATTTACTTTCTTCTCAGAAGAGCTTTGTAACTTGTTTGGAGCATAAAACAGAGGAACATGGACTGTCTGAACTCTTGTTACTTATTCAAAGAACAATGTTTATTCCATGAAATTTTAAGTTGTAGGATGTTGACAAAGTTTTCTTGTTAACCTCTGGAAATTTGTAAGATATTTTGCTTGGGGTATTTTTCAGAGCTGCTCATCATTTCTTCCCGTTTTTCTGTACAGTGTTCACCAAATACATAAAGTATCACACTACAAAAATGATATGCATTCAGTGTCAGTCTTCATCAGTGCAGGAAGTGGGTCACTTCCTAATAGACAAGCAAATGAAGAGCAATAGTGAAAAAAAATTGTTGCCTCAAGTTCATAATAACTAAATCTCTTCATTGTAGTTAGATATAATTAATGTCTTTAAAGTAACATTTACCCAAAAAGGATATTCTCATTTTTTAATACAATACTAATCCCTAGGTTTACCTAGTCATGCTGTATTTCATTAACAGTTCAATGTGCTGTTTCCACAGATGTGGGGACAGATATCTAATAGTAAACCAGTGAATGTACAACGTATAAGTATGTTTGAAATAGAATTTCTTTCCATAGGTTGAAAGTTATTTTCTTCTTTCATTAGTATTCTTTTGTAGATTTGCAGCATGATGATGTTGGTAAAAGTAGCCAATTTGTTTTATTTTACCCAATTTCAGAGATCACTACCCTCAGCAAGATGAAGCAATTATTTCTCTCTTTATTTGGTGTTTTTAGAGACCATTAAGCTTATTTTGTCTGTGTTGTAAAACAAAGCAATTTCCTCTTCAAGGTGTTACTGAGTCTCAAGAACTGGATTTTCATTAGAATGGATTCCATTCTCTAAGGAGTCATGCCTCAGCAAGCCTGGCTATACCTAGAACCTGGTCAAGAATCTGGAGAGAAGGGCAAGACAGGATCTCTGAGGAGTTAAGGATTGTCACAGAGCCCCTATTCTTATCCTTAAAGATTGGCCAGGCTTCAGCTTAGAGAAATGTAAACAAAGCAGAGAGTGGAAAGCATGATGACATGACACAGAGATGGTCTTGTTGTGTGTCTCCGTTAGCAAACTGGCCACGACCAGATTAGAGAGGGATGGGAGGTCAGCTGTAGATTGCTTGAGAACTTGACAGAAAAGGAAGAAGAACTTTCTTGTCACCTTCAAAAGAGATCAAAGGATTAGATTTCTCTAGGAAGAAAACGGAAACCATGAAGTAAGGACATCAAAGAAGGAACAGCATTAAGTGCTGCAGTGTTGTCCACATTGGATGTTTAAGTAAACATTGTTGTTTATTCTTTCCAGTGGCCTCAAAGGCTGGACATAAAGGTGAAGAGTGCTCCCAGTGAGGCATATATGTAATCCAAATGATTGTGATTTGCAGAAACTGAGGTGCCAGATTGGGATCCTGGAACACATAGGAAGTTTCAGGTCAGCTACATAGTGAGCTGGTTTTGCGTAAGAAAGCAGTAGTAAGAGAGGAGGGAAGAGGAGGAGTGGGGGCAGATGATGATAATGAAGTGAAGGGTAGGGGTTGGACAGAGCAAGTAATAGATATAATCTAGCCTTTCATGAAAATTGCTCCAATTGTTTTTATATGAATGAAATAGTAATTGTGAATTGTCCAAGTGATTGTTCTCATCAGTGATCTATGGCTCAATCTACAAGGTCATTGGAATTTTGACTGTTTTTGTTTTTGTTTTTGTTTTGTTTTGTTTTTCAAGACAGGGTTTCTCTGTAGCTTTGGAGCCTGTCCTGGACTAGCTCTGTAGACCAGGCTGGCCTTGAACTCACAGAGATCCTCTCTGCCTCCTGAGTGCTGGGATTACAAGTATGTGCCACCACCGCCCAGCTTGACTGTTTTTTTTTTTTTTTAATGTTACTTAGATGCATGGTATGATGTTAACAATTAATGTTTCTCCCTCTCTCATTATGAGACATGTTAAGATTCGATACTTTAGAATTACTGGTCTGTCCTTTTTATATCTCATCTACCTCAATTTATTAGGATATGAAGTTCTTTGCTTGTTTTTATTTCAACTACTTTTAAAGATTTTTTTTTTTTAATTTTATGTGTTTAGGTATTTTGCTAGCATGTAGGTGTGCACAGCACACATGTACAGGGCCTATGGAACCTAGAAGTGGGTGTTAGAACCCCTGAAAATGGAGTTCCAGACAGTTGGAAACTGCCTTGTGTGTGGTGATATATTGTGTACCCTAATAAATTTGCCTGAAGGTCAGAGAGACAAAGGAACAAGCCACTGCCACATCTCACCTCTAGGACTCCTCAGCCTGAAAAAGCCTCTAGCTGAAAGGGACACTTCTGCTGAAAAGCTTTAGTTCCTGTCTCCTCATGCCTTACATACCCTTTTACATCCACCATATCACTTCCTTTTTAGTGCTGGGATTAAAGGCATGTGACTTCCCAAGCAAAGGCTTGAGATCTCAAGTGCCGGGATTAAAGGTGTGTGCCACCACTGCCTGGTTCTGTTTCCCTCCTAGACTGAGTCAATCTCCTGTGGTCCAGGGTGGCTTTGAACTCACAGACATCCAGATGAATCTCTGCCTCCTGAATGCTAGGATTAAAGGTGTGTGTCACAAGTGCCTGGCCTCTATGTTTAATTTAGTGGTTTGTTCTATTGTCTGATATTCAGGAAAATTTATTAGGGTACACAACATATCACCACATTTGTGGATGCTGAGAAAAGAACCAAGGTCCTCTGGGAGATGAGCCAGTGCTCTTAACCATTGAGCCACCTTTCCATCAGTCAACTACTTTTATATAGCAATTATTAATCTATTTGATATTTTCAGAGACTAATAGTTAAATAACTATTATTCATGGAATAATCCAAATTACACGTCTAGTATCATTACAAGAAATATTAACATATCTATAATTAGAAAGATGTGAAATCAAGTTATTTGTAAAATGTAAATCTTGAAATCTCACTTTAAAATTTTTATTTTATTTTCACTTTGGAAATTCACTTCCAGACTAGAAATATTAGAAATATTTTAACAAATAAGGGAACTTATCAGTTGAACATGAAGGGCAAAGCCAAGCGCAGTGGCATCAATGTGCATTTCTAGCCGTCTCAGCGAATAAGGGGGTATCGTTACCACTTCAAGGCCAGAAAACATATATGACTCTGTATCAAAAACTAATAATGAAGTAATTTTATTATTATTCATTTGATAGCATTTCTCATGTGAAGTTTGTTATTTCTGACACTATGAAGTCAGACACTATAAAACAGTGAGGCTATTTCTTCTTCCGCCAAGTTAAGGTTTGCAAAATCTAAACAGCACATTGACAAAGCTGTTTTTAAGATGAATGTTCAACACTACATCCTACTCTACTGCTTTCATCCATGTCACTGACCTGCTTGGCCAGACTACACTCTGGTTCTATCTTCACTTTGCATTGACTCCATTCTCTCTCCCAAGCCCTTCAAGGACTTCTACTACAAGTCTTTTGTTTTTGTTTTTTCTTTTTTGGTTTTTTAGTATTCTATTTTTTAAAAAATTTTTAAATTCATTTTACATACCAACCATAGATCCCCCTCTCATTCCTCCTCCCATCCCACCCCTCCCACCTTTCCTCCCCAGATCCCCCCCTCCAACAGGGTAAGCTCTCCCATGGTTGAGGCAGGACTCAGAAATGTATGATGGCACGTACCACTCAGGGTAGCCTTGCAAAACTAACAGCTGTCTGCTCAGTGCTCTTGGTCTACTCCAAGTCTTGAATAACAAGAATGATGCACAGGCCTAAGTACGAGAAATTTGTCTTATATATCCATGGGCTTGAGTAGACATCTACGGTACTAGAAGCACTAGTTACACAAATCTCTTTCCAATTCTGGGTTTAGTGATGTCAACCTTGGAAACTCAGAATCAAACACCCGAGGAGTGTTTGCATTGTGAATGTTGGCAAGCTTCAGTAATCAGTCTTTGTGGAAAGTTGGTTCATCAATCTTTCAATATCACATTCTATAACTCCCATTAGCTGGCTACTGATCCTCACCTCATCTCTCTCCATCATCTACCTCATCATTCTTCAATCTTTTCTCAAAATCTCTGTTATACCTCATCCTAATGTACTCTATGAGTTCCTTTTCACAATACCCATTTCCTCAAAATTACATTTTAAGTATATTTGGTTTTGAGAGACATTTTAGGTTCCCTGAAAAAGTGAGTAGTGAGTTATTCTATGTATGTATGTATGTATGTATGTATGTATGTATGTATGTATGTATGTAACATTCCCAGTAAGAGTAGTGGGAACATTGTGTTGACCTAAATACCTGTGTAAATAAGTGGTGTCAGTAGTACTTAAGGCAAAATAAATTGTCCATGAATGCTGTAGTCCATTAATAAAACTGCCTCCCAAAGTGGTGTGGTTAGCTTTTTGGTTATTACTGTACTTGTGGACTGGAACTGAATAATTTAATGAACAGATGGAAAGGGAGAATTATATTTCTTACTATTGCTGTGCCTATCAGAAAAGGAGTAGACCAGAGTGATCTGTGTGGTAATAAACTAAACTTGGAAGTATTAGTATGAACTTGCAGTTGGCTTATTATAGATAGAGGTGGTTACATATAGAAATGGTATGTGCAAATAAAACTATATATATCTTCTTGCTTTCTCAACTCAGAAGACCTAGCATCAGTGAACACATATATCCCATGGATTGCAGGTTCTCATATAGTTCTGCATAAAGGCAAGCTAAATGTCTTGAGAAAAAGACTGCTTTTAGTACTGGGCAAAGTATTTATAACGTAAATTGGAACATCTTGTATTTAGTAAGAACCTAATTTTAAAAACAATGTGATATGTGTAGGTCAAAGGGACATACACTCCATTGAAAGAAGATTACAATGTCCACAACAGAAAGAGTTTATACAGAAAATTCCAGTGGTGTTAAACTATAATCCAAAGCCCAAAATAAGTATCCACAGGCCCATGATGTTATAAATGACTGAATGAGAAGGAAAAATAATGTTTCCTGAAGTAGATTTCTAAATAATTTATAACAGAAACTACTCACAAGGAGGTAGGGGATCAGTCCTCACTCTCTAACTACACTGAAAAGTATAGAATAGGAAGGACATGGGTATGTAATAGCTGTGTGGTGGACAAAGTACTTTCTAAGTCAGAGACACAGCATCAGAAGAGATGATTAATGCTGACATCGTACACTTTAAAATGTGTCAGACATTTCAGCAATGAAGATAGAAGAGTCAGGCTTCAGTTGGTAAAGTGCTTGTTTGGAAATCACGAACACATAGTCTCATCACCAGTGTTTGGGAGACAGAGGAGGAGGGTCCTTGTGGCTTACTGGCAGTCAGTCTAGCTATATCAGTGGGTCCCTCTTTCACCAAATTGTGATGGAGAGTTATTGAGACAGATAACTGACATCAATACCTGGTCTCCACATGCATGTACACTCACGTACATATATAACTCTCCCACATATACATGAACACACACAGGTCATATGTGCATATACACAAGTCACATGATCATGTGAGATGATGCATAAAAATTGACTAATAGGGTTTGATAAAATCTAACACTCATGTTTCATAATGATCTCCAATTGGTTAGAAATTAAGAATTATTTTAATTTGATAAAAAGCATCTATAGAAATCCTACATCTAAAATTATGCTTAATAATGGAAAGCAGAAAAAAACAACTAAAACAAATAAAGGACAAGGTGACTGAAAGAAATTAATCTCTGTTTATATAGAATACCCCAAGGAATTTGCAGAAAATAAAACTCTACAGCTAATAAAGGAACTCAGAAAGACTGAAGGATACAAGGTCAAGAAACAAACATCAAACACACTTCTCTATCCCAGTAATGAATACATGAACAACAAAACCAAAGGCACAATAGTGCTTGGCAACCACTAAAGAAAGTAAAATGCTGAAGAATTTTCTAACAATATGTATTAGTATGTATGATGGAAGTTATAGAAAATGTGTTGAAAGAAATGAAGGAACATCCTAATAAATTGAGAGATACATTGTAACCACATATTGGACGTCTCAACAGATTTGTCCATTTTCCTTCATTGTGATCAAATAGTAAAGGTGTGGATTGTTCCAAAATGACCAGTAGTTTCAATGTACTTCCTGTCAAAATCTCTTCAAGTTTTTTTTATAGATATAGACAAGGTTGTGCTATAAGAAATCAAAAATAATCTCGACAAAATGAAAACAGTGAGAGAAATCCCTCTCCATCAAGATTTGCTACAGCAATCAACACTCTGTGCCATTGGATGAGAGTAAACTGAGTGATACAGCAGAATAGTCCAGAAGAAAGCCTCACAGAAACGCTCTCCACTGAGTTTTGAGAAACTCAGGCCATAATTCTACGTAGGCAGGATATTTTTATTCTGCAGTGGTGCTGAGGCAGTTGGATATCTAAGGGGAGAAATGAACTCAAACTAAAAACCAACATCAAATAAAAATTAACTCAAAGGGGAGCATGAAAGTAAAATGGTACAATAAAATCTTTAGATAAAAAGCATACAAGTCTCAAACTAAAATGGTATAGTCTTGAAACCACACAAAGATTGGTAAAGTGAATAGTTGGCAAGTTAGTTGTTGTAGAATATTATTTTAATATGTGTTACATTTGTTTATGCTGTGGAACATTTGCTTAATGATGTAAAAATGTGTTGCATTCTTTTATGTTGCATTTGTTTAACTCTGTGAGCTGTGTTACATCTGATTGGTCTAATACGGAGCTGAACAGCCAATAGCAAGGCAAGAGAAAGGATAGGTGTGGGTGTCAGGCAGAGAGAATAAATCAGAGAAATCTGAGAGAATATCAAGGAGCAAGAAAAGGAGAGGGAGAGGAGGACATCAGGGCCAGCCACCCAGCTACACAACTAGCAATGGAGTAAGAAGGAAAGAAAAGATATACAGAAATAGAGAAAGGTAAGAGTCTAGAGGCATAAGGTCGGTGGGATACTTTAAGAAAATCTGGCTAGAAATAAGACACAATAAGGCCAGGAATTCATAAGAAAGAATAAGTGTCTCCAAGTAATTATTGGGAGCTGGGTGGCAGGTCCCCCAAAAAAGCAAAAGAAAAAAAATCACGAATAACAACAGTTAGCTGTCTTAAGTTAAACTATTCTGATGTCTATTTATGTGAATAGAAAAACTGATTACTAATAAGACACTATTTGTACTTCATGTCTTATAAAGCAATAGTGGGTTGAATATATAAATATATTGATACTTAAAAGTGACTGGTCAATTTTTCCCAATTATAAAATGGATATAAGTTATGAGAAGACACTGAAAATCTGCAAAGATGGAAAGGTATCCACTTTTTTTCTATCAGGAAAAAGTGACTTAACACCAGAGTGAAATATCAGAATGGAGACATTAAAATAAATTACAGCATTAAATCTTGGTAAATACGTAAAGAAACTGAATGTCTTAGGCATTGCTTGTAAGAACATAAAATAGTACAGCCACTTTGTTCATCCCTTTGGCACATGCAACAACTATACCACCAGCCAAATGGCCATTGCACATTTATCTTCATGCAAGTAAGTGTTGTAGTTACACGAATACCTGTGTACAAATTTTAATGGCTTCTTTCTTTATGAATATTAAAGATACGAATCAGCCCAGATATCCTTCAGCAAATGAACAACTTAAAGAACTTTAAGGTGGGCTAGGGATACAGCACAGGTAATGCCACTGCAGGCACAAAGCCTGTGTTTAATGCCAAGAGCTGCAGAAAACAAACCCAAATGTTAAAGGAACTGGAGAAGTTACAACTTCTTCCAATCATGCTACACTTCCTAAATCTCCCCAAATAGCATTACCAACTAGGGACCAAGTGTTCAAATGCTTGAGCCTACAGGGGACATCCTCGTTCAAACCACCTCAACTATAGTTTTTATGGAATGCGAGTATTGAGGTAAACTGAGTAAAATATACAAAGGATCTGTTTTACGGATTTCTTGGAGTTACTTACAAATCCATCATTATGTTAATGTAACTTTCAATTTAACAGTCACCATCATCTATCATCTTCACAATATTAATTATGCCAACCTCTAGGTGAGGTCTCTCCATCTTCTGGTGTTTTCTTCAATTTCTTTCTTCAGGGCTTGAAAGTTTCATTGTATAGGTCTTGCATTTCTTTATTTAGGTTTATTCTACAATGTTTCTTTTGAGGTTGGTGTGAATGGGAGTGTTTCTCTGGTTTCTTTTTCAATCTGGTTGGCTTTGGTTTACTGGAGGGCTACTGAAATGAAGGTATCTTAATTTGTTAGCCTGCCTCATTGCTGAAAATGTTTATCAGAGTTTCCTACTAGAATCATTGGGGCATCTTTAATATATAGAATCATATATTCATCAAATAGGGATAATTTGATATCCTCATATCTTATTTGTATCCTTTTTATTTCCTTCTTTTATCTTATTGCTCTAATTATGACTTCAAGCACTAAAGTGCTTGAGTATACTTGTGTAAAAGGGACAAAGCTGGACACCCTTGCCTTGTTCCTGATCTTAGTGGGTGTGCTTTGAGTTTTCTTCATCTGAGATAATAATGGTGGCTACTGGTTTTTCATAGAGATCACTAATTATGTTGAGTTATGTTTCTGCCATCCCTAGCCAAAAGGTTTTTATCATGAAGAAATGATGGATTTTGTCAAAGGCCTTTTCTACAATTGAAGCAATTGTGTGATTTCTCTCCTTGAGTCCAGGTACATAATGAATTCTACTTATTGATTTACTCATGTTGAACCAATCCCCACATCCCTGAAATAAAGCCAACTTGGTCATAGTGAATGGTCGGTCATTGGATACATGCTTGAAATCAATTTGCAAATATTTTATTAAAAATATTTTTTATCTATTTTCTTCACAAAATTGGGTCCCATTCCTCCTTCTGGTTCCCTTATCAAGTCTTAATAGAAGAGGAGAAGCCTTGTCCAACTGCAACTTGATATATCTATGCTGGTTGATATCCATGGGAGGCTCTCCTGCCTGTATCTGAAGAGAAACAGTGGAGGAGGAGTGTGTGTGTGTGTGTGGGGGGAGGAGTCAAAAGGAGGGGGAGGGGAAACTTTGGTTGGGATGTAACAAACAAACATCTCTGCCAAATCAAATAATAAACCAATACACCAGAGTAAGAGGTGGGAAAAAATTTCTATGCCTTTTACATGAAATTTTCTTATTTTTTTCCGCCTTTCAACGAGTTTGACAGTTCTTGCATGTTGTGCTCTTACATTTTAAAAAATGCATCATTTGCCTTGACTGAAGGACCCAGTTCCTCTGTTTTGTCTTTATATGCTGATATCCATCTTCCATATGACCCTTTCTATAGTTGAGGCTTTCCACTGGACTTTTGATTTCATCTATTTTATTTTTCATATGTGTAATCATTTCAGTTTGGGGTCTCATCAGTATTTATAACTCTTCATTGAATTCTATTTTAATATTGTGGATTTTCTCCCTTATTTCTTTCAGCTGTATGCATTCTCATGGAAAATATTGTGGTCCTCTTTGAGATTTTTTTTACCCTATTTATAATCATTATTTTGAATTATTGATCTGAAATTTCATCAGAGTTGTTTTGATCAGCGATCGTTAACTTAGAGTTGATAATTTTGACATGCTACAAAAGAAATCTACAAATTCAATGCAATACTGATCAAAATTCTTATATAATTCTCCACAGAAATTGAAATAAAAAAATCTTAAAGTTTATATGAGAATACTGAAAACTCTCAATATCTAACACTATCCTGGGGAATTAAAAATACCAGTGGAGACATCATCATTTTTGATTTCATGTTCAACTACAGAGAAACTATTCATAGTAAAAACATCATGTTACAGGGACACTGATCAACAGAATAGAGTTGAGGATGCAAGTATAAGTCCACACACCTATAGTCATCTGATTTTTTATAAATATGTCAAAATATATGTTGGAGAAAACATCACTTCAACAAATGGTGTTGGGAAAACTGGAGATCTACATAAAGGAATGGGAGCAGAACTCCCTTCTCACTCTGTACACAAATCAGTTCCGAAGGACAAAAACTGTCAGTGTTAGATCTTGAACTCCAAAACTGCTACAAGTCAGGAGTGTACTGCATGGTACAGTACAGACATGGCAGGCCATTTGTATCTACTGGGGCAATAGCGGTAAGACTGGTAAGGGGGTAATCATCTGCTTCCTTGATTAGGTTTTAGGACTGTTCCACAGGAAGGAATTTCAGTGAGCCTGGTACTATAATCATGGTAAAACTCCATGGCAAGGGAAGTCATAGGCATAGTCCTTAAGGGAGAACCTATTGATGTTATCTAATTGGTCATATTTTCAAATAAATTTCTAAACATTTATGTTTACACCCATAGATTCATGATGCTTCCAACTTTGGTTAGAGAAGCCTTGCACTGCAGTGGGCAGGAGCCAAAGCAGAGACACAACTGTTCAAGCTGCTGAGAATAAACTTCTGACTGTGGGTGCTCAGTTGTGGATGGACCATCTACAACAGCTCTTCCCATTCTAAAACTTAGGGACCATTGTGGAAGAGGCGACAGAGGTGTAAGATTTGAAGGACGGGGAAGAGCACTGTGAAGTGCTGTCCTCTGGACATGACACGGGTGTTATGCACACATACTCACAGTTGGTGAGATTACATTTCCATGACCTGCACATGATCGAGACATTTAGGGGGATGGGGTTTCTAAGGTATTATCAACAATGAAGGAGCTACTGGCAGTTATGGCTGTTTGGGAAGGGAGAGTCACAGTTTTAGGAGTATGGCCAGTGATTGGTTCTGCATTCCTAGTGTCTATTGGGCAACACTAATTTCACTCTGTGGGTAAAATAAAAAAATAAATATATGATAAAAGAAAGACATGAAGTTGAGCTGGTGATGTAATGGGAGGTACTTTCTATTAAAGGGCTGGTTTTATTCTACCCTTCCAAATATATAAAGAGGCTGTCCTGTTTTTCGTCCTCTACCATGTGTTATTCCTTCCTCATTCTGTACCATCAGGACACAGTGCTAATTCTGCTGCTGCAAAATTCAGTGATTTTGAATTATTTATAATTTCTTAAATGGACTTATTTTGGAACCAAACCAGCATTGTTCTCTCTGGAGCTAATATTTGAAATAATCCCTAGTCTAAGTCATGATCACAGCCACTGTACAAACAGCTGAACTGGGCTTGGCAAAGGAGGGTGTGAACATCATTATTTTCTCAGCACAATGCTGAATGTGCTTTCTCTCCCTGGCAGTAGGTGATTGGAGTTTTCTCCAGGCTTTGTAAGGCTTCTGTAAGTCTTACATCATTACTGAACATCATGAAAATTCTTATAGGCCCACACACCCAACTTCTATTTTTGTTGTCATTGTCTTCAGAATTTGTTGATTATTGTATGGGTTACAAATAAAGACTTCCAATGTTTTTATTCCAATTTATCTTGGTTAATATATTACCTTGACATTACTTTGTATTTCTTATATTTTTGGTTGTGAGCCTAGCCTTTAATGGCTGAGCCATCTCTCCAGCCCTACTTTGTATTTCTAACACACACACACACACACACACACACACACACACACACACACACACACACAAAACACTCACCCTAAACATACTCATCCTATATAGACACTAATTTCACAGAGATCTTAGGAAAATGTGTCATTTGTTAGTAAAACTGTCAGGTAGGTGTTTTTGTCCCCCACTTACAAGTATGGGTGTGAAAATTCTGAGTAATTACTAACCTAGTGAGAGAGTGTGACTCAAATTTCAGATACTCTGATGCCAAATGGAATGACCTTCCTCTGACATTCTCATTTGCTTGAGTGAAACAAAGCCTTCTTCACTGAAGAGGTAGGTGCAAGCCATCAGAGCCTCCATCTAGGTGGGTGTAATCCCTCAGGGTCTTCATCCAGGTGGGTGCAAGCCCTCAGGTTCTCCATCCAGGTGGGTGCAAGACCTCAGAGCCTCTATCCAGGTGGGTTCAAGCCCTCAGGGCCTCCATCTAGGGGGATGCAAGCTCATAGGGCCTCCATTCAGGTGGATGCAAGCTTTCAGAGCCTCCATCCATGTGAGTGCAAACTCTCAGAGCTTCCATCCAGGTGGGTGCAAGCCTTCAGAGCTTGGGTGCAAGATTTCAAAGCCTTCACCCAGCTGGGTGCATGTCCTCAGAGTCTCCATCCAGGTAGATACAAGTTCTCAGGGTCACCATTCATAGCCTCTGTTCCCACATAAGCTCTTCAGTTTAAACAGCATGATCCTTGATCTAGAGAGCTTCATCTAGAGAGCCCAGTGTTTCCTTAAACCTTACTTCCCTATTGGCATATGAACTTGGAAAGCACAATTTTATCTGTTGTCTAAGATACTGACTACCAGGGTAAGTATTTAAAAGACAGAATCTGTTCCAAGCCTGTAAAAACGCTGCAGAGGCTCACTTAGTGGAAGGACAAGTGGATAGACCCATGAGGGCTGTAACCTTGAGTGGAAATAAGGTATTCATTTTCAAGCATACTTGCCAGTACTCTCTTGCTTACTAGCTAGACAGAGTTCTCAGAATTTCCACTTCCATACTTGTAAATGAAGGATAAAAATATCTATCTAACAAATTTACTAAGAGTAAGTGACATTTTGTGGAAAAATACAAAGTGTGCTGCTCCCAGTACTGTGTGGAGTGGTGATGCTTTAGTGGTGATGCTTTTCTTCATTTGTTTATTTGTTCAGAATTTGCCTCTATAATATATCTATATTTGTTCCTGGGAATCAGACACATATCTGCTAACAATGTCATTCTCAAGAGGAAAGGCTAATCATTCTCTTTTGCATATGAGCTTTACCCATCACACTAGCTCACTTGTAACAACTTGTAACACCTACCTACAACCAGTGTGTTAGTTATGTGGAGTCCATTGAAGAAAACAGAGCCCAGAGAGTCTGAGTAAGGATAACATCAGTGTGTTTCCACCATTACTGCTTTCTTTTTCTTTTCTTTTCTTTTTTCTTTCTTTCTTTTTTTTTTTTTTTTGAGCTGAGGATCGAACCCAGGGCCTCTGTGCTTGCTAGGCAAGCACTCTACCACTGAGCTAAATCCCATTACTGTTTTCTTAACAAGATGATTGTGGACTTTGCACTTCACTCCTGGAGTGATGGCCTCTCCCTGAGTACATGAGGGTTGTATGTTTTTTCTCTCCCACACTGCTAAGACTCATGGGATAAATGTGTGAGAATGGGCAGATTATGGAGAAAAACATGCTGCATCTTTAGTAACCTTTACAGAACAGGAGAGAAATCCTAAATACATGAAAATCTAATAAAAGAGCTATATGGAGTTCTGTTTGATGAAGTTGTGGATGAATGAGGAGAAGGATGTAAGAAAGAAATCCCATGGTTGACAGAGTAGAACAGAAATGACTCCCCCATGAAACCCTGGTCCCCCAAACAGAGCAACGGCAGCTCAGCTCTGTCTTTACAGATCAACAATAAACACAACAGTATGTTTAATAAAATTTGATTGTGTACAACCTCAGTGGGATGTTTTGTGGGAGCTCGGAAGATAGGAATACTGAGAGCAGTGAAAAGGATGGAGACCTGGTTTGTGAAGTTCCAGAGGGAAGTTTAATGTCTCTATCAGGGCCATTTGTTATTTTGAATTAAGATCCTGTGGTTCTGTTTCACTGTGGCTGAAGAATCAGCTGTGATTGACAAGATATCAGAACTACTTAAGTGAAACTTCGTTTTGCTGGGATACTTGATACTGGTTAGCTGGAGCTAAGAAATTATCGGTGATTAAGAAGACACAAACATCCCTGGTGAAATCTGGGAAGTATTTCCTGAGAGCACAGAGAGGGAGAACACACAGAGGAGGCCAAGGTTGTACCTTCTGTTGGCAGCTGGATTTGGTAATGTGTAAGAGTCACTCAGGTGGTACTGGTTTTAAAGATATTAAGGAGTCATGGAGAACAGTGGAGACTTGTCACTATGAGAGCCCAAGAGAGGCCAGTGGTGAAGGTGCAACCTTAGTAGCAGACCGAAGGGGTCATGCAAAGAAGTTGAGGCTGGGCACCAGGGAGAGAGCCTATGAGAGACTATTGGTGAAAGTGCAGTCTAATTGCTGCAGAAGACCCCAGCATTTTAGAAATGCCAGCACCATGGGGTGACCACCAAGAACAGCAGCAGCGCTGGAGTGGAGCCAGCTGGGGCCTAGCAGACAAGCTGTGTGTGCAGCAAGGGACAGAGCCAGAGAAGTGACTCAAGCCCTTTTGGAGGAGTCCAGAAGTTGGTGAGTGGATCCCAGCCATTGGACGGTTGGCATTGGTTGTGCTTTGATTTGATTGCAACTATGCCCTGATATTTCGCTCTTGAGGTAAGGAAGTTATTTTACTGGAGCCCACAGTTGAGAGGCTTTGGATTTTAAAAGACTGGCTTTTTAAAAGAGATTGGCTATTTTAAAGGGATTGAAAATTTAATGTGTTTGAATTTGTAAAAACTGTAGGACTTTTAAAGTTATTTATATATTTAATGTGAGTTCTTGGGGACGAATGAAAAAGGAAGGGTTGTCACTTCATAGTGATGTGTTTGTGTGTCAAGTTGACAAGGGGGTGAGTCATCAGAGAGGAAGGAGCCTCTGTTGAGGAAATGCCTCCTTGAGATCCAGCTTGATTTCCTGGAGGTCAATTGGTGATCAGTGGGGGCGGGCCCAGCCCACGGTGGGTGGTGCCACCCCTGGGCCGGTGGTCCTGGGTTCTAGAAGAAAGTTTGCCTACAGCTCAGTTTTCTTTCAGTCTCAGTAGTAGAACTTGTTAGCTCTTAGCGTGTTTCCAGACTTATTTCTCTAATTTCTACTTCCTTAGCTGTTGCTGTGTTGTCCTGACCTGTTAACTTCCTATCTTTGATTTTGTTGATGCATCTAGAAACATGGTATTAATGATAAAATATGAATTGTTTTCTTTCTGGCAGGCACTGTGGTGGATTCTAGGTGTGTGTAAAGAAGCCTATGATAAAGCATAGAATGAAATTTTAAACAGGGATGGTTGATCATCCTAACAGACCTAAGCCCCAAAAAGTAGGCTGTGGGCTAGGGTGGAGACATATCACATGTGTTATTTCATATGTCAGAGAGGAATGAAAAGAAACAGTTCAAAGTAGAATTTTAAATATAGGCTGTTACCCTGGTCACAAATAACATATTTCAGTCAACTGGGTTTGATCTTGTTATTTCAGAACATTTCATTATTCTTATGCTACAGTAAGTCTTTAAATGCATTTTCAGGCATGATTTCATTTCTTATCAGGTCAGTTTAATGCTTTTAATATGATATGAAACAATTTTAGGTATGTGGACCCTTAAAAATGCTCCTACTTGGAATTTGATTTTGTGTCCTATAACTTGGTTAGAGGCAGACATCGAGGAGGCTCTTGTATAGGGGCTAATGGGAAGTCTGCAAGGGGGGACTTTCTTTTTTACCCAGCCTCAGGTTTCCTCTCTTGAGTAGAGGGAAACTAAATCTCTTCCCACAGTTTTGATTAGAACAAAAATAATGCAAATGGCTGCCATGGTGATTTTAAATTTTGTATCAATTTCCTCCACTCTGCTGCTGAAAACTGTCTGTATTTACCCATTTGACTTGAAGTAAATTTATTAAGCTAATAAATTAAGAAAATTAACCTCTCTACTAGCTGCATACGTTGTCAGGCTCCTTTTCAGTCCCTTTCTATATGAACACTCATCCTGCTTCCTTTATTACATGGTAACCCCACTGCCCATAACAGCTCCAGCCATACTGACCTCCTCTGGGCCTCACCCAGCAGGCTGGCTCTAAAGCCCATCTTTACCTGTATATTTTCTTGGTTTGTATTGTGAACTGGATCTGAAAGAGCCTCCTAAAAGACCACACACTTAAGTCCTGTTGCTGTGTTTTGTAAGTTTTAAAAGGAGGTAATAGGTCACTGGGCACATGCACTGAGGGGTTGCATCTTGTCTGCTGCCCTCCTCTGTCTCCTTGATTGCCATGAGCTGAGTGACTTTCACTCTTCATCTGCTTCTGCTGCAATGGTGTTCCTGCCTCACAGCAATGAAGAAAGCTAACCATGGACTGCAAGCTCTGAAGCCAAGAACCAAAGCAAGTCTATCTTCTGCTTAAGTTGTCCTCTGTGTGGAGTAACACAGCTTGGCTTCTTTGCTTTTCATGATTCTTTTTCTTTCTTGTTCCACCTAAGACCCTGCCTGCAGAAACATTCCTCCACCATCCTATAAGACAATTCTGTCCCCACTCCACCCCAAGGTATTGGTTCATATCATTTCAATCACTTCCCCATCTGTGGTTATGAGTCCAAAGAGTTAGTTATATGGACTGTCATAGGGTTCCTATTGTTGCAATAAAACACCATGACCAAAGCAATTTGGGGAGGAAAATATTTATTTGGCTTACACTTCCACATCACAGTCTATCATCAAAGGAAGTTAGAACAGGATCTCAACCAAGGCAGATAAATGGAGAAAGAAGCTGATGCAAAGGTGCTATGGGATGTTCTGTATGTCAAATGTGTTGCTCTGATTGGTTAAAATAAATAAAGTGCTGATTGGCCAGTAGCCAGGCAAGGTAGGCGGGACAAAGAAGAGGAGAAGGCTGGGAACAGAAAGGCTGGGAGGAGACATTGCCAGCTGCTGCCATGAGAAGCAATATGTAAAGACACTGGTAAGCCACAAGCCATGTGGCAAAGTATAGACTAACAGAAATGGGTTAATTTAAGATAGAAGAAGTAGATAACAAGAAGCCTGCCATGGCCATACAGTTTGTAAACAATGTAAGTTTCTGTGTGTTTACTTGGTTGGGTCTGAGTGTCTATGGGCCTGGTAGGTGAGAGAGATTTGTCCTGACTGGGCCAGGGAGGAAAACTCTAACTACAATTGGCGCCCAATGTGGGGCAAGAGTTTCCACCTAAAACCTGGCAAAAAAGATTCTAAAACAGAGCTAAAAACAGCTTCCTAGTTGTCTCTCTCAAGTTAGCGGCAGCCTGCCAGTTTGAGCTACTATGGCAGGTTCCTGGTGTGTGCATCTGACCTGCAGTGTGGCGGGAATGAGTAGTGTACAAGCGGCACTTTACTGTGCTGCATGGTGGATTTAGCCTTTGTGAGTTAAAAAAAAGGAGGGGGGGGTTCTGGGCTATGTGCTGCTTTGATAAAACTGCTTCTGATAGTTGATGGTACACATGGCTCCAGACCCAGAGCTGGAGGTAAACTGAACCACCTCCACGTTGGGAAGCTGAGGTGGGTAGAGCCAGCAGCCACAATGGCGTTTTAGTCTTACAAAGATGGATATTACACAGAGAATCTGGTTTGTCTTGTCTTTTAGATTTTTAACTACAAAAAAAGATTTAATCATAAAAGCTGTTGAGTTAAACAAATATGTAAATTTTAAAGGTACTTTGACTTCAAAATTTGGATATAAGGATATGTTGCTTTGGAAAAGAGTCTCTGCTTTTGTTTCCACAGAAAGCCAGAGGCTGTGGATTTGTTCCAGATTAAGATATATCAGGTTTGATCAGCCAAGACCACCTGAAATGTCTCCGATGACACCATGGCCCAGATGATCCAACATCCAAAATGGTTTCAAGGCAACTGGCTCAGAGGTTTACCCTCACAGACTACTCCATAATCCTAAAATTTTCTTTGTGTCCCCATAAGATAGAGTGCCCCCCTCCAACAGGAAGTAGTAAGAAAAACTATGCCCAAATTCCCAGCTGGCTTTGGAGATGGAATTGGCTCACTCCTTCTCTAAACCCAAGCACATTGTTTAAAAAAAAAAAAAAAAAAAAAAAAAAGGTTAAAAGCTTCTTATGTCCCAAATCAGAAGAGCCCTCTGGTGTGGGACAGAGAAAAACCACCATTTTATTTTAAACAGGTTGATTATAAATACAATCTCTTTCTAAAGATAAAAAGGGGATATGATATAAATATGATAGGAAGAAAGGGTAGATTAATGAACTTACTTCTAAAGAACAACAGCTCATTTAAAATGTTTTACATTGGTATAGATTTTAGTCTATTGATACAAACTTAAAGTTAATTTTGTTATACTATGTGTATATTTCTACTCTTGTTTAAGATATTATGTTTGTACAGCTCATTTAAAATTGTAATGGATAATTAAAAATAGATTAATAACTGGTCATCTATGATAATCATACTCGTAGCCATGTTAGTTAAGTCTTCTAGGTATACACAGAGATATTTCAGATAGATAGGTAATCTTCAAATACTTCAAAGACCTACAGAATATAGCATTTAAAATATTTTTAAAATTTAGACTTTCTGGACAGTGAGACATGTCTGCTCCTGACAACACCAATTTACTTCAGAGAGGAGGATGGGCATTGAAGACATTTCATATGGAGTTTATCTTCACCTTGGCAAAAATAGCCATCTGGGCAAGAAACTGTCCTTGCCTGGACTGCTTGATCGACTGGACATGCAGGACCCATAGAAAGGTGACCACTAAACTTTGCTTGACAAAATGGTCCTTCAGGTTCCTGCTTTGAAGAGGAAACTGCCAGACATTCTACAGGACACTGAGAGAAGTGACCGAGAGACTCTTGCTCCGTGGGCTAAATACAAATGCCCCAACTTTACAAAGGAATGTTAGGTGACTGTCCAGGCTTCCAGCTGTCTCTGTCTACCCTGCAAGACTCCTGAAAGTTGCTTATATCCTTCTCCCAGTTCTCAGGTAATATTATATCCTTCTGAGACCCTTGGTATGGTTAAAGACTAGATAGTTATAATTTCCTCAGTTATGATAAAAGATAAGTTAGATATAAAACCTTAGACTCACAAATATAAGATAGATAGGATATCTTCTTTAATATTGTAACTGTAATTCTTGCTTGATAATTGTTTTATTATCTAAAATTTTACTATATAAAAATTAAAACCTTGCTTTTTTAACAAAAAAGAAAAGAGGAAGTGCTGTGGGATGTTCTGCATGTCAAATGTGTTGCTCTGATTGGTTAAAATAAATAAAGTGCTGATTGGCCAGTAGTCAGGCAGGAAGGATAGGGTAGGCGGGATAAAGAAGAGGAGAAGGCTGGGAACAGAAAGGCTGGGAGGAGACACTGCCAGCCACTGCCATGAGAAGCAATATATAAAGACACTGGTAAGCCACAAGCCATGTGGCAAAGTATAGACTAACAGAAATGGGTTAATTTAAAATAGAAGAAGTAGATAACAAGAAACCTGCCATGGCCATACAGTTTGTAAACAATGTAAGTTTCTGTGTGTTTACTTGGTTGGGTCTGAGTGTCTATGGGCCTGGTGGATGAGAGAGATTTTTCCTGACTGGGCCAGGCAGAAAAACTCTAACTACACAAAGACATGGAGGTGTACTGATCACAGGCTTGCTTCTCATGGCTTGTTCAGACTGTTTTCTTATAGAACCCAGGACCACTGGTTCACTCACAGTGGGCTGGGTTATCCCTCCTCAGTCAATAATAAAGAAAATGTCCTAAAAGCCTGATCTTATGGAGGCATTGTGTCAGTTGAGGCTTTCTCTTTTCTGATGACTCTAGATTAGGTCAAATTGACACAAAACTAGGCAGCACACAGATATTTTCTCCTTGGGTCCTAGAATACATACATCTGGAGGTTGAGGACACAGATCTTGACTGTCCTGGATGTTACTTATGAATTTCCCTAGCACTTGGTTGGTGTTTCATGCACTGACAATGCAGTCAGCAAACACTCAAGTCTCACATGAGCAGAAACTATTTGTCTATGGTTGTATACTGAGAATTCCGAAGCATTATTGACACCCATGCATATTTTACTATATTTTTTGTGTACATGTTCCAGTGTATGGGTGCACATATATTTGCATACATGCAGAAGCCATGCATTGGCATCAGGCATCATTCTTTGATTTTGTTATTTCTTCATATTTTGAGACAGGGTATTTCACTGAATATGGAGCTTTTTCTATTCAGCTAGATTGGTTGGTCAGCAAGCATTAGGGAGACTTCTGTCTCTACCTCCTGTGCACTGGGACTACAGGTATGCCCTGTCTGCTACATCTAAATTTTACGTGAGTGGCTGGGATCCAACTTAGGTACTCATGCTTCTTAGGCAACTACTTTATTGAGTGAGTCATCTCCCTAGCTCTAGACTGAATTTTTTAGTTTTATTTTACCATACCCTATGACTTTCAGAAAAGACAAGTGACATCATCATTTAGATTCAAAGTTGATGTTTCAAGTGGAAAGACCCTGCAATGTTATCCTTTTTCTGATAACTCCATTGACAGCTTGGTTGCCTGTCATGGAACTACTTGAAAATCAGCCTTAAGCTTTGACAGACCAGCATTTCCAGTTAACCGATTTTAGCATATTTTTGAAATAAAGACAGCTTAACCTTCTCTAGCTTCACTGTTACCTTAGAATCTTGAGTTCAGAGTGTGTCTTAGGAGTTGATAGTAAGACAATGTCTGAGTGACAGCAAATACACATGTCAGCTCTCTCAATCCCCCCAAAACATGTAAGAAGTAAAAGATGTCTTATGAGAGATAACCTATTTTTGTAAACATGCCAATAGTAGGTTTTGTAACAACACACTGAATTGTAGAGCATGTTCACAAATGTACAAAGCCCACTTAGAATTCCGCAGTGCATCTCATATGTAGTATATACCAGCTCACTTCTGACTCATAGATTAAGAATCATGGTGCCAGGTAGCCAGATAACATTGGATTATTTAGATAACTCCTTAAAGTCTTGTATTATTTCATCAGTATAGTCAAGTCTGTGACCTAACTTTGGAACAGATATGTCTGGTCTCCCAGAAATCTAAGTAGCATGAAAGTATCTAGAGTGTTTCAGAGAATTAGATACGTCCAATAGCATACCATCCCCACTGTGGTGTAAAGATATCAATGTCTTCCAGGAATACTGCACAATTTCACCCCCAGGGACATACTGCCTCCTTATCTGTTCTACTTACTCATCAAAAATCTAAAATCTGGTTATAGATGATGGATTTGCTTCTAGCATATTTTTCACTGCTTTAACACTTTCTGGTAAATTATAGTGACAAATTGTTAATAATAATACTGTTTTATACATTAGAGTTAAGGATCTTACCCCATCAACAACTGCCTTACTTGTCTAAGCTGTCATCTGTAGGTGAATGCTTAGAGAAGAGAAATACAATGAGATAGTAAATAATAAAGGTGCCTGCTGTGTGGATAATGTAAATCAGACATCCTAAAGACACTGGCACTCCAAACACATTACTCCAGGAAGCTTTCCTGCACCTCCAATGTCTTTCCTACTTACAGGTATCCAGACTTTCTGGTATTACTGAAGATTCCACTTGCCTGTAGAGCCATTTTACAAATTCTCCATCTCCAAATTTTTTGACATGTCTAGTTTCTTCCTACCTCTTCAAAACAAGAGGTGGCAATAAAAATGGAAAGGCATAAGGTTACATGTTACATGAAAGCCAAAAGGCTACTGGAGGTTAGTGGGTACAGGAGAAGAGGAGAAGAGCAAGGGAAGTGGATGTGGAAGAGAAGAAAGGTTGAGAGGGCAAGGCAAAAAGCCGAGATGCCAAAATTTTATTTTTTTAAATACAGAACATTGTTTCTACTAATACGTTCTTTGATTTAATACATGTATACAGTATATTCTGATTACTCTCTACCCTGCCTTCTCTCTCCCATTATTATCACCCCTACTTCTTCCTCACCCATACCTTTTCCAGATTCATGACTTTCTGTTTTGATTTGTGACAAAAAAAAAGTTGTTTAAAAAATACTTTGAATATAGTTCAGTTAAATTTTCTTACAAGGTGTAAGAATCTACATTAAACTTGTTGCTTGGACTTTTTAGCCCCTCTATAAATATGGTCAGAAATAGAGTTTATTCATTTGTTCATTTGTTTTTCCCAGAATACTCCTTTTGGTGCACAGACATTTCCTGATCTATTATTGTTACAACTTTGAGAAGAGGTGACAGACAAGTCAACCATGTACATTCTAGGTCCAGGAGACCATGATTGAACCTGTCCTGTGGCATATCACTGGCTGTGTGTCCTTGGCCAAGTTACTGAACCCTTCTCTATGACTCAGTTTTCAGATAAGTGGAAATAAAACTACAACAATAGCTTAGCTGCTAGAGGCATTAACAAACATGATGGACTTAGGATATCACCTACATACAAAAATCAGTGGTTTTCCACCATTTTTATGTATGCATCTTCAACGTTTTTATAAAATTTAGCAAATTTACAACAAAATCTAACTCAAAACAGTATTATGACTTACGCAATCAACACAAATTTTAAAGCAAAGCTATATATAAGCACTAAATGACATGCAGTCTGTTTCTTTTATTCACCTTTTCCTTAAGCAATTCACTTTCCATAGTTCAGTGATAAGCTGTTGCATTTGGGATGCAATAAATCATTTGGGTTCACTAGGTGTTGATGATGTGTTGGTGCTCAAGAGATACCTGAGGTTTGGGGAGAAGTTGTGAAGCAGCCTTGCATAGCAGCTGGCGTTTTACACCATGAAAAAGATAGGGCAAGTTGTATTCAGTCCATCTGCTGAGAAGTGGTATAGTGAGCATCCACTGTATCTTCACTGAGTGCTGAGATGTTCCTAGGATTCTGTAGTTAGTCTTGAAGGCTGGTTTCAATTTGAGGCTTCTGTGGTTGGAAACAGAACATTCTCTGAGTGGTTTAACCTGTGCACGGATTGTATCTCATCTTGTCAATGTTCTGGAGATTGTGGTTTCAGAGTCAAGGCAGCAGTTCACCATGGTGTTTTCCTTACAGTCACAGCCACAGCAGCATCTCTGTGTTGTTGCTTTGGTCTTAAGGAGGCAGCCTTTGTTTCCTTTTGGGACGGTTTGCAAACAAATATCCCCTTTATCCATTGTAAGACCTTTTGAATGAGATTAGGCTACTGACCCATGCCTTTGCTAGAGGCAAAAACATGAGGGAGAATGAGTAGTTTGACTCTTCTGCAGCTTGCAAGTATTTGCTGCTGGGGTTTGGGGTACAAGTAATGAAGGGGGGTCTACCTCAGGGCTGTGCTTCTTTCTAGAAGCAGATGGAAGAACAAAACTTAGTATACATAAAATCACAAATACTAAAATCCTTTGGACAACAAAAGTATTTCTGTAATTGATAGTTCATATTGTGTATTTCATGAATAGTATCTCATTTGTATTTTCTTAACTGAAATGCAAATGTTTGATTTCAGTAAACTTCATGCAATCTACGTTTCAGGGTAGAAATTTGCCAGATCATTTTAAACTCTGTAAACCAGAATTTGGACTATTGTTAAACTATTCACAGCCACATAAAGCTTTTCTACAAACCTTCTGACTTGTGTTACTGGACAGACTTAGGCATCATTCTTGATGATGCTTTACCCTCCAGCCTCAAAGCACAAACTCTACAGTTGTTTCCAACATCTCTGCACATTTTATTGCCCAGATTCAACTACCAAACTTCACTTCAGTAAAGTATGTAGATAATGTTCAGTGTCACCACATCTTAAAAGAATCAATGAGGCTCTTCCAGACTTAATTTTAGAAACTGGTGGCTATCTGCATTTCCTTGTATCAGCATTCAACTCTATCATCACCAGCCCTGGTAATTTCTTCTTTTCACAACAGTGAGTTCCATGCTGATAGCTACCCTAAGCTAGCCCCTCTGAGCTCCTGAGTAAATACCTCATAAACATCTGCCCAGGTCGGGCTCCTCAAGCTCAAAAGCAAGTTCAAATCTCATCTTGCCTGATCAGGAGTGCAGACAGGGCCGGGGAGCGGGGGGCAATAAGGTCAAGAAGTCTCTCACTCTTCCATTTTGTTTCCAGTTTCTGTTTAGGAATGTACTGATTTCCTTTGGAGAATGAGTTCAGCACAATGGGGATAGGAGAGCACATTTTCAGGGCTTTAAGGTTTGAAGTTTTCTGTGTTGATTTGCTTCTAACAGAAGAAAACGATGGTGACAATAGAAGCAGCAGCAACGTCAACAACAGTGTTCCCCGCACCATGGGCTGCAAAGTGCTTAGGAAAGATGGGCTGTCCTCTTGAGAAAGGTTTTTACCTTTCTTTTATTTTCATGTAGGTGGTGTGTGTGTGGCGGGGGTTGGGGGCTGGTGATAGTGGTGTGTGTGTGTGTGTGTGTGTGTGTGTGTGTGTGTGTGTGTGTGTGTATTTCATTTTGTGTATCAAATCTAGACATATATAACTAGCCAAACATTTTACCATTGAGTTGTACTACCAATCCAGGTGCTAACTCTTAAGAATTGTCTAACCTATTTCAAATAGCACCACTCTGCTCTTGAAAAGAGCTGTAATGTGACTTTTATAAAATAGTGGGGCCATGGGAAGATTTTGGGGAAAGGGAAGAACTGAAGGGAGGGTATTTGGGAGGTTCTGGAGAGAGGGTTGGGAAGGGGGAAGGTAATGTAATTCTATTTTAATTTAAAATGTATTAAAATATTGTAAACCCAATGAATCTTTCTGTCAACTTAATTTTCTTCTTACCCTTGCCTATCAAGTTGTAGTGGAAATCTGCAGTTCATTGGTATACTTGAAAAATTGTATATTGGCCAGGTGGTGGTGATGGCTGCCTTTAATCCCAGCACATAGGAGGCAAAGCCAGGCGGATCTCTGTGAGTTCGAGACCAGCCTGGTCTACACAATGAGTTCCAGGAAAGGTGCAAAGCTACACAGAGAAACCCTGTCTTGAAAAACCAAAAAGAAAAAAAAAATGTACATTGGAATGTGCAGTTCAGAAGTTTTTGTGTGCTTTGTGAATATGAAATGAAAATCAATTAAGATACTTAAAACAAGGAAAAAGTCTTATAAATATTGACAGGATAAGTCACAAACTTATTCACCTGCTGTATTTATATCATAGAGGGACAAGTGATGTTTTAGTGTGTTATTTCATATTAAAGACTCTTATAAACCAAGAGGTGAAAACCTGTCATTACATGCATATGCACCATTAATACATTCTACATATTTCTATGGCTTAACAACTTCTGTTATTTTCCTCACATCTATGGTCTCTTAAATTCACTTACACCTTCATTCTTACCAATATATGTTTGTTACTGATGTTAGATGATTACCCTTAACTGATTTTGCATTTTTTCAAAAAGCTCTGGAAGCCAGGAAATGGTGGTGCAGGCCTTTAATCCAAGCACTTAGGAGGCAGAGGCAGGCATATCTCTGTGAGTTCAAGGCCAGCCTGGGCTACAGAGTGAGTTCCAGGAAAGGTGCAAAGCCACACAGAGAAACCCTGTCTAGAAAAACAAAAAACAAACAAACAAACAAACAAACAAACAAAAGCTCTGGAAAGATTTTTAAAAATCCAGTTATTTTAATTATTATATTATTATTTAATTATTTAATAGTAATACACTACGTATAAGGGGCTCAATATAAGAAATTAACCTTCTCCATCAGTCAATTCACCATGGTGACAAGGAAGAGGGCAGACTTTATTTTCCTGGCCTGAGTCCTATTACTCTTGAATAAGTATGCTTGATATTTGGCTTTTCTGAAATCTCTGTGCTTGGGTGCCATGACAAACCCATTGGGTGTAGAGGGAAACATTAAACTTTCCAGATGTTGCTTCATGTTCATGAAAGACTCAGTAAAATCTCTTTCCTAGGGTAACAGACACAGGATTCTTTTCCTTCTTTGAATTCAATTATGAGGCATGAATACTGCTAACTAATAAGGTCCATTGGAAACATTTCCTAAGATAATAATGGTTGCATCTAAAAACAGAGATGAGTCTACACCTTTGTGAATCCAAGCAGAGACAGAGAAGCATCTACATAATCATCTCAGTGGCTGAAAACATCAGCACAATAAGATAAAGCTTTGGGCATTATTTCTATAAAGAGCATTCAGATAAGCCACAACAGAGTTACAAACCAGCTAACAAACAGCAATAGGAATTAATACATACGCATCTATGGATGACATGGCATGGCTGTTGACCTGGAAAGACTTTATCAGTCACAGAATTTAGTAATATAAACTATGACCATGATAAATACAAATAGGGGTATAAATATGGTTGCAAAAATACTGTGTGCCACATTTAGGGTTTCTATTGCTGTGATAAAGTACCATGACAAAAAATAAAAGCAAATTGGAAAGGAAAGTATTTCAGTTTACTCTTTGTACTCTATGAACCAGGGTGAAGTCAGGGCAGGATCTCAAAGAAGGAAGCTGTATGTAGAAACAGATACAGAGGCCATAGAGGAGTACTGCTTACTGGCTTGCTCCTTGAGGCTAGTTTACACTGCTTTCTTATTATCCCAGGGCCATCTTCCCAGAATGGCACCATGCATGATGGGCTCTTCCCTCCTACATCAATTGCTTATTAAGAGAATGTAACAAAGGCTTGTTCACAGAATAATCTTGTGGGGACATTTTCTCAACTGATGTTTCCTTTTCCCAAATAATTCTAGCTTGTGTCAAGTTGACACAAAACTAGCTAGCACAATGTCAACACTGTATGTTATTAATGCAAGGGAACCTCATTGGCTGTACATAAACCCTTGGAGTCAAATCCCTCTGCCCTAAACCTTGGTTGTCTTAATAACCTACTTGTAAGCAATCTGATATGGGAAGAAAGACATCTTGACTTTTAGGCAGGGGCAGAGAGGGCCTTGTAGCTTCAAGCTAGTTATTTTGAAACACTTGGAAGGACTTTGCTTAACTAATTTATTTTGTCTGTTAGTGTCCCTATCTAGGATGAGTAGACATGCTCACATGTCCCCAGGGAAAGTCCTATAATAGACCTGTATCCAGCAACTCAGTGAGACTCTAAGGAGGACAAACCATTTTTAAAAAGAGAGTAGTAGTTTATTACACAAACCAACATGTGGAATTAAATGTTGCCTCAAATACTTTTTCACCAATGAAAATAATTGGACTATTTATTTGGAGCTTTAAGATTCTAAAAAGTAAATTAATTTGCATGAATGCAATTTTAAATTTCCATTAAAATTGAGAGTTTCTTTTCAGTGACTTGTATTGACAGTGAATAATTTGGAGGAAATGATCTAAAGCTGTTCTGCTTTCTATTCTATACCTTAAGATGATTTGTGTTTTAATTAAGTATCATCCTATTAATTTATGGAGTTTACTGAGACCTCCTGAGGTTGCTATCCACCAAGTTTCTACTATAGTGACTTTGTGTTTATTGTTTCTGTGTTTATACCTTTCCATCTGTAAAATCAGCATTATGCCAGCAAAGAGGAAACTCTTGAAGCATGAATCAGCAAAGAAGTTTTGAGTTCGGTCCAATGGGCTGGAGAGTTGGATCTGTAGCTAAGAATACTTGTCTTTTCAAAGGAGCAGAGATTTATTCTCTTGAATAAATACTCTTGGATCAGGCCAAGTATTTATTCTTGAGCCACCATGATTTGTAACTCCAACCATAGAGGGTTCATCATCCTCTTCTGAACTCCATGAGCACTATGTATGCACATAGTACACACAGATATACACAGCCAAAACATAAAATAATATATATTTTTAAAATTTGTATTTATTTATTTTTATTTAGATAGGTTTTCTTTTTTATTTTTATTATATTTGTGTTTTAATTTCACATATCAGCCATGGGTTCTCCTGTCCTCCCCCCTCCCACCCCCGCCCCCACCTTCCTCCCATCCCCTCCCCTCCATTCCCATCTCCTCCAGGGCCAAGACTCCTCTGAGGATTCATTTAAACCTGGTGGATTCAGTACAGGCAGGTCCAGTCCCCTCATTCCAGGCTGAGCAAATTGTCCCTGTGTAAGCCCAAGGTTCCAAACAGCCAGCTCATGCACTAAGGACAGGTCCAGGTCCCACAGACTGGGTGCCTCCCAAACAGATCAAGCTATTCAGTTGTCTCACTTATCCAGAGGGCCTGATCCAGCTGGGGGCTCCACAGCCTTTGGTTCATAATTCATGTGCTTCCCTTCGTTTGGCTATTTGTCCCTGTGCCTCTCCAATCTTGGTCTCAACAATTCACGCTCTTACAGTCCCTCCTCTTTCTCAACAATTAGACACCTAGAGCTCCACCTGGGGCCTGTCTGAGGATCTCTGCATCCACTTCCATCAGTTATTGGATGAGAGTTTCAACATGACTGTTAGGGTGTTTGGCCATCTGATCACCAGACTAGGTCAGATCAGGCTTTCTCTCGACCATTGACAGTAGTCTACAGAGGATGTATCATGTGGATTTCTGGGGACCTCTCTAGCACTCTGCCTATTCCTGTAAAAATAGTTTTTATTAAAATAGAGAATAAGGTCTTGACATCCAGGCCATGGTAGAGGAAAGTGACTGAATAAGTCATAATAGCATAAGCAAATTGCAAATGTGTATAGTTATCTAATGAAAATGTGAACATCTTCAGTTTTGAATTTAATATAGTGAAATTCTCAGGAATTATGTATATAATTTTACTGTAAGTTTTCTTCAATAAATGCCTCTTACTCAGCAGTGATTCCAACAGTCAGGGGCAGTCAGATATTGCTGCTGTTGGTGATATATGAGCTCTTTGAGAGTGGACTCAGTGATGGGCGAAATATTCTCATTTCTTTATCCATTCAACAAGATTAAGTGCAAACTTACCACAGGGGGCTTCCTGTTGTCTTTGAGCCAGCATGATTGCTCATCTTGGAGGAACTGACATATTTGATCTTTCACCAAGCCTCACTTTAGATGAAACAGGTAGAATTAATAAAGGATGATCACAAAGATACAAAGCAAATTTTCTAAAATGTGTGGACTATTCTTGAGAAAAGAACAGTGCAGTGTCTTGATGTTGTGTTTATTAGAAACAAGTTTGACTTAGAAAAACAGTTTTACAGATTTTTGACAAATATTTAGCACATTTATTTTTAAATGTTCAGAAGAATAAATTATTTTCAGTTCCTTATAACAACTCCTCAAGATAAGGAAGGGGTGTCTCTTTCTTTTTGTATTCATTTTATTTCAGAATACCACCAGTGACAGTATCTCAGTAACATTGGGGTTTCATACTGGTTACACTCTTGGTCTCCCAACTGTCTCATACAAAACATTACAGTTATAGACAAGACAACCACATGCATTAATGGGCTGTCATAAGGAGATTGGAGGGGATCATTCTTAATTGCTGCATAGAACACTCATGTGGGACTATGAATCCAATGTCAGGTGACCCAAGTTTTATCTTTAATGCCATTTAAGAAAATCTCTCTCTTCTTGTCACTTCTCTTAGTTAGTTTTTCACCTTGGTGGGTTATCCAGTCCCAAGACATGAGCTCTAAACACATATACATAAAAGCAAAAATATGTATATGTACTGAGCAAGCTGTATTTACACACACACACACACACACACACACACACACACCAATAATGACTGAAGAAAAGATCATGACATTGAGAATGAGAGGGTCCTGGAAGGATTTGGGGGGAAAGAGAAAGTGAAAATGCTGTAAATACAATAGTGGTGCATGATTTTAAAAAAAATAATTAATTAAAGGAAAATAAGGGACCTTTTGATTTGATTTTGCTATTTTCTTTTTTCCCTTACATTTATGTGAGTTGTGGGTGTCTTTGTCATTGGTTTTGGTCATTTGAAAGCATTTCGGTTTGTTCATAAAATGAAGGTATTCATTTTACTGTGACTAATATTTCTGCTGGTAGTTTCAGTACTGTATTTATTGTTCTGATATGTGGATTTTAGTTTTGGGGTCTGTTATTTAATAGTATGGCATTTTCAAAGACAGAACAGAATGTGTAATTTGAAGGGAATAATTTTAGGGAATTTTAAAAGGAAATGTGACAAAAAAAGCCACAAAAAGATGAGCCAAACTCTATGTGTCTCAACCTCTTCAAACACCTTTAAATGAGTGCTGGTGCCTGTTATCTAAGGCTTAAGCTGACCTGGAGAAAACTCAATATATTTTACTCTTTGATCTATCAGTTTGATTAAATGATATATCCTTAATATCTTGTTAGATAAATTTTGTTTCTAAATGCAGGGAATTGCATATGTATTTAATATTCTAGGCCATAGTATCACTGACTTGGCATCAACAATGCAATGATTTAACATGGAGGGAAGGGGTCCCATATATCCCAAGATTAGAAGAAGCTGTGATGGTTAATCTTATTTGTCAAGTTAATTGGAGCTTGAATCAACTGAGAGAGATACTTTTGTATGATGTGTAAGGATATTTCCTGGCAGGCATAATCAGAGAAAAGAGTCCCTATGATGGTATATTTAGTATGTTCTGATGATGATTCAGGAAAAAGCTGTGCTTTATAATTGTCCACTTTCTTACACTGCTGCTTGTTGTCTTTCCCATGTTGTTGTGTGTGCTGGTTCCTCATTTGCTGGCTGAGAACCTGAAAATTGGCCAATGTTTACTGACAATTTTTCATTCCGTTTAATTTCACAATATGTTAAGATACACACATGACTGTTGGATGTTGGATTGGACAGGGTTAGTTTGGCATTTGGCAGGTATAAGTGATTGAAAAAGTTAGAATGAGGCAATTTCAGGAAACAATCCAAGTGGGGAAGATATGACTTTGCCATTGGCAATGGGATGCACTTGAGAAGATTTGCTGTCAGGATCATTACAGAGAGGAAGAGAGACAATAAATATCATTTTTGTGTAAGCAGGTACAAAAGTCATCAATTGCGATTGAGTTTTACCAATAGGAAAAGAAGTCCTGAGTTGGAGACATGAATGAACATGGACATTTGAGGGAAACATAAAGAAAATCTCCAGAGAATTAGATTACCGAAAGCACCACATACAGAAAGTCAGAGCATTGTCATAACCAAGCCTAAAAGGTTGAAGAAGGATGATAGGTTATAAATGCCATGAGACAAGGATAAATGAGATTTGCCATTTCTTTATCACAGGCAATTAGATACTTGGTTTCATTTTAAGTATTAAACTTTGTGGGTTGTACTAGACAAGAAACAAACTCTTAGTTAAGGCAGATATCTTTTTTTTTTTTTTTTTCCGGAGCTGAGGACCGAACCCAGGGCCTTAGCGCTCTACCACTGAACTAAATCCCCAACCCCTTAAGGCAGATATCTAACTCAAGCATTAATCCTAGTATTTACTAGGAATCAACCAGGTTATCATATAAATATATCTCAAAGCAACGTTTACATTAGATTACTGTCAGGGAATATGCTAAACATTTATCAGAACAGCCAAACCTCTTTCTCTGTTGTAAAGGAGAACTGGATTCTTTGCTGCTGTTCTTTCAATAGATAGCATCATTTGAATCTGTGTATTGGTTTTCTGCTTTTTGTCTGAAAACCTTTAAAGGAAACTCACCCTGTCTTAGGGATCATAAAGTCTTTGGTGATGGCAGGAAATAGCACTGGGCCAGAATCAGTTACAGTCTCCTGCTGAATTCTTGCAATGACTACAAACCAAACCCTCTCAAGAAATGTTAACATTCTGTAGTGATGGATGGTCTCACAATCCTTGGACTCACTGGGCCCAGGGCTCCTGGGGATATATTATCCATTTGGGGATGCTTCACTGCCTTCCGTTTGGTACTTTTTTGTCCTTTATGAAGAATCTGTAACTTATGAACAGGTGAATGAGAGGTACATGTAATCATCTGTAACTAGATACTAGTGTAGAACTCCTAACCTTCACCCCAAAGGAAGTACTCTGAGGCATGGCTGGAGTATTATTCTGAAAGTTAACACTCTGCATTGGTTCCGTTTGATAACTTTCCCTTAAGGTCATCCAAGGTGTTCTTATGACTGCACTGCTGAAAGAAAATGTCTGTTCTTTTGGAGGAATTGTCGTGCCATCAAAATGATGGACAGGAAGAAAGGAAAGATTCAAATATGGTGAAAAAAGTTTAGAAAGCATTAGTTAAACTGGAGCAATAATTGAAGAATAATTAATCATTAACATTCAAGTTGTCATCTCTAAGTATCATTCCTCAGTTAAAGGGATTGGATTCGTAGAAATGACTCATTTCCAGTCTAGAGTTGAAAAGAACGAAGTGAGTCTGGAACGGAAAAGTGAGTCATTCTGTGTCTCAAGAGGAAAGGAATCAAGTGGGCCTGGAACAGGCTGCTGTTCCAGAAAATCAATACCTTCCAGAGCAACAGTCATGCTGGGGGCTGGTTCATCTGTACAAATGACACCTGCAAAGGAGTAAAGGATGCTGCACTTGTCCTTACCTTTACAGTTGCACCTCAACATAACAACAGAGTTGTTTAATGAGCAATGGTTTCTACTTGTGGTATGATTCTATATGACAGGTGAGGAAAAAAATGACAGATGAAGAATATAATTCTCTACAATGTCCAAACTGTATCAGTGACTGACTTTGAAAAAAAAAAAACAAAAACAAAAACTCCCCTGGGTAGCCTTCATCATCAGCTTGGCACTGCCAAGAGTCATCTGAAAGAAGAAACTGCTATTTAATAATTGCCTGGATCATGTTGGTCTATGGGCATGCCAGTGGGGGATCGTCTTGATTATTAATTGATGTACATACAGGTAAAAAAATCCATACCCATAAATTAAAAAAATCTTTAAATAAGTGAACTTTAAGTCTTGAATCAAGCAAACTGTATAAAAATAAATTTTGTCATGGGTATATCTGAATGTGCCTAGATATTCAAGATATTATAGAGTGGACTGATATGCAGTTTAGGAGGATGGTTTTTCAAAGTTTTCCATTTAAAAATTTTGGTTTTATTATTATTTTCTTATAATAGCATTGTTTATATAACATAAAACTCAGATTATTGGTACATCAGGTGTAGATACTTCCTGGCTCACCCAACCCATCTGTTTCTCCAGATGGAATTATAAGATGACTGTCTAGGTACATTTTCATTACTCAGGAGTGCCCTTTAACCCTTTCACAGATAACATTTCCATATTACCGGCCCCTGCACTATACTATTCTCCAGTCTGTAGTGGTTATGAGCTCCTCACTTTTGTTTATACTTTTATCCTTAGATGCTGATAACATTCCAATGTTTCAATAATACAAGATACAAAGTAAACCTTGTTAAAAAAAAAAATCCATCAACAGCAGAAGTCACTAGCCCAGTCTAGGTATATACACCTAATGAAAATCCACCCAGTACCAGAATGAAGAAGCACAGCCACCCCAGAAGTATATGTTGTATGATCATGTTCAGACCCTTTCTGTTTAAGCTAAAATAGTTATACAACTGATAAAATGATACAATGATAAAGTGATACAGTGAATAAAATTAATCTCAAGGGGGAATACCCATGGGAGGGTTTGAAGGGAGGAGCGAGAAGGGGGTAAGAATGTAATTTTTTATACATATTTTTATTTTATAATTAATTTAATTTTACATATCAGCCACAAATTCCCCTGTCCTCTCTTCTCCCACCCCCCTAGCCTTCTCCTTCCCAATCCACTTCTCATTCCCACCTCCTCCAAGGCAAGGATGTAATCTCAAACATATTTTTAAAATCTCAAACAATTCTCTTTGGGAAAAGCAGAGTAGATGGGGTTGTATTTTGTTAATGGAATTCTGCACATCAATACTCAATTCTGCCCAGCCAGCCAAAGTTCTTAAAGGTCATGTTCTCTAGAGTAATCATGTAGTTGAAGAAGGAACCCAGGTTAACTGTCAATTGACTATTTAAGTCTTTCTTTATGTCTGTTGAACAAAAGTTCTTTTCTAACATGATTCAAACTGTGGTCCTTAATATCTGTGCAGTACATGAAACTACTTTCTTTTTTGTGTGTGTGTTTTGCGAATGTGTGTAGTGCTGAGGATGGAGTCCTGGACCCCAGGAATTGTAGGCAAGAACTTTACCACTCAGTTGCCATCCCAGTCCCACTCATTTCTTTTGCTTCTGAATTTTTTTTACCACTTCAGCATTAATATTTATTTTTGTTCATGTCCTTTGACAATAATGCAAAAATAAATTTAACTTTGAGCCTCTTTCAATTTCTCATATATTTGATTTGTGTTTTGTTTCTTTTCACTTGGCTGACTTTGTCTGATTCCAAAAATTCTTCTTGGACAGGAGGTCATGAACTCTTGCTCACTTCCCTATCCCTTAGTAATCATAATCCTTCTCATGGGGAACATTGGTTTTATAGTTGTACTGCCTTGAAAATTGATAACTCTATAATTCACAGTTGATAAACAGTGCTGATTTCCTCAGAATTGCCTAGCTTTCCTCTGTCTTCTCTGGTTGGTTTGCTCTACCCCTCAACGAAATAGTAATTTCAACTATTATAAACATCATTCTAAACTGCAGCTCTCCTTATTCTGCTCCGAGTCTTAGCCAGAGATAATTCTTGATACTTGATGGTGAAAATGAGAACTGTTAGATAGGCACCCCATCACCTTTTTAATATATCTGTACGTTGTACAATATTGGGCACCCATATTTCCCCTCATGTCTTCCATTTATGCTCTGTGCAAACTTTAGAGGACTGCTCTCTTCATGTTTTCTTAATTAATGTACTATAGTGTCTTTCTTCCATGTGTTCATCTTTTCTCTCTGCTTAGTCTTCCCATAGAGATTGTAATATGTTTCAGTCTCTCCTAGTTGAGAAATAGAATGAAACAAAAATAACTTCCAGAATGTTACTAGACCATGCTGTCTGCCCTCATCTCATAGTAGCCAAGATTTGTACAAGGGCTAGCCGTATATCCTGGCTCATTGTCTTCCCTTTTTATGCATTCTTCAGAGCCAATTTATATGGCAAGACCCACTCTAAATGTGGACAATTCCATTCTGTGACTGAGGTCTGAATAAAATAAAAAGATGAAAACAAGTGAGAGCATTCATTGATAGCTCCTTCCTGACTGTGCATACACTGTGCCCAACGATGCCATGCTCCTGCTACCATGATTACAGGTGGAGAGCACTCATTGTGGTCTCCTTCCTGACTGTGGATATGATATGACCAACGATGCCATACTCCTGCTACTATGACTTTCACACCATGATAGACTGTACCTTCAATCTATGAGCCAAAATAAGCCGTTCCTCTAAAAAGTCATGTGTTTCATATTTTGTCAGAGAATTAAAAAACTAATAAAAACACCACTGAACATCTCCTATGGAGATTCTAGTCTTGAGCTCAGAGGGTTGTGGTAATGATATTTCTGACATACAACATGTAACTCCTGGAACATTTGGAAACTTTTCTGTTTCAATGTTCTGAGAGTATACTATTTCTTTCTCCAGTAGCTTAAGTGCATGAAAACATTTCTCTATACACTTTCCCAACTTCCTTTCTTTATTATCCCACCAGATTAATTAGTTCAAAATAACTTGCCTTAGATCCAACACTTAATTACAGTGAATGTAAAATGCCTACAAAAGTGGAATGGGATTTTTCTGTCAAAACAAATACCTAAGTTTCTATTTACTTCATGGAGAAGCAGCTGAAGGGATTCCTTCCATTTTAGTTCACTCAAATGTGGAATATCACTCAGAATGGCACATTATAGACAGAAAATATCAGTCAGGAAAGACTGTATTCTTAGTATTTATGAATATTGCAAATATTTTATTAATTGACTCCTTCCATTAGCCACCCAATGCTATCTGCAGCTGCATCAACTTACCTTTTTCCAGTTTGGGGCATTTACATGGATGTCTTACTGAACCTCAAATCTGTGCCTTTGTTTTGAAGAATAGTTAAGATGTAAAAGCAAAATATGTAAAGCAATCACAAAACTGAAGTATATAAAGTTCTTGTTCTGATAAGCCTCCAAAATACATATGGATAGAGAGAAACATATAGGTAGAGGAAAGAAAAGAACCTACAGAGCTTTATTGCACATCTCAACTTGAATATGAACTTACCAAGGTGTAATGAAAATAAAATGGCGGCACCAGATGACTTGAAACACATACTTGGGCCTCAGCTACCATTAAAATCATGTATCTTCTCATTCAATCAATTAGCCTGTGTCTCAGTTTCTCTAATTAAACTAGGATGTTGACCAAGCATCTGCTGCAACTCATGCTTGGCTAAGATGTCCTACAACCACAGTACCACGAACTTATAGCCTATCCTATTTCCTAAGAGTTTACAATCTTTTCAACTACATAGATTTACCTCCCCTGTGGTTTGCACAGCCTCCCTGTGTGATCCACCTTGTCTCTGGGTACACTGGGGGAAGTTTAAGGCCTTCTGTAATTCACCATGCAGCTGTTAGCAGCAGCCCAGGGATAAATCACAATGACAAAGCAAAGGCCTGATGGTGTAGCTTAAAGACTTCCTCAGCCATTTGTCTTCTGTGTTGTAGCTTGTGACAATGCATGTTGGCAATTCTGCTCTGGGTTCTGCTTTCTACAGTATAGTGTATATTCCATTTTTACTCCATTCTACAGTTTTGCGAATCCTCAATTGTTTAGTGACTCTGAATGACAGTGTTTAGAATACTCAGTTTCTATACTAGACATAGAGAGATCAAGAGGCTGAAATAATCCAGTCTTTCAGCTTTTGTTTGTTTGTTTGTTTGTTTTGATGGGTCCTCCATGTTCATAGGTCCATATTTTATAAATTTTCAATTTGTAGATCTATTTAGTAAAAGAGTTACATTTTGATGATTGGCTCTTCTCAGAGTGTGTATAAGGTTCACCCATGTTTTTCTTACTAAATGAATGTTTAGCATCAGTTTGTCACCTACCGAAATAGTAGTCATTTTACTCTCTTAGTCTTTGGTGGAGATGGGGTCTAAAGCATTTATTTTGTGGGCATTTTGCCTGTTGTTAAAGGACAGTTATCTAAATGTATGTGCCAGTATACCTTTAAAGAGAAATACTTTCAAAAGCTATACAATTTTCCCAGGTCCTCTTTAATAATGAAAGTGAAGTATACAAGATACCTTTTATTTGCCCACAAAATTGCACACAGACTCCCCACCTCCTCTTTTCTGTTTCCTCTCTGCTGTCTGCTCTGCCCTCCTCCCTCTGCCAGGCCTGGCTTCTCCTGTCCTATCCTCTATTCTCTCTAATAAAGCCCATTCTAACTCTGGTAATCATGGCTCATGACTCTTCTGCCTCTGACCAAACCAAAGCTGTATATCCTTTCAAGCAGAAGAAGTCAGACCAATAGGGTGTGAGGAGCCAGAGAGCTTGCACACATCTTGTAAGTGTATGTATGAGTTCCTGCAAACTTTCAGAAAGCAATTTCATCAGAAGCTTTTGACCCTTGATCCAGCTTTTCCACACTTTCAGATTATCCTGGGACATCATTGAAGATATTTATTCAATTAAAGGAGGCACAATGACATGGGAGTGTTTGCTAATGGAGGAGAAAATCAGAAATGATCTAAGTGATCACAAGAGTAAAGCCAGGGCACCATTGTTCACCAAGCCTGTGTTAATGTGGGGTAGAATGCATTTCCTTACTTGGTGAGGTAGTCATGATACCTTGGTCAGTAGATCGGGAAGCTGTGAACAACACAGGCCATCTCTCTGTGGTGTGCCAGCAGAAGTGTGTGCTCAGGCTGAGTGGACAATGGAAACTGCTTCTTTGCCCTGGCTTTATTTCCTTTCTGCACCTACACCTTTCAATTTCCCTACAAGTGCGTATTGCTGTTGAACTTACTCCTGCACACATCTCTATTTTCCTGCCATTCCTCTGATCTCCTTTGCCCCTTTATAGTTTTATTTCTAATTTTGTTGTATACACATACATGATGTTATATATTAAATCTTGGAACCACAAATGAGACAGAATGTGTGATGTTTATCTTTCTGAAAATGACTTAATTCACTTAATATGATTATGTCCAGTTGTATCAACTTTTGTATAAATGACATGATTTTATTCCTTATAGCTGAAAAAAATGATTGATTTTTTAAAAAATACATGGTAGTTTGGTAGGAAAATGTTTGTTGAATAAATGTTTTCAAGTAACACCACCAGAATAGAGCCTTTTCTGAGATCCAAGCTGGAAATCCTTGTCTACTTCTCTTAGCTCTTCCCAATTCTCCTCTTCCTAAATGGCATCCTGCCAGCCAATTCTAATAATGAGAATATTCACAAAACCATACTTTCTCTATTACTGTAATTATCTTACAGAAAAACAGCTCATTGATTACTTCACTCTCCGGCAAAATTTGAGAAAGAGCAGGGGAACAGTGGGATCAGACTCTAATACTGCAAGGGAACAGAGTCAGCAACTTGCTAGCATATTGATCTTTTTTCTTTTACATTTTTTAGTAAAAGATTGAATACTAAATTAATACTTTCCACAATTGGTTTGGAATAAGAAGGACAGGAACAACAGCCCTCTGTGACAGTAACTAAAAATCTAGAAAGATACACACCTCGGCAAGGTTGTGACTGACAGGTGCCTTTTTTTCATCCAGTAGCTCCAAGTGTTGAAAGAGCTATTTGAGTAACAAAACTTTACCCTTTTACTGTGTTTAAATTTCATTAAATTACAGAAAATCATTTATAGTCCTGGCACAAAACTTGCTGATTCATGTTTTGGCTTATTTTAAGCAATGTGTGTGAGATTTTTCTTTAACCAGCCTGTCTTAGTAACATTGGAAAGTTACTTCTTTCAGGTAATTTACTTTAACATTTTATCTAGGTTTCATCTTTCCAAACAACTTAGGTACAAAAAGCCTTCATTTTGACTGATTCTTGTTTCTGAGGCCAAAGGAAGCTTATTTCTGTGCTTCAATCCTTGAGTTATTTCTAGAATACTGAATAGACTATGTTCTTAATTGTCCATGATGTCCTTTGAATTAATTTTCAACAATAGTTGAACAATTCTTTAAATGCCTTTCAGAACACTTCAGCAACGTTAATTTTGCTATATTTAGGAAACTATTTGCACAGTTAATTGCAGAGTGAGGCTGGAGGATGCCTGCTGCACTTGCAGAACAAAAACTAGATTCAGCATGTCTTCTCCCGGGCACACACTTTAGAGTGTCAGCTCACTGATACAGAGATCACTTTGAATGAAATATCATTTATTCATCATTTTGCAGCAGCATCGAGGACAGCCGGAAGTCTTGGAAGCCCACCAGTGAGATGTCTCTAGAGGACACTTACTGCCATGCCGCCCACTTTAGCTGTCTTTTTCCTCCACAGTGTGGCTTTAATCTTTAGATTCAGAGTTCTCTAGATGAGCATAACTCTTCATTGGCCTTAACTAAAACAACTTACCTGTTCAGAAATCTGTCCACCTGGGCCCTAACTTGCTGTTTGAGTTTGGCAGCATCTTTTAGCTGAAACACTTGGATGGAAACTTAGGCATTCTGACAGTAGACCGATCAGCGAACATGTGTGATGAATCCAGTCAGGAACCACCAATGAATTATATCTTCTTTAACTAAGCACATCTTTTATTGTGTTTAGATAATTAAAATTATTATAACACAAAAGGTAATTTTTAAACTAATTATTATGGTTATGTCTTACAGAAGAAAGCAATTAAGTTCTCATTAGATTTAGCTGTACTGCTTGCTTTTGTGAAAGGGTAGACCTGAAGATTCCAGTGTTCCAAAAGAACAATAAAGACTAAAGAGTAAATAAATGACTCAGAAGCTTTCTCACAGCTCTTCCGTGAAACTCAAACATTTATAAGGTCCTGTAATATAATTCTGTGCCTTAATTGTAATGGCATCTTGATCAGTTATACTCATTATTTTTTTGATTTGTTCTCTCCTTTGATAGAATGTTAACCAATCAATTTGAAACATTCTTAAGGTGTATGGGTTTATCAACACCAATAGAATCTATTTCTTTCTTTGCTCCCCATCATATGGGATCTTATGCATTTAAATGTCATGCTATTAGGTATCTACTTGGTTCTTTTGGGCAATAGTTTTACTATATTTATGAAAGTGAGTCTGATATTGTTGAAAGAAGTCATTGGATTTTTTCATCATTCATATAAAAATGTGACAGTGAGGTCCATGAGAATCCTTCCTAAGTGGAAAAGGAGAAAAAGAAACCAGGAAAAAGAGATTATATTTCAAATAAACTCAGCAAGACAATATTTGACATGACATGTTTGTGATTTAGTTGTTTACTAGAGTGTAGACATACACCACTAGATGATCAGCAGGAGGAAAGGCACGGGTGCAGGGTCCAGCTGGAGGCTCTGAGCCTGCTTTTCTTTTTTCCTTAGAGAATTTCCAATGTCTTCGAAGCTCAAGAAAATCAAATTTGACTTGCCAAAGGCATCTATTCCTCCTCTATAGTCTCCAGGAGGGAATATTTATGCTATGATAATATTCAAAGGTCCCAGTGAAAAGATTAATCTTAATTTTGTTACATGGACTCCTGTTGGTTCCCAGAGGTGGCCTGTCTTTACTATAACTGGGACTCAGAATGGACAGCCTAGGTGCAGGTGAGACATGTGCATGAGCTGCACACACCCCTCTCCAGACAAAGCAGCCGGTCACTCAACCCAAGCATGCTTCATCATACCTTAGCAATCTCTAGTCATGTTTTCTCCCCACAAAAGGAAGATCCCAGCAGTAACCAGGAACTCGTGACTGAACCTGTTAGGGTCTGCTGCTCCCCTGCAATGTATTATTTTATACTTTCACTTTATCTTTGAAAAAAGCTCTTTGTGACTTTGCTATTTATATGCACCTTTTTAATTTTTTGAACAGATGACAAGAACCTGGAAGTACTCCGTCTAGAAAGAAACCACCAGTAATACAGCCAACACAGGTTTGAATGGTTCAGATCTCATAGCATAAGATTATAGAAAAAGAAATTTCTCTAGCCAGTTTAAACAATGAGGTAAAGTTAGAACCACCTTCAGTGCCATAATTTTACAAGCAACTAAATGCATTTCCTTCTACACACTGTGTTATTTACAGTAAAATGTTTTATATGACCAGTAATTTCCTGAGTTGAAGCACCCTGAGAACATGATCCTATACAGACCCCTGTGCATGTTAGCACTCATAGCAGCATTGGACTCAATTCAGTGGAGCTAAAGTGTATTCACGCCACCATTCAGTGATGCCTTGCAGTTCATAAAGAAAAGTGAGTCTTAGTGCTTGAGGCATTGTCTAACAATTGACTGCTCCTGTCTTCCCCTCCCCAATCCATGCTGATGATTTCCTTCTTGTATTTGTCCCATCCCATCTGCCTCTGAATTCCAGTAGTCTAAGCCGACCTGACATTCCCACAGTGCCAGAGACTGGGCTTCAGATTACTTTCATGTACATTACTATCTCTTTTTGTAGTTCTACAATTTTAGGACAAGTAGAAGAATAAATGATAACAGAAAGAAATATAGTCATCTCTAAACATGTTTATAAAATCAAATAAATTAGCATAAAAACCTGAGCTATTTCCTATTAACAGATTGTCAAGATTAAAAAGATTGATGTGCCCTACTGTTTAGTGAGGCTGAGAGGAAATGAACTGGGCCTCACTGAGGGCTGTAGAAGTCAGTGGAGACTTCCTAGGGGGTAATTACAAATAGCCACACAAAACAGGGAAAAACAAACAAGAACCAACCAAATAAGAGGGGCACACTGGCATTTATTCAGATCGTGCCAAGGCAAGGTTGTCAGCACCATCATTTAGTGTTTTTAAGAGACAAAAACAAAGCTCTGTGGAACAAAGGCAAGGCTCCAGGCTGCCTGGGCTGGAGGCTCTTGGCCTGAAGAAGCTGTAGATGAGCTAATTATTTGTAGAAAATCCTTTGTAATTCAGTTGCTAATGTTGCATATTTGACTTTTCTCGTTAAATTTCCCTACACTGAAAACAGGGACAAAAAAAGTAGGGAACTGATCACTAATTAGTCAAACCCTGGGCATTTGGCTAATAATGCGTAGACATTATTTCTAGTCTTGGAGAAGTTGCTTGTGTAATGTGACTTATAGATGGTAGCATGGCTTACTGGATTGCTCTTATGTATGAAAAATTATATTTCTGAGGTAGATGCTGCAGATTGTGGGGTGGATTTTATTTGCATTGATAATTAGTCTGGCTATTGTCTATATGTCTGGTCATTGTAAAAATCTTCTGAAGGGGATAAAGTGTTTATTATCCCAGAAAAATAAGAGGAGAAAATATCATTATTTCAATCCACTGTGCAAAATTCTGTGAGATGGTAGCAAACACATGAGGCAGTAGGCACCATTTTTACAGAAATGCAGGTACCCTTCTGAAAGTACTGTGATGAAGGGAGAGACCTTTCTATGAGCAAAGTACAAAGATACCACTTATGCAAACTGTCATAGTATGTCAAGTTTCAGAACCAATCCTGGAGATCCCTAGGGTAGCTCATCACCAGAACATCACCTTTCGATAAGGTACTAGCTGCTGTGGGAGGAAAACATGCAACCCATCCCAGGACACAGTCATGTCTCAGTAAAAGAGCATCTAAAATAACCTAATCCTGTTTACCTTCAGAGACAATGGAATGAATCAATATTCCAATGCGTCGTTAGCAGAAGATAAGCATACAGAAAGTAGGCTTTCTTCCCTGTGTGCCCCTTTTCAACAGTGTGGTTATGGGGTCAAGGGAGCTGGGGAATTACATCTCACAGAAGAGATAATGGAGAATGTAGCTAACAGAGCAGAAAGCAGCCCTCTACAGATCTCAAACACTTTTGTTCCCTTTAAGTTTTCCTTTGTTCAAAAAAAGTACACATTCATATTTAATAACTTTCTGTAGTATGAGATTTCCAAAGACCTTTCATTTGTTCATTTTTTTTTTTTAGCTGAGGATCGAACCCAGGGCCTTGCACTTGAGCTCTAGCACTGAGCTAAATCCCCAGCCCTCGACCTTTCATTTGTGTGGCTTGATTGGGAGTCACTGTAGTTATCTATCCCATTTCTCCTTGTTTGCAGGTAAGTTTAACCACAGATTGATTGAAAAAATATATTCACAACACACACATAAAGGTCTTCATCACCTGTAGAAAAAAATTGATGTGTTTTCTCTCCATTCTATGTCTCTACTTTTACTTTATTATTTTATTTTATATTAAGAGGAGATAAAGGAAAACTAGAATTTCTATTAATAGGTTCAAATTATTGCTCATATTTTAGACACATAATATTGTCATGAAATAAAAATGTTAAGTCAATTTAGGTAAGATCATAGAAAAGCGAATTTGTTTTAAAGTTCTGAGGTATGTTCATATGAAAAGTAAAAGATGCTTCATTTAGCAGTGATTAAAAAGCATGAGACTGGTGTAGTTTCATGGCAGGGGAGGTGCTGCAGTAACCCAGGCTGAAGATGTCTAATTCTGGGACCTAGTTTTTCTTGAAAGAAGGAATAAATGAATATTCTTGATCTTAGAATAGGAGAAAATCCCTTGATTTTTTTTTTTATATTGAGAAAATCTAAATGACATTGAAAATGACACTTTCTATAGCATGGTAAATTCAGTTCTAAGATTGAAATGAAATTCTGTATGGAGTGTGTTGCTGCTGAGTTATTTGATCTGTAATAACCTGGCTTTTACTTCCATTTATTAGAGATTACAGCTTCTTGGTTAATGGCTACACCTGTCATCTATACATAATAAGTATAGTTTAAACATTCACAGGGCAGTAAGTGCTAAGTGCTGATGGCAGATTAAAGCATTTGCATATAAGTAGTCAGCAGAAATCAAATGTCTTGGAATAAGGGACAAAGTCTATAAGGAGTCAGGAAATGCCAGAGACTATCACCTGAAGCCATTACACAGACACAGAGCTCTGCCTGGCAGCAGTGGTCTTGGACAGGGCTAATCTCTCCCATGAACTATAGGATCTTACACCTGTTACTATGCAAAAATGAAAACCATTTCTATATGGGGAAAATACAATGCATGACTTCATGGCACCCTAGAGTTGTTCGTTTAACATTTAGTAACCTTTTTATCTCTAAGACAAATCCTAGCTGCATTGATCTCTTACTGTATTGAGTTAATTTGTGAAGATTTAATTAGAGTTAATTTGTGAAGATAGTAAAATATGCTTACATATGTGCTCTAAGTTGATGTATTACTGAATGAGTGTGAAAAGGTGGTTTTCCTTGACACACCCTATGGACTGAGTGTTTGCATTTCTTTCAGATTCCTGTGTTGAAGCCTTGGATTAAGGGAGAGGTCATGGAATGGGGCCTTAGGGCTAGTGTTCATAAAAGATAAGAGACTGAATCACGACAATGAAATGGACGTGCTCAAGTGAGTGCGGAAGAATGGAATCTTCTGACCTTCTGACTCTGAGAACTAACTTTCTTTGGCTTCCATTGTCCGGTAGTACATGGCTGTGGTGATACTTAGCTAGCCACTAGTTAACCATAGCTGCCAGGCAGTGGAGGCGCACGCCTTTGATCTCAGCACCAGGGAGCTGGAGACAAGAAGTGATGTGGCTAGGCAGAGAGAGGAATATAGGTAGGAGAGAGGAGCTCACCCTTCTTTTGAGGATTCATAGAGGTAAGGATTCTTTCTAGTGGCTGGCTGCTCTGTTTCTCTGATCTTTCAGCTTTCACCCTGATATTTGACTCTGGGTGTTTATTAATAGGACCAATTAGAATTCGTGCTAACATGGCAGCTGACGGTAAGGGAATATATTTCAAATAATTTCAGTAGTGTATTTTTTTTCCACTTGAAGTTTGGCTAGAACTTATTAGGGAAAAATCAGATTTATTAAGTTTGCAATGGTAATTTGTAAATTGAAAATTAAGTTCTCAATTTATTTTATGATATTTGGTATAATCAAGTTTTCTAACTTGAGGCAAAATTTTAAACATATTCTTCTGGAGAACCATCAGTTTGTTTTGCTATTTTGTAAGCCCCCCCCCCCCTTTAAACTCCTGCTCTATCAGAACTCGTTTGCCTTGGTTCATCTAATAAATGTTCCAGAGGGTGGCAAGAAGAGGGGGTGACTTTCCTGTCTTTCTGCCTCTGGGGGCAATGCCAGCGAGAATTGCCTTCTACAGTCCCATCCCTGGGGCAGATACCCTCTTGGCACTTGAGACTGTGGATTCTGTGGCTTTACAGTCTAGTAGCCCCTCTCTCTTGTCTGTCTTGCATCAGAATCCTTGTCTTAACACACTCCCTTTGTCACTGTGGAGAAAATAAATTGAGTTTTCCTCTTGGACTCTGACAAAAGCAAAGCCATACTCTTCAAGGTGAGGGCTCAGAGACCTGACCTAAGAGTGAGACCCTGGATGGGACATGGAGCAGGTGCTGGTCTCTAGGCTGCTCTCCATCTGGCCTTCTTCTAATTCCTACTTTGCAGTTTGTGCAGTTGCCCACACTGTTGTGTGCCCATTAGATGTCTATAGCCAGTGCCATTGCTGTATTTTGGAAATCTAAAGGCAGAAACATCTACCTTCTCTAGGTGACTGTTCTCAGCATCAAGGAAGGATGGAAAACACAGCTTTTGGATAAGAATGTAGCCACTCCACACAGCATCAGATTTATGTTATTAAAGAAAAAGAGAGAGGGAACACAGGCATGCCTACCTCAACTTTGTTTTTGTGGATGTGAGATGCATGCAGAATCCCTGGTTGAGTTTTCATGCTTTGATGGTGGACTCTAAGTCATGCATTAATTAGTATACTCAACATGCCAGAGTTTATTCCTGATATTGTGCCTCGCATACTAACTGCTGTGTGCGTCTTCCCTTCCTTCCCACACATCTTTCTAACCTTCTCTCATTTGGGATTTCTTCTTTTGTTAACTAGGTTTATTTGTTTGTTTTTTGAGACAGGGTTTCTCTGTGTAGTTCTGGTACCTGTCCTGAATCTCACTCTATAGCCCAGGCTGGCCTCAAACTCACAGAGACCCACCTGGCTCTGCCTCTCGAGTGCTGGGATTAAAGTTGCCAACAGTGCCCGGCTGTTGCCTATTTTTTATTTATTATTTTTAAAATCTATCTATTTGTTTATTTTACAACCTGGTCATAGCTACTCCTCCGTTCTCTCCTTCCAGTCCTCCCCCAACAGCCCCCTCTGTTCTTCCCTACACCTCCACAATCCACTCCTCCTCTGTTTCTTTTTAGGAAAGGGAGCTCTACAAACTTCAGGGATGTTTTTTGGGTAGCTAACCTTGTGGTCCCAGAGTTGCTTATTAGTCCTGGAGACTGCAGCTAGTGCCTCTCTGGTTTATTTATCGGTTGCCTTTGGGTGTTTGCTGCTCTCTTTCACTTTATATAAGTTACAGATACTTTGTCTTTCAATTGCTCTTGAGCTTATTTTCTTCAATAAGGAATTTGATCAAACCGTCCCTGATCTCCAGGGTTGAGCCCTGTCTTCCAGCACAGCATGGGATACTGGTCCTTATCCATCCTGCCTCCCACCTTGCTGCTGCCTCTGAATTGTGATGTTCTGGGAGCCTTCCCAGTGCCAGTTCTTCCTTGCAGCTTCTGTTCCCTTGTCTGACTAAGATCTTCAATGCATCACTCAATAGACAATAAAAATTCCTTCTTCCAAGAATTCTTCCCCAGCTCTGCAAATGCCATGGTACCTGCTTCTTAGGAAATCATGTCACCCCACAATGATCTCACCAGAGCTCATCTTTGTCTTCTAATAGCTACTGAAAAAAAATCACAGTAGCTTAGTCATCATTTTATAATAGGAGTTACCAAGGTACTTGCACCATGGTAGGAACTCAAGTATAGGAGTAAAGTAACTAATCTTTGAGTATATTGGGGGGGGGTGATTGTGAAAATCCATATAATATTTATGGTTCTCTATTTTTCTACCTGTCTATTTCTTTCTCTTCCACTCTCTCTTAACCCCCCTCCCCACACACACCACGGTCTGACTCAGGCAGCAGTGTTTGGGTCATTCTTCTATTTGCAAATTGTAAGTTTTCTGTTTTCATGGTATTTTTGCTTTTAAAACTCATAAAGAATTTAAAATAAAACTTTTATTTTTACTCAGCATGGATGAAAGAAATATTATTCCCTCTATTTGCTGCTTTTATAAGATTTGGCTTCTTAGATATGTTCTAGAAGGTAAAAAATGCAGAAAGATGTGGGCAGTAGCATGGTAGTGGGTGGAAACAGCAATGGGATGCCAGGAAGTTTCAGGCTTATTAAAAAAAACAAAACTGGAGATATGCTGGATTCCAAAAGTCAAAGTCTTCATTTGCTTTGCTGTTTAAAATTTTTGACTTGAAGATATTTCTTATTTAAAATGACAGGAGCCTTCTGCTCCAATATGTCCAAGTTAAGCAAGAAAATTTGCAAGAGTTTGCTTTAGTGTCCCTGTCATGGAGAGAAAAGTGGATCTAACTAAGCTAATAGTAGCCTTGACTTTGAGGGAAAAGTTTGTGTTTATTTATTTTCATTTTGGTAACACAGCTGCCTCAAAATGTCAGCCTCTTTCTGATTCTCAGACGTTGATCAATGGGTTGGGGAAAGTATGTTATTGGTGTCAAATGATGACAGAGCTCCAGAAGTGGAGAGGGATGGTGCCTTCTTCCCAAGGGTCCCCAGGGCCAGTTCCCCATGGAGAGCTTAGTGAAGAATACAGTCAAGTTCAAGCACAGTCTACAGAGGTGGGTTGCACTAAAGACTGTGAGAAATTCTGCACCTTATCTTTGGGGAATGTCAGCGGCAGTCCTTTTGATTTCTTCTTCCTCTCTCCTCTGGATAACTCATTACCTTCCTGCCAGTCCTCCAAGTATTTCATGGTGTCTCTTAAATACTGTGCCCAAAGCCACACTGACAGCGCTTTACTCTAAAATGTTCCAGCTCCATTAACTGATTCTCAAAGTAGTATCTATAAATTCTCTCCCTCCCCAATGAATTCTTAGGGTTCTTCTATACATATTTCTAATTCTTTCATATAAGCTATGCTGTCTCTGATTTCTAAGCCACTTGGACTCCACCATAGCACTAACATTTACCTCTGCCATCTCTTCACTATTAAATCAGAAACTCCTGAGGACACTGTGGCCACATTTGTTCATTTTCACATGCCTCCCAATGTACATATGTGATGTGGGGGGTGCTAAATAATTATTAGAGAACTAACAAATGTGTTAGGGACATTAGTATCATTTGGAAATCATTGTTTTTAAAATAAAATATTAACTTCAGTGAGGGATTAAGTATTGTTGCTGACCAAATTAAGATAATTTGCACTAGTGAATGTAAAGAACATGGGTAGTGTAGATCAAATTTCCAAATCTCTTCAGAGGAAACACATATATAACTTTCTCCCAGATTAAGTCAATATATTAAAAACATCAGAGGCCTTTTCTGACCTGAAAAATGACACATAACCTGCTAACACAGATATTATTAGGATCTCAGACTTTGTTCTTAAGAAATTACTGCATATTAACTTTTCCCTAATAAAGAGTAATCTGTTTCCTTCCATTTGTGGTATTTAAAGACCAAGCAATTCAGTGACTGTATAAAAGAAACTTCAGGAACCTGGAGTTATGTTTTTGTAATTATACAACTCTACAGGGGACTCTTAGAAAGTCAATACACAGGTCTTGCATTTTGTATTTCTGATGATTTACTTTCTTTCCTTAAATCTAATCATTTAAAACATATTCAGAGTTGCCACCTACTTGCTAATTCTTGGAAGACATCAGAATTCTGCACAAAGTGAAGACCAACCTTGCATGCTATTCTTGTGGATTGTTGAAAAAGGATAATTTCATTAATTTTTGGCAGAATAAGATTCCATTGTGAGATATATATATATATATATATATATATATATATATATATATATATACATATATATCACATGTTTATTTTTGGAAAGAATCATATTTTACATTTAGCATTGTCAATTATATTCCTGATGATAACCATTTTAATTTTAATTTTCCTAATAGATGAGGATATTGAGCACTTTGAAAATGTAATATATATATATATATATGCTGTGTGATCAGTTTTTTTTTTCATGCTTTTGGAGTGCTTCATGCATGTGTACTGTATTTACATCATTCTGCACATATGCTCTCCACTCCCCTTCAAATTTACGACCTCTTCTTTCGTATTGGGAGGCATATTGTTGATGTATATGAAATCTTCTGAGTCCATATAGAATATAGTTTTGTTCCAATGTACATGGATTTAGGGATGATACTTGGAATTTGATCTATTTAATCTATTGGGAGTTTGTTCCTAGAGAAGACTGATTCTCCCATTAGTTGCTTACATAGCTTCCTCTAGAACTAGATGTTGGGCCTTGTGAGATTTCTTCATTTGTGTTGGCATGTCAAGTGGTCTTGCCACTATATTAGCCTGTTTTTTTGACAATATATTTTGGGGGACTAATTTTTTTGCTGTTCTTTATATATTCTAGATATGAAATCCCCAACTAAAGACGGTGAAGATTTTCTTGCATTCTGTGGGCTGTCTTTTCCTTTTGCTGACAGTTTCCCTTCCTATAGAGAAGATTTTGTATTTCATGTAATCCCATTAGTAAATTTTTGAGAAATTGGAGTCCATTTTAGAAGGTTCTGCCAATACCTATATTTTAAAGTGTCTACCACTATATTTTTCTCTAGCAGTTCCAGATTTTAAATGAAGACTTTTGATCCCTTCCCCCTGCCCTCCATGAAGTGAAGTGAGAGCTATGAATCTAATGTCATTTTCCTGCAAACATGTTGGGGGCATCCAGCTTTACCAGCACCATTTGATGAAGCCTCATTCCATTGGACACTTTGAATACTTGTTGAATGCAGAATGCAGGTGACTGTAGCTCTTTGGGTTGGTACCTGGATCTTTTACTCTGTTCTTGTCTCTTTTGTAATTGGCATGACTGTGTGTTAATGCCATGATGACTTTGTCTTTGTGACTCTTTAATATAATTTGAGAGTAGATCGATATTTGGATCCCTTGGGCAGTATTATTTTTTCTTATGTTTCAGGTGTTTGTTTTTCTGCTCTCCTATGAATTTTAGGGCTTTTTTCTAGTTATATAAAGAATGTAATTGGAATTTTGTGGGAATTACATTGATTGTGTAGATTAATCTTGGTAATATATCTCTTTCACAAAATTAGTTCTGCCAATACAGAAGCATGGAAGTTATTTCCATTGTCTAGTATCTTATTCAGTATCTTTTTCAGTATTTTAAATTTTCATTGTAGGAGAAATTCACATTCTTGGTTAAGTTTATTCCAATGTACTTTTAAAAGAATTTTGATAGGACACATTCTCCAATTTCTTTCTTGACATGTTAATGATTGATATACAGAAAAGCTGTTGATTTTTGTGTCCTCCAACTTTCCTGAAAGTATCTTTCAGATCTAAAAGTGTGCTGGTGCCATATATAGCATATTTTAAATATAACATCATGTCATCTGGAAATGGGAATAATCTCATTTCTTCCTTTCTGAGTCATGTCCCTTTTATTTCTTTCTCTTGCCTTGTTGAGTTAGATAAGAATTTGAGCACTAAATTGAGTGAGCAGAAGAGGTCAGGCACCCTTTTCTCATTCTGCATTTTAAAAGAAATGTTTTCAGACTTTTACCATTTAGTAAAAATACCTGGTTCTATGTTTATAAAACGCAGCTTTTATTATGCTGAGTGATAGTCCTTCAATTCATCAGGCTTTTATTATGAGAGCACACCGAACTTCTCCAAATGCCCTTTCTGTGTCTGTTGAGATGCTCAAGTGATTTCTGTTAGTCTGTCTACTTATGTGGACCCCTGGCATGAAACCAAATACATTGCAGTATATTATTTTCTTAACATGTTTTTACTTACTTTGCAAATATTTTGTTGAGAACTTTAACACACATATTCATCAGAGAAATTGGTCTATAGTTTCCTTTTTATACTGTGCTCTTATGCAGTCTTGGAATCAGTGTAATTTTGGCTTTATAGAATTAATTTGGTAGCATTGCTTCCCTTTTTATTTGGATGTGATGTGAAAAGCATTAGTGTGTGTTTTTTTGTTGTTATTGTTTTGTTTTGTTTTTTGTTTTTTGTTTTTTTGAGCTGGGGATCGAACCCAGTGCCTTGTGCTTGCTAGGCGAGCTAAATCCCCAACCCCTGGTGTGTTTTCTTTAAAGTATAGTAGAATTCAGCAATGAATCTATCTGGTCCTGGGCTCTTCTTTGTGGGGAGACTTACTCATCGCTTTGCTCTTGCTGCTTGGAATGGGTCTAGTTAAGTAACCGAATTTGAGTTTTCTAAATTGTATGACCTCAATAATGTATCTGTTTCTTCTAGCTGTGTATAGGTTTTCAAATATTCTGAGTGACCTAATTTTTACTGGAGTTTGTCGTTATAATTCCCTTTAAACTTCTGGTTTTTATTAATTTGGATCTTATTGCATTTCCTTTGTATCAGTTTGAGTATGCATCTTTCAATCTTGTTTATTTTTCAGATAATTTATCTTTATTTAATTTATTCTACACATTCTTTCATACTCCATTTCATTAATTTTCTTCCAATATTTATTGATTTTTTGTGTGTGTGTCTGGAATGTTTGAATTTATCTTTTCCTTATCTTGAACTTGAGATGCATCATTTGGTTATTTAAGATCACTTCTACTTTTTACTTCTATATGTAAGAATGTATAACTGTGAACTTTTAAAACCATTATAACCCAAAGTTACTGGTAGGTTGTAGTATTACTTCCGTTTGACTCTAGGATTTAAAAACATTTCTTCTATGAATTCTTTAACGATCCACTATTGTTTCCAAAGTGGATTGTTCAATCGCCAAATATTTGTATAATTTTTGTGGTTTCTCTTGAGATTGACATCTATTTTTATTTTGCTGATGTATTACAAGGTACTAGGAACTGTTTCCCTTTTATTTGTTAACACTTGCTTTGTGGCTTATGAGCTGATTGATTTTAGAGAAGGTTCTGAGGGTTAAGAAGAATATGTGCTCCATACATTTAGGATACTCTATACATGGTTGCTAGATCCAGTTGATATGTGATATTATTGATCTTCTGAATTGGAATTTTGAAGATCTATGTGTCACAATTAACTTCAGCTGACAACTTGATACAAACCTAGAGTCTCTTGGAAAGAAGGAATGTCAATTGCAGAATTACCTCCACTAGACTCTACTGTTACCATGCCTGTGAGGCATAGTCTTAATTGCTATTTGGTCTGAGAGATTCCAGCCCACTGCACATAGTACCATCTGTAGGCATGTGGGCCTAGGCTATGTAAGAAAGAAGGCTTACTGTGAGATTGTGACCACACCACTAAGCAGAAGCCCTCTATGGTCTGTTTCAGTTCTTGCCTCCTGGTTCCTGCTTTGACTGCCCTCACTGATGAACTCTGACCTGGAAACAGAAGATGACATAAACTATATTCTCCCCCAATTGCTTCTGATCAGTGTTTACCACACAACAGAAATAAAACTAGAGCATTATTTAAAAATGGCAGTGGGATATTGAAGCACCACATTTGTACCATAATACAAGTTACGTTATTTTTGTATAAATTTTAGTGTTTATCTTAGGAGTTCAAGATTGGGTGCATAAATATTTACAGTCATTATGCCTTGTTGGTGAGTTATCCTCATTTTCTTATGTAATGCTCTTCTTTATCTCTTATGACTAGGTCTCATTTGAAGTCCATTTTAGGAGTAGTGAGACATACTATGCCAAGTTGTTTATGACTTCCATTTACTTGGTATATTGACTTCTATCCTCTAGTGTCTAGTTTTTATATGTGTTTCCCATTGAGATGCATTTCTTGGAGAAAACTGATAATTGGTTCCCTTTTTAAAATCTAGCCAGTTAGTCTGCATCTTCTTGTTGAGGACATTTGCGTTCAAGTTTGTTATTGACAAGATTTTTCTATTTCCATGGTTTTATTTGTCGTTCTGGATTATTGGATCTTCGATAGCTCTTGTCTCCCTCCCCTATCTGTATTAAGACTTTGCTGTTTTGGTATGTTGGATGGGAGACATTCCTTCCTGGCTCTCTCTTCTTTTTATTTATTCATTAAATGTACTCTTTCCTGTTCTGCTGCATGAGATTGCAGTCACTGTTTTGTGTGCAGTATTCCTTTATGTAATTTCTAGTTCTGGCTTCATTGTCATGGATTGTCTCAGTTTGTGCTTGTCTAGAAATGTTCTTGTTTCTATATCAATATTCAGAAATAATTTTGCTGAGTACAGTAATCTTTGTTAACAGTTATTTGCTTTCAAGTCTTTAAATATGTCTGTCATTTTGTTTGCCTTTTTAAAATTACTTTTATTTTTTGAGATTTTAATACATTGTATCATTTCACCCTTCCATTTCCTTTCTCCAAACCCTCCCATATACCATGTTCTCATTCAAATTCATGGTGCTTTATTTCATCAGTTATTGTTACATTCATATGTGTGTATATCTATATACCTATATAGATATCTATCATCTATCTATAAAATCATGACTCTTTATTTCAGTAATTATTGTTACATTCATATATATATATATATATATATATATATATGTGTGTGTATACCTATATATATATTTAATCTACATCTATCTATCTATCTATCTATCTATCTATCTATCTATCTATACATATTTAGGTTTTTATATCTAGTGGGTTATATTTAGGAATATATATTTAAGAAAAATAGTCCTAAATATGAGCTGCTCAGTTTGTATCATGTTACTTCTTCATGTGTGTTCTGGGCTGACCATCTGGAATTGGATAACTAAGTAGTTACTCCTTTGTGGTTGCTGATCGAGATTTTATATTATCCTGATGTTTCTAAGTCTGAATGGCAGTAAGCATTTTTCTCACATATGTTTTAGTATTATTTCTTTATTTTCTGTTTTATTGTTTGTTTGTTCCACATATTATCTGCTATATTGTGGAATGGTCCTTTTCCTGTTATTTGGAATTTTAATTCCTTGTGTGTTTTCATGTCTATTTCTTTCTCTAAGTCTAAGAAAATTTCTGCCATAATTCCATATTTTATCTTGGATTCTTCTTTTATCTAATGGGTTTTTAGATTAGATTTATGGACTGTATTGTAGAGTCTTTTGAAGTTTTGGTTGTATTTCTTTAGGTTTTGCTTTTGGCTTTTCATTTAATGTGTGTGAATGTACTATTGCTTCGGCCCTATCTTCCATTCCTCTAATTCGTTGTTTTGTTCAGTGTTGTCTATTGGTGACCTTTCTCTCTCTTGCTTGTTTTCCTTTTTTCTGTGTTTTTACTTGATTATTGATTGGCAGATGGATCAATTCTTTCCCTCCACAATTTCTTTTTGGTTCTTTTTCAGATTCCCAATTTTCTTTCTGAATTATTCCTCCATGTTCTTATCCTTTTCAGACTCTTTATTCACCTGTGGTAACTTTGTTGTCTAGCTTCCTGACTTGATTTCTTCACCTCACTTATTTGCTTGTTGTATCATCTCTGTGGTTATTGGTGTCTTTTAAAAGTCTGACTCTGACACTTTCTTGTAACACTCTGGCAACCTCAATGCCTTTGCTTTACAACATGGAGAATTGGTGAGACTGTGGAGGTGTTGTAGCCATTTCTTGTCTCATATTTTTGTATTTATTAACTACGTTTTGCACATCTTTGGGGATGGAGGTGCCTTACAGTTTTCATTTTTCTCTCTTTTCTGTTTGTTGTTTGTTTGCTTTACTTATAGCCTCCTGGTGAGTTGATTTCACGTAGAACTGCATTTCTCCTGCCATGTAGGGGAAGGAAGCTTCAGATCCTTCCAACGATGGGCCAGCCGTCTCAGTGTTGAATTACAGTGGGAAACACTTGTGTGTATAAGAAGTTTCAAAGATAGTGTCATTCTTAGAAAAATGCAGTGTTTGTTTTTAAGAGCCAAGGATGTCAATACTTAAGTAGAGAAATGAGGAAGGATTGTGAACATCAGAGGACAGAGGTCAAAGTCAGAATAAGAAATAAAGTATAGGAGTTAGAGGGGGGAGAGGAGTTATAGAGGCTGTTGTAGATGTAGAAATGCAAAAGTACAAAATTGTGAATAATAATAATTCAGTATAAAGGGTTGGAGAGATGGCTCAGTGGTTAAGAGCACTGGCTGCTCTTACAAAAAATCCTGAGTTCAATTCCCAGCAACCACCTGGTGGCTCACAACCATTTATAGTGGGATTTAATGCTCTCTTTTGGCATAAAGTTGTACATGCAGATAGATAATTCATATTCATAAAATAAATAAATAAATGATTCTTTTTAAAAATCTGTGTAAAATGCAATATAAAGTAAAATAAATAAATAATAATGAAATAAAACAGTAATATTAATTAGAAGTTCTTATGCCCCTTCTTCATCATTAGGATGGGCAGGTTCTCCCTCTCCTTGAACTATGAGTTGTTTCAGTCTCTGTATGTCAGGGCAGAGGCTCCTCATCTCAATATCCATGCGAGCTAAGGGGAAAGGACCAAGTATTCTTTAACACTTACTCCAAGGCAGACTTAGCTCCTGCTAAACCATCTTACCACTTTCATTCCACATGGTCAGGGAATCTGAGGAAAGAAAGAAAATTAAGTGAGACTTAAAAGTATTTAGAGTGGACTTATAAAAGTGGAGAGTAGAATGGTGAGTATAAGAAGCTTGCAGCCTTGGGAAGGGTTAAGCAAATCAGAAAGAATTTCACCTTCATGGGAGGAATAATTTCAAAGGCTCTAGGATTCAAACTGTGCCTATAGTTAATAAGATACTACCTTGAAAATTGCTAAGAAAAATAGATTTTATATATTCTCACAAAACACAATATGTGAAATAACATATTGATTAGCTCAAGCTAACCACTCAACAGTCAGCATATTTCAAAGCAGAGTGCTATGCACAGTATGAAAACAGCTAATTAAATTTCAAAGAGGTTGACCAGGGATATGCTTAGTTTTCCTGGGCTTAGAGAAAGACAGAATACTTGGAGCAACATCAAGATAACTATCTGGAGGATGTGCATTTCTCTTGTCAGAGGGCTCCTGATCTAAGCATCAGTTGGCCTGCCTTGGCGTTCATTTGGAGTGTTCTCCTGCAATATGAGGACATACATGACATCAGCAAGTGGTACCAGGTCTGGGTTAGAGACTTCTAAACAGTCAGGAATGTTCATGTAGTGGTATCAGCAAGACAAAAAGAACAACAAAGATCATGGCCCTCCATGTACTCTAAAACTTCTGAGATGTATTCAGGAGACCTTCCTGTTTTCCATGGCTGCATTATGATGGAGTAAGTAGGGCTGGAGTTGGTACCATGGGCTCTGAGAGGCTGGTGCAGGCAGAAGTTGAAAAGGTCTTCAGTGATTCATCATTGTGGAAGCTAATGAAGTGAGCTATGATTACTTCAGAACAGTAATAATTATTAAGTGGTGTTGAATAAGATTTTACATATCATTATCTCTAAGAGCCATGTGGGTGATAGTGCACAGTTGAACACAAGTTATCAGTGGGAAGTCTGGAGCCAGGAGCCATAATTTACTCATAGTGAGAATCAAGGGCTAGCAGCCACATACAGTCTTTTCCTGAAGACAAGTCTTGTCCTTACTTCCAGCTGTCTCCTAACTCTAAAACACCTAATATCTGGACCCATAAAAGTCAGGGTAGGAAGCAGTCAATGTCCCCACCAAAGGAAACCAAGCACTTAAGAAGCAAAATTGACAAATGAGTTCTGTAATCAGCAGTGGGCACCATTATTGGATGTTATTAGAATCACATTGAGTGCAACGAGAAGAGAAAATTAAAGTCACATCATGTTAATACTTACTCTATTATTGTTTTCCTCATGGCAACCTGCTTCCAACACAGCAGCTTAAAACTACAGCCACCCAAATATACCCAAGGGCTCGATGGGTGAATTATTCTGTTGGTGAATTCAGTTATTCTTTCCCATGGGGTATAAACAGCTGACTCAAGCTGTTCATCCTGTGGACTGTGCTCAGGACTGTCTGTAATGCTTCAACCACTTCCCATCATTGGGCTCCATCAGCTGTCTATGTAGGCTTCTGCAGCTTGGCACCTGAGAGTAAGCAGATAGCTTTCATGGCACTTGAGAGCTCCCACAGATGACATGAGATGGATCTAGTTACCTACTGTGGAATCTCCTGGTATGAACCAATGGCTCTTGCTTTACTCTGTGGTTGTATATGATATTTGGCTGTTGGTGTTGCCAATGTCCTGGTCTTACCTTACATTTTGGTTACTAATGTCAATATTAGTAAGTAGTAACTATTGTGTATAGAAAGGACTTGAGACAGTCTAAGCAGACTTGTTTACCTTAGAGAAGAGAGTGCCCAGAAATGTTATGAATAAACACTCAAAACAAAGCAGCTAGGTAAAAGAGCAATGCTGATGGCTAGGTTTTCTGGAGAAAGAAAAACATGTTGATGTGTTGTTAATGAGATGCAGGTAGGCACATTTTGTGGATGCAGGCAGAGCACAGTTTCAAGGCTGGTAGTGGCCTGGCAGCTGCAAAGTCAGCCTTGCTGTTACTTCCTCCTAACTGTTTCCAGGATGCTAGCTAAATGCAGACCCCACTCCATCAATAAAGTAGACACATAACAATATCTGAACACCTGTACTTATTGATCCCATATGCCAAATAGCTGAAGATAAAGTACCACTATAAAAAACAACCCACGGGTAACAATACTCAGGAAGAGAGCTGGAGGAATTTTTCAACTGTAAGGAGAAAAGAAAAAAAGACTTTGCAGGTCCTCTTGGAGTGGCATCAATAATTTAAGTATTGGGATGATGTTCAATGACCTTTTTTTTCCCCTGTAATCCACATCCTGAGCAAGATAAGGTAATAAAAGTTGGAGAGTCAAATGAAAGCCTGATTGATTAGATCATAAATACGAAGGAAATATATAACACAGGAAAAAAAGGGGTAAAGTGGTGAATACCTTACCTATGAGATTTCAAAGATGTTATTGTTCAAATGGCACAGCTGGCTCAGAGATCTTTGAATGAGCTGAGAAGTGAAAAGATGGCATGTCAGGGTGGGGTCTGGGTATGGCACTAACTGAAGCATCACATGGAGAGGTGAATGTCACACACCTGCTATAAATGTGACACCAGAGAGCTGTGGGTGGTTTAGAGTCTGGTGTTTGGATGTGGGATCACTGTGGCATGGGAATGCACAGAGACTGAATACCATCTGCACAGATTTATGAGGGCGGGCCATCCAGGAAGGGCTGGTTGCTGGGAATGGTCTTGACATCTACCATTGAGCGTGGTGAGGCAACAGGGATATGTGTGTTCCTATTTCTGGTCTCCTGATGGAAGAGAAAAGCCACTGATTTCATGGGGTCTAAAATAGTCTGTGAGAGCAGTACTGTTCCAGAGAGTGTAAATGCAGAATAATCTGAGTGCTGAAAGGAAACTCAACCCTCAGTCCCAGAACCAGCATCTCACTTTAGTGTGACTATTTGATGCCATGAAGTGCTGAATTTATTTTAAATTAATTAATGGTAGTTATCAGTGATCATAGGAAAATGAATTCACTCCCATTCCATGCTGCTAGGAACATCCAGCCATGGATGCGTCTCAGAGACTAGGAGATGAGATGACTGATTTATGTGAAAGGCATTGCAGCTGGTTCTTGGATGGCCCATTAGCTCCAACTCCAATTTTTGTGGTTTTCTTCATTCTTCAATTATCATTCCACAGAGAAGTTATTAGGTCTGATGCTACTTTAATTAAAAAATTTCCTCTAACCCTACAGAGTCCTTTTTGGCATCAATACTCTGACTTTTATCTGTAACCTCTCCTGTGTAGTGGGCTGATTGCAATTTAAATTATTTATGATATAAGGTTGTTTCTCAACATGTTTCTATTTTTTTTAATACCCTGAATGCTACAAAGTAACTTTTGTATCATAGAATATTGGCCTTTGAAACTGAATTCTCTTTGAATTAGTGCTAATGCATTTTATGAATTTGATGCTATTACACTCCATGAAGAGTCTTTCCTTAGTCATCAATAAAATGGGCTGAACACGAGCCAAATGTGTTACCAGAGCAATCCTAAAACAGAAAACAAAAACAAAAACAACCAGCCAAACAAGATACTGAGTTTTGATATGTATGTGCCAGTTAAATATATTTTAAGCAAATTGAATCCCTATGAGTGAGTAATCTCAAAAGGTGCAGTGCCTTTGCTAAGAGACTAAAATGGAAGAAGCAAACGTGGGAGATGCAGGGGTTTCATTGTAAACTGTAATACTCCTTGGCAGTGGTTATCTTTGCAGACTTTAATGCATGGCTTCTTATCTGAGATTCTCTTCCCTCTTTTTGTGAGTAGTGGTAAAACACTGGGTCATGGAGCTGATAATGCCTGCACAGCTGTTTCCCTGTCTGGCTGTCCTATGTGCCTAGTGTGTGTGGTTACTACAGGGATTTTAGTAGTGGCCTTTACATGTAGACTTCTGATCTAGGTGAAAAGCAGTGTATAAAATTCTTGTGCAGACCAGGTAGGCTCAGGAGCATGCACATATAGTCTTAGAGATGACTTATATATAAAATTTATAATGGAATATTGGCTCATTCAAAATTTACAAAGTCAAAAAATTTAATTTTTTTCAAGACAGTATTCTTGAAGCCTTATCTTAATATTTGGTGGATTTAAAAGTACTTTCTTCTAAGCAAGTAATTATTACCCATAAAGAAACATTCTTCAACACAGAACATTTGTTTTCATTGGCCCTCAGAGTATGGATTTTTAGTATGATAATGAAAGCAACATAGTAATAAAAAGTATAATGGAAACACTGATCTACAAAGAAATTTGAAACTGTATTAAATGTATTACCTGTGGCATGAATCCTAATTGATCTTTTTTTATTAAGAACATTTTTTTCATTAATTTTTACATACTAATCAAAGATCTCCCTCTTCCCTCCTCCCACCCTTCCAGCCTCCTCCTCCCAACCCATCCCTCTTCCCTTCTATAAGAAATGTACCCGTGGGGAGGTACATTTTGTAGAGGCAGGTCCAAGCCCTGACCCCTGAATCAAGGGTGTGCGAGGTGTCCCATCATAGGTAGTGAGCTCCAAAAAGCTTGCTCATGCACCAAGGATGGATTCTGATCTTACTGCCAGGGGCCCCTTAAGCAGATCAAGTTACACAACTGTCTTGCTATACAGAGAGCCTAGTCTAGTCCCATGCAAGTTCCACAGCTGTTGATCTAAATTTCATGAGTTCCCACTAGTTTGGTTTGATTAATGGGGTAAACCAGTTCAGGCACCCTCTCCACTACTGCTAGTAATCTGAGCTGGGGTCATCCTTGGGGATTCCTGGGAACTTCCCTAGCACCCAGTTTCTTCCTATCTCCATGATGTCTACCTCTATCATGGTATCTCTTTCACATTGCTCTCCCACTTCATCCCTGCTCCAGCTCAGCCATTCCATTCCCTTGTGTTCTCATTCCCATCTCCTACCCTCCATTGCCAACACCTCATCTCCAGTTTACTAATTGGTCTTAATAAAATCCTAGAGCCAGATATCAGGGTAAATGCTGAAAGATTGGAGAGACAAAGGAACAAGCCACAGTCACTTCTCACCTCACCGACTGACTCCTCAGCCAAAGGGGACGGACTCTAGTCTCCTCTTACCTTATATTTCTTTTCTTTGCTCAGCCATATCACTTCCTGTCTCAACCTCCCTAGTTCTGGGATTAAAGACATGTGTGCCTCCCAAGATCTGGGAGCAAAGTCATGAGATCTCAAGTGCTGGGATTAAAGGTGTGTGCCACCACTACCTGGCCTCTACGGCTTAACCAGTGGCTGTCTTTGCCCTCTGATCTTTGAACAAGCTTTATTTGTTAGAGCATACACAAATTATCACCACAATTGCCAATTTTATGTTTGTAGCCACAAATGAGAACTTGAAAATATGAACTATGTAGAATTACCTAGTTAGCAAAGGATAGGCTGGGTAAGAGCATTACAGTCTTCTATTTGCCAATCTGTAATAGGTAAAAGTAGAGCAATAACATCCAAAATTGTTTTCAAAATGTTTTAAGTATTTTATTAAAATATTCTGTCTGTGTATTTTAAAAGTAAATTTTTGGCCGGGCAGTAGTGGTGCACACCTTTAATCCCAGCACTTGGGAGGCAGAGGTAGGCGGATCTCTGTGAGTTCGAGGGCAGCCTGGTCTACAAAGCAAGTTCCAGGAAAGGTGCAAAACTACACAGAGAAACTCTGTCTCAAATAGAAAAAAAAATGTAGTAAATTTTTATAAGGCCTCAAAAACTAATTCATTTAAAAATTATCTAATTTTAAATTTGTAAAACTTGTATAAGTTGAATGTCATTATTGCTTGGAACCTCCAATGTCTAGCAACTTGCAAAACTCATTCCACTTTTAGAAAATTTAAATCCAGGAAGATAATTTACAACAAAGCTAAGTGGTATAAATGTTTATTTTTGTATCACAATAGCTTATATTTTGCAATAATAGATTGTTTAAATCAAGTGTGCAATTGACTATAAATTTAGATTTTTCTCTAGTTTGGTTGATTGCCATAAATATATTTTTCAAATTTGTAAGGTATTTTAAAGTTCAGTATAAAACTACATAGTCCCATATTACTGTGTGATGATATTGCTATTCTGGGAAAGTGAATAATTTTATACAAAATGGGCCAGAGCTCTTAAATATCACAGTAATGTCTGCTAATTAACTTTTAAAGTAAATAAATAACTTTAAAATTTATATCTGCTACTTAAGTCTTTTCTAATGGATGTTTAAATGAAGCAGTCATTTTTGAAGCCTCTCCCAATGGAAATCTGTGAACACCAAATAGAACGTTGGTTTTTCTACATGCTCTATGACTGCCAGGTCTCCATCACTGGAAACGTTCTCTGCACCCTCAGAGCATCCTCATCCAAGTTCCACAGAGCGATCATTGTCCGAGGGAAAGCTGCCTGCTCCCGTGCTGTGGGAGGTTCCTCCAGAGGAGCCTGGTTGCCCCCGTCGAGAGTTTCCCTGACTTTGGTCACCATTGCCCCTGCCGGGGCTCTTGTCGTCTTCTTCCTTTGAATGTTTCTTTCTCTATGACTTAAAAACAGAAAGAATGTCAACAGTGTTGAAAAGTAGTTCTAGTGCTCTTGAAAACGGACATATTGTCAATGGGGGTAGAGGCAGAAGCACCAAGCTGGAGTTTTCAAGGGACATGCTTCTCAGTGTGGGGGTCTTCTGAAAATTCACTAGAACTCAGGAGGCTAACAAAGTCACCTTTGTTACACCAACCTTTGAACCTCAGTAGTACAGAGCTATATCCATAAATATTTCTAATAGTATCTTTCTCTTGAATTACACATTTACTAGTATCTACAAAGATTAAATGTGTAGGAGTATGTCACTATAGCATAAAGAGTACAGAAGGCCTTTATAGATAAGAATATGAAGCTTCACAAGTGTATTAACTATTGCTGAAGCTTTATAGAGGCTTGTCTTCATGCTTGATGGGATAAGGGGATGATTTCGATAGTCACAAGCTATCCCTAGCTTATGGTATCTTGTACACTGCAGTTCTACCCCGTTAATAATCTTGGGAAGGGTTGGGGTTTTAGCTCAGTGGTAGAGAGCTTGCCTAGCAAGCACAAGGCCCTGGGTTTGATCCTCAGCTCAAAAAAAAAAAAAAAAAAAACAAAAAACTTGGATGCTAACCTCATTTCCTTAAGTGGCACTATTTAATTTTTGTTGGGTATGATAGAAATCATCAAACAATTGATTTAAATTCCTTGTAAAACTGAGAGAAATTGTTATTAAATGCCTTGCATTAGGCCTGTCTTTCCTATGTTGTTCCAGCTCTAATAATCAGAAAGGGGCGTGAGTTATAAAGTGGGTGCTCTCCATGGGAGTGGATGGGTGGTGAGCTGTTCCCAGGATTCCTGGCAGAGTTTCAGTCATGTCTGGTATCTGTAGTTTGCTTGTTTTCTGTGGTTTATTTTTAGAATTCTGTTTAACATTCCTCACTTAGTAGGCATGAGTTTGATTAGTGTGACATCACAAAATCTCTTACGTCCCTTTTCAGTGGTTGCTTCTAAACTGTCAACTTTAAGAAAGCAGGACAATGTGATGACTGAACCTGTGGATGACCTAGGCATCCTAGCTTCCCTGGAGACCTCCTGTAATGTGGGTTATGTGGCGTACTATGATATCAGTGAACATAGGACAAGGGACCAGATGAATGAATGTCAGCCAGTGCTTTGTGATGGATGAAACCTCATTAATGTGAGTCTTAGGATTCAGGTAAAATATGTAGAGGTTTATATCTTCTTTCTTATGCCTTAGCAAGTAAACTGAGCTCTCTGAACTGTGAATGATAGATACATCAGGTCAATTTCACCTGATCGGAAAAATATGGGTATCCAAGGGCACATAAAGAAGCTGAGAATTTAGTGGGAATGCTGGAGACAGCTGGAGAGAGAATAGTGGAGATCACTTCAAAAGTGGGAAAAAGAAAAGAAAAGAGAGAGTTGCAAATTCTCTCCTACTTTTCAGCCGCTGGAAATTCAGTATCATTTTCAGGTAGCCTGGAGCCATGAACCGACAGACGCTTAAATTAAAAATCTGCAACATGCCTGAACCTTCACACTCTTAAAGCCAGAGCTGCTGTGCTGTTCTTACATTTTAAAATTTAAATGTGTCTCAAACATTGTTAAAGTAGGGAAACCATGGTTTTAAAAATGAACAAGGCAGATGTTTTATTAGGGCCACAAAATTTACTATAAACACCTTTTGACTGCTGTTTCAAATACTATCCAGCTTCCTAGCCAACAAAGAGATTCTAAAATATAATATTCCCAAAGGAACAATATGGGGAATTGTGCTTAATTCATGTGTGGTTTCAAAGGCAGCAAATATCATGCAAACTGTATCAATGGCCAAGATGAAACATGACTGTCTGAATACTTACAAAGTGTCTACAGTGAATGCATTGATAACACAATTGGGAAATATATACTTACTTTGTGAATGATAATTTCCAAAGTACAAACCAATATTTTGGGTATAAGCTATTTAATGATGTAAATTGTATAATATGTATGCAAAAATTTTCTAGCCTCAAATTGGATGTGTAAATAAGTATTTTTTTTACTTTTGATACATCTAAATTGCCATTATAAAATAGATTCTTATCTCTATTCAAAGCAATTTTCATGCTAATTAGTATTTTTTCATTCTTTCAATATGCACATATTAACATAGTCTCTGTTATATGTCTCTAAGCTGCATGTGAAAATACTTTATAAGCTAAGAATAGCCAGTGAGTATTCTAGTATGGAGATGGAAGGGAGTTCATGGCCCTTGCTGTCTAACCTAAGAGCTGTGGGAAGTTGATGTCTTCTTGGAGACAAAGAGTAAGTTTTCTTACAGGGTGTGGCCCCTGGTACACAAAGCATGTTACAATGGATAGACCCACAATCAGGAGTTTACTCTCAGCAAAAATTGGTCTCAATGGATTATTAAAAATAATAGACCAAAAAGGTATAAAGTAAATGGGGTAGGAATGGATCTGTGAGGAGTTGGGGGAGAAGTAGAGGATGAATGTGATCAAAATATATATTATGAAAATTTTAAGTTACTCATAAAATAAATTAAAAACATAAAAAGTGATTAAGAGTAATTTTCTAATTTAGAATCAGAGAAAGGGTTGTTTGATATCTGTTAAGTATAATTTTGTTGGCTGGAATATAGCCTAGCTGTGGACTGTTCACTTGGTATGAACAGGACCTTGGGCATCATATCAACCACCACACACACACACATACACACACACACACACACACACACACATGAACATTGTTATTTCTATCAGACTTTGTTAAATAAATACTATATACTCAGTTGACAGTTAGTTTCAGTTACTTGCATATTAATAATGGATTTATTAACCATCTGGAGAAATTAATCCTTATGTAAAATTACATATATATCATTCCTCTGTAATTCGGGCAGATGTAAAATTATATATGAAATTCTGAATCTTGTTTCCTTAATTCTGTAAAAAAGCAAATTTTATTTATTATCTATTTATTTTCATGTATATGGGAGCTTTGCTTGCATGTATGTGTATCACATGCATGCTTTGTGCATGTGGAGGTCAGAAAGGCAGGCTGTCTCTCCCAGAACTGGAGTTATAGACAGTTGTGAGCCACCATGTAGGTGCTGGAGGAAAACATGGGTCTTCTAGTGTTTTACCTTCTCAGCTATCTCTGCAGCTACACACACCTATATTTTAAAATGAATGGAAAATGTTTAGGCACAATAAATGGATAACAGGGCTTAGATACAGAGCTTGGTGTGCAGATGGTACCTTGAGTGACTCAGCTGTGTCTATGCGTCACCATACCCTCTGGCTGGCACTTCCTACTCCAAGTGGTCTCTTTCCTGTAAAGAATTGGGTTTCATCTCAGCAGCTGCTCATTCTCTTGAGGTAGACATGTGAGGGTACCCGAACAGTGTCAAAAGCTTGCTATAAAAACTCAAATTAGAAGTGTGAGCACATGCTCCAGTGATAGAGAAGTCCCTGATTTACCATGAAAGTGTCTGACTACCTCTTTCCTTTGTGTGCCTTAGGGGAAGGCATGCTCCATTCATCTGATTATTCCTGGGCTTGGACAAGTCCAGATGAGGATACAACTACATCTGAATCTATGCTGACTGCTGCTCCTGGACTGCTCTCTACAACAAACCCCACCACTATTCCCAAACAGATCCTTAATTTTCAGGGTATTGATAAAATGTAATCTCTCATGATATAATCAATCTTTAGTAAATTTTGTATTTACGATTTAATATTTGATGTACACTTTATATTGTTTTGTTTTATTTTAATTTTATACACTTTTAATAGAAATGTTAGTCTTCTTCAGACCTTTGGAGGTTCTGTTGGGTTAAGTAGAAAGAGCTTTGAAGACTTTTTTTCAGCATTGAGGATAAATATCAGACAAGAGATGGGTATTGTTGGTTGATTTTGCTCTTTTGGGGGGCCCACCACTAAGTTCCCAAATAAATCACACACGGAGACTTTTTTTTTTTTTTTTTTTTTGAGCAAGGCATCACTTTATTTCTTTGGTTGTTCCAACTTTGCTGTTGGACAATGAAAACTCAGTCTCCCACTGACCTTTATAATCTTGGGGCTCCTTGCCAAAGATGCGACTCAACGTTTGAGGAGGCTCAGCCCAAAGGCAGGTCCCCAACAGCCAGCCAGGCTGGCAAGAACAGGCAGAGACCCCTCCCCCAGCAGAGGGAGCAGGCCTTCCTCTCTAGGGTCTCCAGTGCCTAAGGGCCTTCCCGGGCTTAGAGGCTACCATGTTTGATCTATGAAGTCCAGTTGATGATAATGAAGAGTCTCGCACGTTCCCCCCTGGGGGCACGAGACAAAGCCACACACCTGCCTCACACTCAATTTTCTTGTTTCTTTGGAAGACACCTTTGAGAAAAAAGGACATCACCTTAAAAAAAAAAGTAAAGCTATATTCTGCCTGACAGAGAAGATAAATGGCCACGCTGTAATACTCTTTGTGGGCCCAGGAAAAGCTGCAGAAGGCTTGGCACGATCATGACTTCCACTGGCAAGGGGGTCCTGCCAATCCACTTTAATGGAAAAAAAAAAACAATAAACACAATAAAAATATATGATGAGCCAACACCGGAAGAGTCCATAACCACCCCTGTAGCTTTCGTTAGAATAGGTGGTTGACTTCCACATTTCCATCCCAAAGGGCATCCTAGCCAAGTCAGGAGACAACTCGGGTCTTCCCTTCATCAGCCATCAACCAGTGTGAGGCCTTCAAAGAGCGCCCGCTTCCACATGTAGTAGGTGGAGCAGGCAGTGAGGGGAAAGAGAGCTTGGAACTCCTTGTAGGAGGGGAAAGTCTTGGATTGGAAGCGCTTCTGGAGGAACAGCTTGGCTTGGGCCTTGAACCTTGTGGTGGTAAGCATGTCCATCACCAGCATCTGGCCATCCCTGCCACCTGCGGCTGCTGCCACAGTCTGGCTTGACAGGAATCCACTGTGGGGTTGGCCCTGGGTCACAGGTGTCTCCTGAATGACCCCTTCTCTAGAAGGCCCTCCCTGGGCATCTTCTGGAGTGTTTTCTGAAGAAGCAACCCCTGGCAGCGTCTCTGCCTGAGGAGCCTGACACAGATGTTACCTTCTTAACAGCTTTCATCTCCTGCCATTCATTTGACTTCCGCCCTTCATCTGGCTGCTGCCTCCTTTGGCCCAAAGAGGAGGCTTGCACCCTGGGCCATCCCCGGGAAAGACTTTTCCATACCCAAAAAGTGGAGGGTGACAGGCTAGGGTAGTGGAGGCGGAAGCGACAGAAAAGGCAGGTGCCCACTTAGCACCTGCTTCCGGGCAGCCCTGCGCAGTCACCTCTGCCAACAAGACAGGGGCATCCTTGTGGAAATGAGGCCCTGGGAAACAGGAGGGCCTCCACCTACTGCTTTTCCTGTCCCCGCTTCTCCCACCTCATCCTTCAAAGAGAGCAGAGCCCTGTCCCCAACATCTGTTGGGGGTAGAGACTCAGTGGTTGCAAGGGCTGGGGCCAGCTTGAAACTGGGGCTCCTCCTGAGGGCCTTCCGCCTCCAGTTGTAGTAGGTGGACCTCGAGATGCCAGGGAACCTGCATTTGAAGCAGCGATAGGGTACCAGTTTGTTCAGAGAGATGCAGTGTTCCAGGTATGACTTGGCGCGCTGCATAAAGATCACACTGGGGCTTGACACCGCCGCTGCCAGGGAGGAGCACCCCAGTCCCTCAGCAGCCTTCTTCCTCGGCAGGCTCTCCAGCTCTGGCCCAGCCAGGCCTCCCAGGGCGGAGCAGCCGGGACCAAGGCTGAATCGGCACCAGAGCCCAGCAGCTCATGCTTCCAGGCAAAGTAGGTAGAAAGGGAGATCTCGGGGAATCGCTGCAGGAACTGTTACAATGGCACAAGCCTCCACAGTAGAAGCTGTCCTGCAGGAAGTGCTTGGCAGAGAAGCGGGTGGCCACCTTCCGGCACTCCTGGGTCTGCAGCCAGCAGCGGTAGAAGGTGCTCTTGGTGATGTGGAAGTGGTCACAGGGGTGGGAGTAGCTGAGGCCAGGTTCCCGGTTGAGCAGCTCCAGGGTTTCGGCTGGTGGTCGCAGAGAACCCAGGACCCAAGGAGTGGGGTTCAGGGTAGCAGGACCATCAGCCTCCACCTCTTCCAACCCAACCACGGGGGCAAAATACTGGTGACGGAAGAGGTGGTTGGCCAGCCCATATGATGTGCAACATGGAGGTCACATGGGTGCAGCGGTGAGGCCTGATTACATGGTTAAAATAGGGCCGGATCTTGACATTGTGCATGGGGTAGATGGAATAGATATTGCGCTGAAGGACGGAGGCCAGGGCATACAAGCCCTGGAGAAGCTGGTAGGGAAGCACGTAGCCTTGACATCTGCATCAAAGATGGCCTCCAGCGTGGCAGAAGATAGGTTGGTCATCTTGGGGACTCCTCGTAGCACAGGGAGTAGCACACAGCCTGCAGCATCACCTTGGAGTCGATCATGCCCTGGAGATAATAGTGCCTGTGCAACAGCCTCTCCACCACAGTGCGGGCCCGCAGCTCCAAGCTGAGACCAGCGTGCCCCCACAACAACATGCTGGCTGCCTCAAACAGCGGGCTACCCTCACCCTTGCACACCAGGGGCAGCATGTTCCAAGGAGCATCCTCTGGGTACAGGCTCAGAGCCACAGAGTCCACCTCCAGCACATGGGGCCCAGGGCCACCCTTCTGGCAGATGGGGAGGGTGAAGGAAGACAGGACCTGCTTGGCCTCCACGGTGGCACTGGTGAGATTTTTCAGGCCCTCGGACTCCACTGCCTCCTGCAGATCCGCAGCACCTGCTGCACCAGCTGATCCTGAGAAGTCATCCTTTACCAGGGCCATTTCCCCGTTGCCTCAGCTCTCTCTCTGCAAGCAGATGGAAGCTGCAGAACCAGGTTCAGGCTTCTATTCCCTCTCCAGCCTGCCTGGCTTCAATTAACAGGGCGCAGTGGCCTGGGTGCCCAGGCAGCATGACCAAGGGACTGCCAGCCATCTTGGTTTCCTCCTCTGTGTCTAGACATAGCAAGCTCCTGGGACTCACTGGAAGGTCCTTTAGACGCTGACTTCCCAAGGGAACTCCCATCACAAAAGGTAACTAACAGGGTGCACCTGAGGCCAAAAAATGAAGAGCCTCCAGGGTACCAAGTTCAGAGGCTGTCCCGGCCCCTGAGTCTGGAAGGAAGGGAGAAAAGTAAAGGCAATCCACCAGGGGAATTGACAGTGGCCACCAGGCACCCCAGCAGACGGTGAGTGCTAGAGTAGAGAGCTGCCCACCTGGAGCTGCAGAAACCAGGGCCCTAACCAGAAAGGCCCTACGGTCTGGGGAGGGGCTGGGGCCATACCATTGTGCCCACCACAGGGTGGGGAGGGAAGATAGGCTAGTCAGTGGGGGGTGGGGAAAGGGCTGGAGGGGTGGGGGTAGGGAGAATGTAAAACAATGCCTTGCTTCCTGGTCCACACACTCCCTTGAGGAGACTTATTCTTAATCATAAATGCCTGGCCTTAGCTTGGCTTGTTTCTTGCCAGCCTTTCTTAATTTTAAATTATCCCATATACCTTTAGCCTCTGGGCTTTTCCCTTTCTTCTGTACCTTTTACTTTCACTCTTACTGTGTGGCTGGCTGTGTGGCTGGTTCCTAGCATCCTCCTCCTTGTTCTCTTACTCCTTCTTCCCGATTTCTCCTATTTATTCTATCTGCCAGCCCCACTTGTCCTTTCTCCTGCCTCCCTGTTGGCCTTTCAGTGCTTTCTTAGACCATCAGATGTTTTAGACAGGCATAGTAACACAGCTTCACAGAATTAAACAAATGCAACACATCTTTGCATCATTAAAGCAAATGTTCCACAGCATAAACAAATTAACACATCTTAGAATAATTCTACAATAGATGGGATGACCATGTTCTGATTTGGGACACAGTGTTAGGCACACTACATAGTGTTTTTGCTCCTTTTACCAGTCCTGTGGATCGAGCACGTTTACCTCTGTTTTTATGAGATGAGAGGCAGAGATATCAAAGAACAAATGCAACAGCTAGGGGATAAGTGTTAGTGGCACCTGAGTGGCAGTGCTGGGGTTTGGACTAGTTTTCTTTAACTGCAGGGCCTGAAGGATTTTTACCGTTTCCTTTAATGTACTGCTTAGAAAGTAGTTGCTGCAGTCAAAGACAATTTCAGTGTAGTCCGGTAATTTTTTATGAGCTTTTGTCTTGTTATAAATTTCTAAACCTGAATTCCCATTGTGCATCTGAACTACGGGATGCTTTCTACACACTTAAACATAACTTTTGTTATTTGAAGTGACTCATGAATATATGTGTGTGTGTGCATGTGCATGTGTGTGCCTGTGTGTATGTGTATGCACAGATGTGCATGTATGTGAAGAGTGGAGACATTTTGAATATCTTTGCATTCCTATTGTGAAAGAGACAATAGGTATAGAGGGGCAAACTGCCAGCATCTGACTGAGAGTCATTAGCATTTCTTTGTCCCATTTGGGAGGCCATGCAATGACAGCCACAGAAACAAATGTACATAAAACCAGGGGTCACAAGGAAAGTGGTCACTGTATTGGAGTAGCTTCAGGTACTGCAGAAAAACTCGGAAACCCCAGGGTATTTATTAGCTGCAGCACAGAGGGGGGATTAGCAAGTCCAGGTAGGAGGTGTCTGTAAATGAGCAGTTTCAGGCTGTAAACATTCAAGAAGAAGCTGAAGTTGCTACATTTTGCATACACTGCCCAACCATTTCTTAACACTTGGGCCAAAAAGGCTTTTTTTTTTTTTTTTTCCTTTTCTGAATCTAACCCTGGGGGAAAGACCCATGGATCTGAGGCATTGGTGGTCATTGACATGGCTGTGACATGTGACATGGTCAATAATACACATTCATTCTGGATTTGATCTCCTCTTTGTGTAGTCACTAAAGGGCCCTTCTATTGCATATATTAACTCAGGGCTTCTTCAGCTCCTGACATTTCGTCTTGACTCTGAGTTGACACCCTCATCTTGTCTCATGCAGTATGTTCTCTCCATGTAGTATGGCTGCTGAATATATCTTCCTTGATGTAAGGTACCTGCTGCCCATTGTCATGGAGTGTCTCTCTCATTTCTGATACCTAAGCTGATATTTGGTAGGTCTAGCATGGCTGGGCCTGTCTCTCTCTCAAGAAGTTGTCCTCCATACTTGGTATCCAAAAATGAGAGACAGTTTGGAAAGGCAGCAAGTCTATAAACTGAAAGATACTTATTATGGTCAAGGCTTGAGTGTTAGACCACTGTTTCTGCCATATTCTCCTAATCTCAGGAATAGCTGACAATTTAGAAATGTGACAACACACCTTCATAGAAGTAATTGCAGAGAACATGTCATCATGTATAATCTACCATGAATATAAAACCTGACAATCAATGAATGTTTCAGTTCCCCAGTAACTCAAAAGATGGCATGGTTTCCATGAAGTCTCACACTGTCCTATCCCCAGTGCTGTTTGCACAATTTTACTTGTGTTAGTGTGTGTGACTTTTTTCAGGTGACCTCTACCTACATAAGAAACTATTTAGAGGACTTGTCCAATACTGAGTGTTTAGCTGAATGCAGAAAGGATCTAATTTTGACATTGTCTGAGAGTAGATGTTATACTTCCTCCTTTTATATAAAGAAGGCACGGCAACTGATACATCAGCTATGGTATGGAACTTTTTCTGTTTACTTTGATATTTGATAAATAAGAAGCATATTATTTATTTATATCACTACAAAATGCAAAATTTATGAATCCTAGCAATGCCTTTTTTTTTTTTTTTTTTTTTCTAAACCAGGTAAACAAGTGATGTCTAATTTTAGATACAGTTCCAGTATGAACCTTGGAGGTTATCAAAGAGATTATTACTCTATAGTCAGCACCTAATGCAATATGTGAAGTCTGCAGCAGAGGAATTAGGGAAGAATGACACTAAGAAATCAATATTATTTTTCAATGCAGCTGATTAAAAGCAAAATATTGAATTAGATGACAAAAAGCAAAATATTGAATTAGATGGCAAAATGCTTCCTAGGCATTTTTCTGCTCCTGGTAGGATGATCACACTCCAGTAGATGGCTGCAAATCAACAAATACTCTTCTGTTGCTATGATGAAATGCCATGACCAAGACAACTTAAAAAAGAAGCATTTAATTGGGGGCTGGCTTCCAGTTTCAGAGGGTGAATCCAAGGTCATCATGGTAGGGAACATGGCATCAGGCAGGCAGGAACAGTAGTTTAAAGACTATACTTTTAGGTAACAACTATGAGTCAAGGAGAAAGTCAGATGGAAAGGCATGAGCTTTTAAGACCTCAAAGCCCACTCCCAGTGACACACTTTCTCCAACAAGGCTATGCTTCCCAATCCTTTCCAAACAGATCCATTAACTGAGAACCAAACATTCAAATATGAGTGCATGGCGGCCATTCTCATTCAACCATCACACTGATGGTGCCAAATGTGGACAAAGGAAGCATGCAGCCTTGAAATGGCAATCATCCTGGCTTACGGAAACATTAAAATCCTCTTCAAACACTGTCATAAAATGGCCTATGATGAAATATCTCAACCAGGAGGAAATCTAAGTAGTAGCTGCTCTACTTTACTGAAAATGCCATAGGAAATCTGGTAGTGCTTCCTGACTCATAGCTACAAACATACAGGAAGGTAGAGAGGTAGGTAGGTAGGTAGGTAGGTAGATAGATAGATAGATAGATAGATAGATAGGTAGATAGATAGATAGAGATTTTTTTTAATCTTTTGATATTATAAATATAATTACATCCTTTTCTTCTTTCCTCACTTTAAACCCTCCCGTGTACCCTTCCTTGCTCTCTTCTATAATTGTTGTTACACATAAAACACACACACACACACACACACACACACACACACACACACACAACTGTCAAAGGTGCAGAGAATCTGAGACTAGAGAATGCTCAGTCCTAAAGGGCACATACATATGACATATTCTTTCCCAATCCTCAGTTGCAAAGAGGGGGCAGAAAGGGTGAAGGAGCCAGAGGTGGTAGATGAATACAAGGAAGTATTAGCTTTTGGACACAGCAATGAAACTGCATTTATGTCACAAAATGCTTGTAACAGAATGAATAAGACCCCTTCCAGGCCCAGGATGACCAAGTCCAAGTATGGAGATGGCAGTTAGGCACAAAAATACTCCCTGTAGCTGTGGAGCTGTTGGTAATTGGTTGCTGAGAGGAGAGGTAGTTTCCTCTAAGTGTCGTTCTTTGTAAGGCAACCATGTTTCAGCGCAAGACCACACACAGAAGAACACTTTACAAGTGCAGATTAGTCTTGTAGTTTCAAACAAACAAACAAAAAAGCAGGACACAAAATTGGGTGGAAAGGAAGAGAGGTATATATCTGGGAAGTGTTTGGGAAACACAGTGAATGTGATCAGAACATGTATAAAACTTTAGAAGAACTAATAAAAATTAAAAGATAGAAATATGAAATCAAAATGGAGTGTACTTCCAGGGATCCCTGAAAACTTGAGATAATTTATACCATAGACTTTATTTTGGAGAGTCACTGAGAGGCCAATAATTTTTTTGGGGTGTCATTTTGTCCTTTTTAGTTTTGTAAGCAAACTTTCAAGCCTTTTTTAATGGTTTGCTTACAAGTTAGAAATTTCAAAAGCATAAATAGCTTTGAAAATGAATAACAAACTAAATACTATGCACACCCATATTTTTTATGTATAAAAAATTACAACGCAGATTTATAGATCTTCATTTTGTGGGTATTTAAGTAGTGTGCAATGTACGTTACTCATACCGTAGGTTTGCAATACAGTAAAACCTCTGTGACTCACTCAAAGTAGTGAAGAAAATTCATCCATCTAGCTGGGTGGTGGTGGCACACCTTTAATCCCAGCACTCAGGAGGCAGAGGCAGGCAGATCTCTGTGAGTTCAAGGCCAGCCTGGGCTACAGAGTGAGTTCCAGGAAAGACTCCAAAGCTACACAGAAAAATCCTGTCTTAAAAAACTGATAATAAAAATAAAAATAAAGACCTAGTAAAACATTAGCTATGTCAATTCTGAAGTAAAGAAAGTAGAATTTCTGTTACACATTTAAAAGAGAATACTTCTCATGGAGAATTATGGTACTAATGCAAGACTACATCACATACAGTCAGTGAACAACTGATGCAGACCACTCTCTGGACCTTAGTAAGCTCTGAAGGAGGAAGATGGTATAGATATGAATCAGAAAAAAGCAAGCTGCTGTGGAGATCACTCAGTGAATAAAATGCTTGCTGCCCAAGCATGAAGGCCTGAATTTGGATCCCCAGTAGCCATTTAAAATCCATGTGTGGCAGTGTGTGCCTCTAACTTCTACAATAGGATGCTGTGGATATCGCTCTGTGTAAATAAAGTTCTGATTGGCCAGTGGCCAGGCAGGAAGTATAGGCGGGACAAGAGAGAAGAGAATTCTGGGAAGTAGAAGGTTGGAGAGAGACACTGCCAGCTGCTGCCATGAGAAGCAACATGTAAAGACACTGGTAAGTCACAAGCCATGTGGCAAAGTATAGATAAGCAGAAATGGGTTAATTTAAGATAGAAAAAGTAGATAACAAGAAGCCTGCCACAGCCATACAGTTTGTAAACAATGTAAGTTTCTGTGTGCTTTCTTGGTTGGGTCTGAGCGACTGTGGGACTGGAGGGTAAGAGAGATTTGTCCTGACTGGGCCAGGCAGGAAAACTCTAACTACAATAGGAAACAGACGAGAAGGTCTTGGAAGCTCTCTCACCATCCAAGCTTGCTAATCCAGAAAACTCCAGGTTCAGCAAGAGACCCCCATCTCAAAAATAATGTAGAGAAACAGTTGAGAAACTCATCCATACATAAGTCTCTGCCCCCCCTCAAGGCCTGCCTGGGGAAAGTGTTCCCCACTACATATACACAGCCATATATATACAAACATGCACATACACATATATATGTACACACACACTAAACATTTCAGTTTATCATTTATCTATCATCTATCAATCATCTTTTTATCATCTATCTATCTATTATCTAATCATTTGATACCTTCAAATAGGTGTGAATATGATGGAGAAAATTGTAATGAATATAAAACTTATAGGAAGCTGAGGGGAAATGTTTTAGAAATCAGTTATTGTTAAATTAGAGGTTTGAGCTAAAATAACTCAAAGAAAATTTTAGAACATGACTAAATATGTTTTTTTTTCCTGAGGGCCACATTGATATATTGCTCTCTTTATCTTTATATATGTCTTTATTAACACCTGTCAACCTATATGTTTATATTTGGCCTCTTTAGATTTAATCTTTGACTATGAAGAAGTAGGAAGTTATCATTACCTTTAGATAATTACTTTTAGCTGGAAACATGGAGGGATTTTTTTGGGATCTCACAGAGGTTAGTGCTTTTTGGGTCACCAACTGAGCCATATTATTGAATGGCTAGGGTTGAATTCTACCCCCCCCCCACTAAGGAGATCAGTGGAACTTTGCCTTCTCTGCCCTGAGGTGTAACAGGAAACAGGTTAGAATTTGATTATTTCCCATGCTTCCATGATGAACATGGCCTGTGATGGCAGACACACACAGAGAAAGGGCCACTAGTCAAGAGCATAGTCTGGAGTGACACACTTGCAAGCCAAGAAGTACCAAGGAGAATGGGAACTGTAAGAAGCTGGAGGAAGTGAGGGGAGAGTCTCCTCTCCATCTTCTGCAAGGAGTGTGGCCCTGTACCATCTTGAATGTGGACCGCAAGAGTGAATTTCTGTGCTTTCATGTAGCCCAGCTGAAAATTGATGCCTCAGCAACAGTGAAGGCTATTACAACAGGGATATGAGCCAAGGTCACCAATTAGTTTTATCTTCCCTTAAATATTGCTTTTATAATAAAGTTATAAGAGGTTCAATGATATAGTATAATTAAGAGAGTTGGCCTAAAGCAATTTTAGTTCCTGCTACCAAAGTGACTTTTGTGGGTCAAATAAAACTGCAAAGGTCCATCATCAGGGTTAAAATAATGAGGAGAGCAAGGATGAGAAAAAAGTAATAGTTGAATGTACTTTGTACAATACTTTCTTCATTTGTATCTTCCCATTACTTTTGTATGTAGTACTTAGTTGAGTGTAGGAAATACATTGAGTTCAACAGATGTGTTTTTCTGAATGAAAATAACCAAAGGTTTAATCCAAGGGTAATTAAGTAAGCACATATCCCTTACATTCTCAAAAAAAAAAGGGCTAATGAATATTGTTATTTTGTGGAATGAGAACATTTGAAATTATTCAACAGTTTTTAATAATATATATTGCAATGAGCTGTAGTCATTACATTGTACAACAGATCTACTATTTTAAGGTTTGTATCCAGTGACCAGCATCTTTTCAGCATTAAATTCTTCCTCAACTCTGGGGATTGCCATTTTAATCTTCATGTCTATAAGATCAATATTTTAGAGCTTTTAAGTTTTGTTTTTGCAGCTTAAAGAAGTATGTCTCAGGTCATTTACATAGTATCTAATGTCAGAATTGTATTTTTTTAAAAATTTAAAGATTTAAAAAAATTATGTTTATGTGAATTAGTACTATTATCCTTGTATGCATGCATGTGTACCACATACGTGCTGGTGCCAACAGAGGTCAGAAGAGTGTATGAGATCCCTTGGAACTATAGTTAAGGGTGTTTGTGAGCCATTGCACAGGTGCTGGGACCCATACTCTGACCTTCTGCAGTATCAACAAGTGACCTTAACTGCTGAGCCCCAGAACTCTCTTCTTTTCAATGTTGAATATTCTTCTAGTCTCTCTATGCCAGTTTATTTATCATTCATCCTTTAATTGATCCTTAGTTTGATTCCCTGTCTTGGGAATACTATGAATAATGGTACAATGCATATAGAAGTACAGATACCTTTTTGACACGTTGATTTCTGTAAACAGAGGCAGATTTTTCCCATCTCAACTGCCTGGTCCCAAATAAACACACAAAAGCTTATATTAATTACAAAATGTCCTGCCAATAGTTCAGGCTTGTTATTAACTAGCTCTTTCATTTAAATTAACCAATTTTTATTTATCTATGTATTTCTACATGGCCTGTGGCTCTACTGGTCCTCTGGCATTTTGTTTCTTGGGCAGCTTGCTCTCATCTCTCTCCTGACTCTGCCCTTCTTCATCCCAGTTCTCAGTTTGATTGTCTCACCTAACTTTATCTTGCCTTGCTATAGGCCAAACAGCTTTATTATTAACCAATGATAATCATACATATTCACAGCATACAGAAGGATCACCCCACAACAGATTTCACTTAAATAGGCTATAAGTTTCTTTCCTGGGTCATAGTGTACATTTTTGGAACCTCAGTCCTAGTTTCAAGAATGACTCTATCACTTTATTTTCCCCCAAGTATTCAAGGAGGCCTCCCTCCTCTTTAAGAAACACCCCTTTGCTTATATTGTTACCTTTCATAGTTTTGGTAAAAAGCATTTTGATAAGTATGAGGCCACATATCCTTTGGTGTATAATTTTGTATTTTCTATGGAAATGTAAAATTATTCTGGTAATAATAGATTTGACATGTTGGTTAAAGATATGCAATGTCTCCAGTTTTACTTTTTTTTTTTTTTTTTTTGTCCTCAGCCCTCACTTGGAGTTTAGTGCCCGAATGTTTCAAGTGTGGGTTCTGTTTCACCCAGTGGTCTGGAAGCTTCTTGAAGTTAACTCTCACGCTTTCCTTCATTTGGGTGTCCCAAACCACGCCGGTTCTTCCCACAGACCTGCTTCTCTCCCTCACCCTTAAGCTGCATCAGTTCCCAAATCTTTTTTTTTCCTTTTTTTTCAAATTTAACTTTTTTTTCTTTATTATTATGTGTTTTAAATTTTATACATCAGCTATGGGTTCCCCTTTCCTCCCCTGTCCCGCCCCCACCCCTACCTTTCCCCCATCCCCTCCCCTCCATTCCCATGTCCTCCAGGATCAAGGCACCCCTGAGGATTAATTTAAACCTGGTGGATTCAGTACAGGCAGGTCCAGTCCACTCCTTCCAGGCTGAGCAAAGCGTCCCCGTGTAAGCCCAAGGTTCCAAACAGCCAGCTCATGCACTAAGGACAGATCCTGGTCCCACAGACTGGATGCCTCCCAAGCAGATCAAGCTATTCAATTGTCTCACTTATCCAGAAGGCCTGATCCAGCTGGGGGCTCCACAGCCTTTGGTTCATAATTCATGTGCTTCCATTCATTTGGCTATTTGTCCCTGCACTTTTTGCAATCTTGGATTCAACAATTCATGCTCTTGCAGACAGTTTTACTCTTTTTACTTAAGATTAATTCATCTAATTCAAATCCTAGGAATTTTAGATTTGGATATATATATATATATATATATATATATATATATATATATATATGTACATACATGAAAATTTCATTGTTATTTTCATAGGAATCAACTGATTCTGTGACTAAGCGGGGGTAATATGGACATTCTAAGAATATTCATTTTTCTGAGACATGCATGATATGCTCTATTTGTGTTTCCTTGGGTTTCTTTCATAAACATATTTTATTTGTTGTGTATGTGCAGGCATGTGAGTTTTTGTATATATGCACATGCTTGTGCTCATGTAGGAGGAAGCTAGAAGAGGATGTTAGGTGTCTTCCTCTATCATTCTCCACAATATCGCCATGAGGGAGGTCCTTTTGCTGAACTGAAAGCTTGCTGTTTGAGCCAGACTGACTAGCTGTGGGCCACTGAAATCCAACTGTCTCTGCCACCTCCTCTAATGCTGTTACGGGCACATGCAGACAGGTCTCTGATTGTATGTGTGTACCAGAGATTCAAACTCAGGTCAGCATGCCTGCACAGAAAGTACTCTTCTCTTCTCCATGGATTATCTTCTCGACCCCTCATGACTGTTTGAGACCTTTCCATGTATAGCTCTTTCATTGAATAGATCTATAACTATTTATGAATATTATTTTATAGTTATTGAGATTGAGATCAATTTCTTGATTTCTTTTTGCTTAGTTCTTTGCTAATGTATATAAATGATACTGATTTTTACATGTTGATTGTATTCCCTAAGATTGAATTGATTAGTTCTAAAAGATCTTTCTTGAAACCTTTAAGCTTTCTATATACAAGATCACATTGCATGAAAACATGGCCAATTTAACTTTTTCCTTTTCAATTTGAATGCATTGGTGTTAGATAGTATCCTTTTTCTAACTGTTCATTTGCGATTTTCTATAATAGAAGGACGATACTGTGCTTTCTTGTTTTGTTTTTATTCTTAGGGAACATTTTTTCCAACTTCATTAGAGTATATGGCACTTTTTCTGAATTAGTCATACTGTCTTTTGTTGAGCTGAAGTATATTTCTTATATGTGCAATTTGGTGACAGAAGGATGTTGAATTTTGTTACATGATTTTTGTGTTGATGAAATTATTATATGTTTACTTTCCTTTTAATAATATAGTACATTTACAAATTTATCTTTTTTGAGCTAACCTTTGATCCTTAGGAAATATCCAACTTAATAACAGTTCTTTGGATAGGCTGTTGAAATCAGTTTGCCATTGTTCTGTGGAGGACATCTATGCTCATCAGAAAACTGTTAAGTAGCTTTTTTGTATCAGCTCATGAAGTATTTCCTGCAATGACAGTATATGTTATGATTGACTTATTCTTACATGTTTCAAGGTTTGTATTTTCTGTCTTCTAGGGTCAGGTTGTATGTGTCTAGGAATTTGTTGATTGCTATTAGATTATTAAATTTGATGCCAAGTAATTGTCCATGCTGATCTGTCATGGTCTTTTACATTTAAGTAGCATCAGCATCAGTACTTCAAGTATACGTAGATTTGAGTGTTCTTTCTCTCTCTCTTTTCTTAGTCTTGATAAATGTTAATTTTTAGGAACTTGAGAGAGAGTTTGTGGATTGACATGTTCTATTTTACAAAATATTCCATTAAGAATATGCATTTTTTCTTTGTTGGATGAGATAGCCTGTGAACGTATGTTAGGGCTAATTGGTCTACAATAGAGATTAAGTGTGTTGTTATTGTTGATCTTCTTTCTGGATTATCTGTGGTGTTGCATATTCATTTTTAATACAGTTGTACAAAAGACCCAAGGAGCACAAAGTCCTGCGTTTAAGCTTCATTTTCTACCACATTTCTTTTGTGTGTGGTTTTATCTTTAGAAAACACTCTCCCCTCAGCACATTCACTCAACTCTTATTAACAGTTTTATGACTCTGGGATAAATAACTTAGTGAACTTACATTTATCAAATTTGATTGCTTTGAATAAAAAAAGATCATGTATGGTAAAGGTGGTTAGTTACTTTAAAAAGTATGATTGTGGTTAGTTACTTTAAAAAATTCCATGGTGTGGCTAATAATAATTTCTAAAACTTTTTTTTTTCTCTTCTTAAAAGTTCACATAATATTGTATTTTTTAGTGTGTGTGTGTGTGTGTGTGTGTGTGTGTGTGTGTGTGTGTGTACATGGATCAGGATAATGGGGAAGTATTCAAGAGCTGAGTGATCAGGCTTAAATGACTCCTTTATCATTTTTACTTGCTGACTCTTCTTTTTGGCCCTCAAGAGTTTTTCCCACATCACCTAAATGTACTTCTTGTTTCTCCTTTTCTAAAATGTGTATAATATCTTTGAACAGTTTCCACCTTTGTTACCACATTGAATTTTTATTATGTCTCTCCATGTGGCATTTCTCTTGTGAAATCCTTAAGTCGGGGCTTCAACAATTGCAGCAACCAGCATAAATTTGGTGTTCATACATTCTGAGTGAAGTTGAGACTAAGAATATTATGAGAGAATAAAAGCACAGGAGATATCTGAATATCTTTTTCACAAAATGAAAGGTATGAACTTCCAGAGGATCAATGCTAAAGAAGATTGGTTTCTGAAATCAGTAAAGGAATTAAAACCCAGATATAGATTTGGCCTAGAGCCAGCCCTCTTAGTAAACATTTTTTTGTATCAGTCAGAACTTAAGTGAGCATTGAGCAGCTAGCTGTGGATGTTAGGCATTCAGAATGCTGACTTACCATGGCTTTAGCATGGTGAAAGAGAAAATGCAATGTAACATTTCCTAACTAGACTATGAACATTTAAAAATCATTCTGCTTAGTATTGCTTCCTTTTCATTCCTTTAGGCAATTAAACATGCTATGTGTCATGCCACCAAAGTACTCTCTAGATCAAAAGGGCTTTTTGATGTTCCAGAGTCTCATTTCTCTCTTGAGATTATTTCATAATGGTTTATGTATGGGTCAGCGTTTGGAGGAGGAGACAAGAATACAAAGTGGTTCTCATATCCTGGTACACCCATTGCTTGCTCTGCAGAAGAAGCAAATTAAAAGCTTCCCAGTCCTGAGAAAAGGAAATCTTCAGAGTATCAAAGAATAGCATAACATAAAATATTTTATCAGATATGCAATTCAATTAATAATGAATGCTATTTAATAAAAATGAAGAATTCATACATAAAACATCCTGAGAAATTTGGGGTGTGGTACTAATTTTATTAATTTTTACAATTTGTTATTTTTATATTATGAACTACATGACAAATCTGAACAATAAAGAAGCAACCTATTTATGATATTTTTCCCCTTCTGAAATTCAAATTTCTGGATTCCATCTAAAAATTATGAGGACGGTGTTTTTTCCCTTTCTGCTTATACCTATGTGAAATGAGGATAGTGAGTGACTTACTTTGTATGAAATAAGCATTCAGTACTCATTAATTTGGTACTGCTTGTAGAGGTTCAGTGAGAAATTTAAACCAAGCATGTGAAAATGTCATTCATGTGAAACTATGAGGAGACAAGCTCATGGAAGGTGAATGGGTCAAGAGGCCAGAACGGAGCCATATGAGGGAAGCAAAACCTCAGTAGACACGAATGTACTCAGCTCATCTGTTTATCTCAATCTTGGTCTTTATGGAATTTTGAGAGGCAGATTTTGCTGTTTCTAGGGTTGTCCATGGGATCTTGTCACAGTAGCTTGAGAATAGTACAAACTTCACCCTTCTCCTCATCAGTCCTGGATGGAGATGTTGCTTCTAATTGACTTTATTCAATGGAATGTCACAGAAGATTCTGAGAAATTGGGAAGAAAAATAAAAGCCAGACTTCCCATTCTCCCCACTTTTCCCTTCTCATGGATACACTGTACTTTGGACCACAGCTTTAATATTGTGGAATCTGCAGAAATAAAGGATTCCTATGTATAAATGTTTCTTCTTGTTCCTTTAATCCTTTGTGTATCTCTAATTCTTCAGCTTTGTTACTGGCACTCATCTTTACTGATCTCTCATACATTCTCCTCCTCATTAAATGTTTGGTATTTGACTTGTGTTCTTTCTCACTTTGAATATTTAGATCAGCTATCATCAGTTATCTTTATCATCAACCCCACAAAAAAACCAGCCAAAAATGCTTTATTATTTTTTAATTCTGAATCTAAATATTATTTCCCTAAGGTTGCCTGTGAAAAAATCAGGGCAAGTTTTGCATAGATAACTAAAGGTCTAAATTAATGATGTCAGAAATAATAAATAAATTTCCCCAGAGACAGAAATGTTCAACACATAGATAAGTACATAAAAGTCAAGAATGTAATAGGATTGGAATAGAGATGCATTCTTAATGTCCATTGACAGCTGGGCAATAAAAGATGAAATTGACCAGATGTTTTTATCTGACATGAAAGAAGCAACAGAGTAAAGATCATCCCACCTGATGAAATGTCATCGTTTACCAGGGGAAGAAACAGAGACCAGTGAAGAAGAGTGTCCCTTGTGAAAATGCCATCAGAGCAGGGCAACCCAGAGACAAAGGAGAAAGGTCAAAGAAGAAATCAGGTGTCAATGGTCCAGGAAACTCCCTTTCCTTGGGAAATAGTGTCCTCTTTGGAATTCTTTGTATACTAATGAAATATATGTTATTTTAAAATATTTTTTTATATATTTAGTGTTCACACCAATAATTTTTTCTCTACATTTACTTCATTTAGTGATTATTACAAGAGTAGCATTTAAATATAACCACTTGTAAAGCATTAATCACTTATTCTCTTACATGTTTCAATTAAAAATCATAATTTTCATAAAATGACAATTTTTATACATATCTAGAAGTTTTCTTTTGTTAGGAAATCTTGTATTTCAAAGATTATAAAAAAGAAAATGCAAAAAGAAGGTAGAAAGTACTGCAGGGAATATTAGGATCACATCTTCCCCTAGTTGGCTAAAGAAATCCATGACTGACATTGTGATTGTGTAGAGATTACAAATCATGCTTTACAGATTGCGTATTTAGTATAGACCCTAAATACCAAAAGGATCTAAAAAAATGAGGGTAACCAGGAGAAATAGAACAGAGCTTAAAAAACTGAAGGGCTAGGTCATTTGAGAAACCACCAGATTCCTGTTTATTCTCCATGCCAAAAATGTGCGTTGTCACAAAGAACGATTTGCAAATGAATAATTTAGTGGAAACAGAATTATTGAATTAGATAAATTGGGGAGCAGAAAAGGGACATCTTGGGTCTTCCGGAAACAAAACAACATCTTCTGTGGAATAAGGCTCTTGTAAACTGTAAAAATTTGTCACATGAATTGGTTTAATGAAATGCTGATTGGACAGTAGCCACGCAGGAAGTATAGGTGAAATTCTATAACTGAAATTCTTTCAATTATAGAAGTATAATTGAAATTCTTTAAGTGAAAAAAAATAATAGATATAAATTAAGACAGATTCAAATAATTCAAATAAGTTCTGAGAGCAGAAACCTTCAGGCTCACTGATTACTACTCACTACTTAGCCCAAAGTGAAACTGGGTGATGAGTAGACAAATAACAGAGCCACTTCTGAGGTCACATGGTGGGGAGATGAAGGGTTGTCAGAAGAAGGATGAGTTCAGATTTGAGTATGTGGACTCTCTGTTCCTGTTGAATATCCAGATGGAGTTCCTTCCTGATGCTTTGAAATTCAATGTGAAGCTTAGGGGAACAGAAGAAGGTGGTGGGAGAAACTAACCTAAGAGAAATAAGCCTCTGTCATATATTTTAATTTAATCATTTTGGTTTTACTTCCTTGGACTTACTTTGTTCCTCTGCTCTCCTAATCTGGAGATTTATTTATGTTTTATTATCAAGCTTCTTTTTATCTGAAATATGACTTCACATATTTTAGTATAGTCTGCCAACTTGAAAGTAGTATTTTCAATGTTATTAATTAGGTTAAATATTACAGACCTAAGATTTACTTGGATGTATGCTATTATAAACACACACACACACACACACATACACATACAAACACACTCTCTCTCTCTCTCTCTCTCTCTCTCTCTCTCTCTCTCTCTCTCCCCCTCCCTCCCTCCCTCCCTCCCTCCCTCCCTCTCTTCACACACATATATTTTTTAAATAAGGTTTCCTTTTAGGAAAACTTAAATTTGCATGGTCATTGAGAAGATAGTTTGGAGTTTTCCAATGTCACTGAGGTATCTCTTTACTCAATTTGACTTTCTATAGTAATTGTATTAATATTAATCTCCTTTACAAGGAGAATGAGAAAGGTTAACATCCAACAAAGAGTAAGGATAAGAATGCACTTTATTCATGAAGATATAAAACTAATTGTTTAGATAATTTTAACTCTGTCCTTCTGTTCTTTTTTGTGGTATATAAGTGCATAAGTAAAGATCTTTTCCTATTCTGTAGGCTGTTGCTTTGTCTTGTTGACCATGTCCTTTGCTCTACAAAAGCTTCTCAGTTTCAACAGGTCCCATTTATTGATTGTTTCTCTCAGTGTCTGTGCTACTGGTGGTATATTTAGAAAGTGATCTCCAATGCCAATGCGTTCAAGACTACTTCCTACTTTCTCTTCTATTAGGTTCAGAGTAACTGGATTTATGTTGAGGTCTTTGATCCCCTTGGACTTAAGTTTTGTGCATGGTGACAGATATGGATCTATTTGCAGCCTTCTACACATTGACATCCAGTTATGCCAGCACCATTAGTTGAAGATGCTTTCTTTATTCCATTGTACATTTTTGGCTTCTTTGTCAAAAATTATATGTTCATAGGTGTGCAGGTTAATGTTAGGGTCTTCAATTTGATTCCATTGGTCCACATGTCGCTTTTTATTCCAGTACCAAGTTGTTTTTATTATGGTAGCTCTATAGTAGAGCTTGAGGTCGGGGATTGTCATGGCTCCAGAGGTTCTTTTATTGTATAGGATTCTTGGGCTATCCTGGGTTTTTTTGTTTTTCCATATGAAGTTGAATATTATTCTTTCCAGGTCTGTGAAGAATTGTGTTGGTAATTTGATGGGGATTGCGTTGAATCTGTATATTGCTTTTGGTAAGATTGCCATTTTTACTATGTTAATCCTGCCTATCCATGAGCATGGGAGATCTTTCCATTTTCTGACATCTTCTTCAATTTCTTTTTTCAGGTACTTAAAGTTCTTATCATATAGGTCCTTCACATACTTAGTTAGAGTAAACCCAAGGTATTTTATATCATTTGTGGCTATTGTAAAGGGTGATGTATCTCTGATTTCCTTCTCAGACTGTTTGTCTACTGTATATAGGAGGGCTACTGATTTTTTGAGTTGATCTTGTATCCTGCTATGTTGCTGAAGGTGTTTATAAGCTGTGTCAGTTCCTTTGTTGAATTTTTGGGGTCACTCATGTATACTATCATGTCCTCTGCAAATAGGGAAAGCTTGACTTCTTCCTTTCTAATTTATATCCCCTTAATCTCCTTATGTTGTCTTATAGCTCTGGCTAGAACTTCAAGTACTATATTGAATAAGTAGGGGGAAAGGGGACAGCCTTGCCTTGTTCCTGATTTTAGTGGTATTGCTTTGAGTTTCTCTCCATTTAGTTTGATGTTGGCTGTTGTCTTGCTGTAGATTGCCTTTATTATGTTTAGATATGTTCCCTGTATTCCTGATCTCTCCAAGACTTTTATCATGAAGGGGTGTTGGATTTTGTCAAATGCCTTTTCTGCATCTAGTGAGATGATCATGTGTTTTTATTTCCTTGAGTTTGTTTATATGGTATATTACATTGATGGACTTTTGTATGTTGAACCACCCTTGCATCCCTGGGATGAAGCCTACTTGATCATGGTGGATAATTGTTTTGATGTGTTCTTGGAATCTGTTTGCCAGTATTTTATTGAGTATTTTTGCATCATTGTTCATGAGGGAGTTCTACTATAGAGCTACTGTAATAAAAACAGCTTGGTTCTGGCATAAAAACCTACATGTGGACCAATGGAATCGAATTAAGGACCCTGACATTAACCCGCACACCTATGAACATATAATTTTTGACAAAGAAGCCAAAAATGTACAATGGAAAAAAGAAAGCATCTTCAACAAATGGTGCTGGCATAACTGGATGTCAATGTGTAGAAGGCTACAAATAGATCCATGTCTATCACCCTGAACAAAACTTAAGTCCAAGGGGATCAAAGACCTCAACATGAATCCAGTTACTCTGAACCCAATAGAAGAGAAAGTAGGAAATAGTCTTGAATGCATTGGCATTGGAGATCACTTTCTAAATATACCACCAGCAGCACAGACACTGAGAGAAACAATCAATAAATGGGACCTGTTGAAACTGAGAAGCTTTTGTAGAGCAAAGGACATGGTCAACAAGACAAAGCAATAGCCTATAGAATGGGAAAAGGTCTTCACCAACCCCACATCTGACAGAGGGCTAATATCCAGGATATATAAAGAGCTCAAGAAATTAGACATCAAAATGCCCAACAGTCCAATTAAGAAATGGGCTATAGAACTAAACAGAGAATTCTCAACAGAGGAAATTTAAATGGCTGAAAGACATTTAAGGAATTGCTCAACATCCCTAATTATCTGGGAAATGCAAATCAAAACAACTCTCAGATACCACCTTACACCTGTCAGAATGGCTAAGATAAAAAACACAGAAGACAGCTTATGCTGGAGAGGATGTGGAGCAAGGGGAACTCTCCTTCACTGCTGGTGGGAATGCAAGCTTGTACAGCCACTTTGGAAATCAATATGGTGCTTCCTTAGAAAATTGGGAATCCATCTCCCCCAAGATCCAGCTGTAGCACTATTGGGCATATACCCAAAGAATGCTCAATCATACCACAAGGGCATTTGCTCAGATATGTTCATATCAACATTGTTTGTAATAGCCAGAACCTGGAAACAACCTAGTTTGCCCTTCAACTGAAGAATGGATAAATAAAATATGGTACATATACACAATGGAGTACTACTCAGCAGAGAAAAACAATGACACCATGAGGTTTGTAGGCAAATGGATGGATCTAGAAAAAATCATCCTGAGTGAGGTAACCCAGACCCAGAAGGATGAACATGGTATATACTCACTCTTAGTAGGATACTAGATGTAAAACAAAGATGATTAGACTGCTACACAACTCCAGGAAGGCTACCTAGAAAATGGGACACTAGGAAAGACACAAGGATCGCCCAGTGACAGAGAAATGGAGGAGATCTACATGAACAACCTGGATGACAATGGGAGTAATGAAGGGCAAGATTTGAGGGAAAGAAAGCTTAGGGGAGCAGGAGATCCCAGCTGGATCAAGAGCAGAAAGGGAGAACAAGGAATAACAGACCATGATAAATGAAGACCACATGAGAACAGAAAGAAGCAAAGTACTAGAAAGGTTCCCAGAAATCCACAATGATACATCCTCTGTAGACTGCTGGCAATGGTTGAGAGAAAGCCTGATCTGACCTAGTCTGGTGATCAGATGGCCAAACACCCTAACAGTCATGCTGGAACTCTCATCCAATAACTGATGGAAGTGGATGCAGAGATCCTTGGCCAGGGCCCAGGTGGAGTTCCAGGAGTCCAGTTGTTGAGAAAGAGGAGGGACTGTAAGAGTATGAATTGTTGAGGCCAAGATTGGAAAAGCACAGGGACAAATACCCAAATGAATGGAAGCACATGAATTATGAACCAAAGGCTGTGGAGCCTCCAGCTGGAGCAGGCCCTCTGGATAAGTGAGACAATTGAATAGCTTGAACTGTTTGGGAGGTATCCAGGCAGTGGGACCTGGACCTGTCCTTAGTGCACGAGCTGGCTGTTTGGAACCTGGGGCTTGCACAGGGACACTTTGCTAAGCCTGGAAGGAGGGGACTGGACCTGCCTGTACTGAATCCACCAGGTTTAAATGAATCCCCAGGGGTGTCTTGGTCTTGGAGTACGTGGGAATGGAGGTGAGGGACTGTGGGCAATGTGGGGGCAGGGGCAGAAGGAGAGAGGACAGGAGAACCCATGGCTGATGTGTAAAATTAAAACACAAATATAAAAAATAAAAAAGGAGAAAAAAATAAAAAAATAAATAAATGCATACGTATGTAACTGATAGTAAAAGTGTGAAATCTTCAGTGAAGCTACATGGTTTCATAGTGACCAGTGTCTACTGTGATATTTTGGACTGGGCGAGTGTTTGTGTGAGTGGCTACCTTAATCTAGCTGAGTGATATTTTGATTTATGATTTTGCTACAATAAAGTAGTGTTTATATTTAAAACCTCAGCCAGTATTGATGGCTCAGTATTAATTGAAGCTGGTTCCTTATTTTGACCCCTTGGTTTTTATCCAAACTGATTTTCCTCTTCCAGGATTCCATCCAAGATGCTGCATCAAGATTTCTCACCATGTGTCCTTCAGCTTTTTCTTTATTACAGTTTATCATTTGTGTTTGTTCTGCATATATCTGTTCATCTGCCTGTGTCTGTCTATGTGTGAATGTGTGCATGTTTTCTGTGTATATGTGTATGTAGGCAAATAGGTAACTGTGTGGAGGCCAAAGGTTGACTTTGGGTGATGCTTCTCAGGAGCCATCCAATTTGTTTTTTGAGGCTTCTACTGACACACAAGGCCCACCAATTAGTTTAGACTGTTTGGCCAGTGACCTCCACGTCTCCACTTGTTTCTATATCCTCAGAGGTGGGATTACAGGTGCATGCCACGTCAGCTTTTATTTGTTTATTTTATAATTTCAAATGTAGATACTATATTTGGATCCTTTTTCTAGTTCTTTCCTCCCTTCAACTCTTCCTTGTGTCTTCTCTAACCCCAGTCAGACCTGTTGCTCCTTTTTCTTTATTTACACATTATATATGTGTGTATGTGTCATTTTATACATATAATAAATATGTTAATATAAATTATGTATATGTCAATATATTTATAATTTGTCAGTGTAGCCTGTGGAGTCGTCAATTTAGTGTTACTTTCATGTATGTGTTTTTAGTGCTGACCATTTGGATTAGATCACTTGCCAGGGGCCTTTTCCCTGGATAAGACTGATTATCTTTCTATCAGCAGCCATTACTTGCCTGTAGAGTTCCCCATCTACTTAGACACGTCTACCAGTGTTGTCATTGTGCGAGTCTTGTTTTGTTGGCCACATTTTTGAGATTCTACAATGGCAGCTCCCTTGTCATATATAGAAGGCACTGTCTCATGGCTAACTTCCTGGTCCTCTAGCTGTCACAATTTTTTCTGGCCCCTTTTCCCTAATGTCCCCTTGGTCTTAGAGTAGGGATTATGTTGCAGAGCACCTTGAAGTCATTTGTTCTCTTGACTTTGACTAGTTGTGGATGTCTGTGGTGGTCTCTGCTGCAAAAAGAAGCTTCTTTGATGAAAGGTGAGAACTACACTTATCTGTGGATATAAGAGTAAGGATTTAGAATAGATTTTGAAGTGGTACTGGTTTAGGAAAATGACAGTAATATATTCTCCTTTAGAGTCCATGACCGTAACAGCCATGGGTAGTTGATTAGATTTACAGTACCAGGCATGAAATCCCTTCTACTGAGCAGGTTTTAAGTTCAACTGGGCAGATATTGGTTACACTCAAGATGTAAAAGCCAACATTGTCCCATTTGGGATATCTTGCCATTCCAGTCATTGTTGTGGTGCCTGAGCTTGCATATTAGTCTTTACAGAGATGCTGGAAAATACTTGCTGTGTTTCCTGGACATCTTATTTGTCCTTGTCCCCTAGAAAGTTGACTGTGGGAATGGAGACATAAACAGTGCTCATATGAAATTTTTCCTTAGCTGTACTCTCTGGGAAATCCCAGGCAATGTTGAATGGAAATGATGAGGATTTGAGCCCCTGTGCTCCATCTAGATTAAAGACTTCTGTCTTTCATGATGATATATGATGATGTGAGATTTTCAGAGTTGCCCTTTGTCAGAGGAGCTTCCTTCTATTCCTACTTTGTTGAGTGTTTTTCTCAGGAACATGCTTGATGAGGTCAAGTGCTTTTATTGTGTCTGACGGGATGAATATTTTATGATGTTTACACTTAATTGATATGTTGAGTTACAGTGATAAACCCTGGTTGGTTGTACTGTACAGCATTTTAACATTTTAGGTATTCAGTTTGATAGTTTTTTATTGATTTTTAATGTGACTATATGTTACAAATTGGTCAGCTGTTTTCTGATAATTTAGATTTTGGTTAGTCTCATCAAAGTAGATGGGGCATGCTTCCTTTCAATTTTTGTGGGTACAAATGTATGTGTGTGCACATGTTCATGTGTGTGGAAGACGGAGACTGATATGGGTTGTCTTCCTCAATCACTCTCTACTATATGTTGAGACAGGGTCTCCCACTCTACTGGAAGCTTGCTCATTTGGCTAGCCTGAAGGACCCATGAATCACAGAGGTCCTCCTGTCTCTGGTTCCTCAGTGCTTGGATGCAGGTGTGCACTGTAATTCCTGAAGTCTTACATGGTACTAGAGATTGAACTCATGATTTTGAAGCAAGCTCTTTACTGGTTGAGTTGTCTTCCCAGCCACTTCATTTTCAATTTCTTTTGATGAGCATTGTCTTTTTTGATTTTTTTAGTTTAAGAGTCATGTGTCTTATATACTGAACTTCTTGGTAGTTTTGTCATCATGTGAAGAATAGTTGATCTAACTCAAAATTATCCTTTGTGTTAGGAACTTTTGAGAACTATCTTATTTTTAGGTGTGACATTTTCCTGCTTATTAAAACATTTGATCATTTTATAATATTAGAAATTCCTAGTGTTATGTCACATTAAAAAGGAAAAACATGGTAATTGTTTGTTAAAACAACTTATTTTTATATTCAAAAAGTAATGATTATTTCTATTATTAACTCCCCATTTTATCATTTTTCTTTAAATTATGAATATATAGATATCCACATTTATTTTTTGTAGCTTATTTTCTTTTACAGGTATTTTTCTGGTCACATGAATGTATTTGATATAAGAACTAACCATAGCTAACTCTATGATTTTATTAAGCAGCTTTAGTGAAAATCACAATGAAAGTTTAATTTATTTGAGACATGTGCTAACTTTCTGTGAGGAAGGTATTATTGCTATTAAGTTATACTGAAGAGCAAATGCACCTCGAAAGGGGTTCATGGCATCAGTACTCCACAATAAATTAAAGGTCTGAATTCACAGTATGTATTGCTAAATGTAGATACTTCCACACCACACCCTGTCTGCACACATGTGTGAATCCATCACGCAGGCATTGAATGGAGAACCTATTGTTGTGTTGAGGGATAAAATTACTAATGCCACAGCTCATTCCTGTTATAATTTCCTAACCTTTTGTTGAGCACACTGAGTCAGGCTGAGACAGGGAATACAGAAACTCTCTGCATCATTCACTTTTGATTTTTTTGTCCATTTGCCATCATTATTCCCTTGGTAGATACTTTAACTCAATACAGAATTCTTCAGTTCCAGTTTCTGGGGATTTGGAGGCACTGACAGTTAATCAGGAGGTGTGAAAAATGTAACTTCATTTTCTTTCTGACATCCAGGGTTTTTGCTCAGGCTGTAGCTATTTTTAAAGCACAAAAGACACAAATATATTATTTGTTCTTTTTCCAGCCACGTGATTTAATAGAAATGAATGTTTCTGGCTTAGTTTTATAATGAGTTTGAAATAATAGATTGTCTACAATTTATCTCATGATTCAAATGACTGATAGAATGATAGTCTCAAGACAATTTCAGATGGTGAAACATTTTTTTCTTTATGCTGAGAAGTCAGACTTTGTATTTAAATAAATATTAGCATTTTCTTCATTCAGTAACTTGGGCATTTGTTCCCATTTCTGCTAAAGAGTAGTCAGTCTGGGAACAAATGGAATATAGCTCTCTTCCCATTCTGGAACTCTTTCATTATTGCTACAGGTGTCACCTTGCTGGTTAAAGGTCACCCCAGCTCTCTCCTCCACCTGGATATCATCTCAGCTGCATTAACCAAGTAAGAACCTGACAGGTATAGCATTTGCTTTTTGAGATACTCAAGGTAAATATTTGTATTGCAGTTTCAGAAAGAATTGATTCATATTTCAGGAGCATGGATACTTTGTACTTTTGGCTTCTTTTTTTTTTTTTAATAATAAAAAACTTATTTGTTTTCTGTGGTACTAGAGATTGAATTTGGATCTTGCAGGTGATAAATGACGCTTCTGTCACTAAATCACAACCACAGTCCCCTATTTTCATTTACTAGTGTCTCATGGCCTGTCTGTAAGTCAGGGGACAATGCATGGGAAAAGTAGAAAGAAAATATGAAGACCGACTGGGGAGGCCCACACCCACAGGGGCTGTTTTAATTATGTGCCTGGACTTCTAACTTGCAGGGGCTGTTGTATTCCCTTCTTTGACATGGCTAAAATTAACTCCTCTATAATAAAAAGTATGGGCATTAAAATATCATTGCTGAAAAAGAAAGCTTAATGAACAAATAATTGAATGCCAAGAAATAATCATTGTATAGACTACCCCTTGGGCTTTTGATTAACCCCCAAACCCTCCTATACATGGGTTATAACCAGAGAAAACTCTTCACACAAAAATTGTCTGCTTCTCTGCTCTATTCTATCTGTGCTAAAAAGAAACCATATGCAACATTTTGTGTGATTGCATTCTATTTCGTGCAAATTCACAAATTTGTACACATGTTCCTTAATTAAGCCTTTGCTTTTCTTGCTTTCTTTATGTCTGTAGTGATATATTGTGAAGTGATCTTGATATATTTTAACAGCATCTGAATTTATCCTTCTGGTTCTCCTATTGCTTTTTTTGCCTATGTTATGAAATGAAAACATTTTAAGTCAAAATATAATTTCTTTTTAAGGTTTACTTTTATCATTTTAAGTTATGCATATGTATGTGTGTTTCTATATGGGTATGTACATGTGAATGTCAGTGCCTGTGGAGGCCAGAAACATCAGATCCCCTAGAGATGGAGTTGCAGATCTGAGCTGTGAGCTGCCTGACCTGGTTGCTGGGAATTGAATTCAATTGTTCTGCAAAAGCAGTATGTATTCTTAATCACTGAGTCACATTTCCAGGCCCTCCAAATACAATTTCATTTATGACAAACAATAGGATTGGATTTTAAGAGTGGCAAGATCTTAGTAATGGGGTCCCTACATTGTAAAATTCTAAATGAATATATTTTTAAGTGGTTACACTTGAGGATCATTAATTATGACACATATAATCTGAGAGTAGTATGAGAGATCTTTTTAGTTTCTCCCTCACCCTTTCCTCCCAATCCCTCTCTCCCACTTCTCCCTTCCCCCATATCTCCTTCTCCCCTGTTTCCTTTCAGAAAAGGGCAGCCCTCCCAGGTATATGGCAATATGCAATAAGACTAAGAATATCCCCTCATATTAAGGCTGGATGTGCCAACTCAGTAGGAGGAAAAGGGTCCCAAAAGCAGGCAAAAGAGTCAGAGACAGCCCCTGCTCCCACTGTTAGGAGTCTCTCAAGAGAACCAAGCTACACAACCATAATATATACAGAGGACCTAGGTCAGACCCATGCAGGCTCCCTGATTGCCACTGAGTTCTCTGTGAGCCCCTGTGCACCCTGATTTGTTGATTCTGTGCATTTTCTTTTCATGCCCTTGACCCCTGTGGCTCCTACAATCATTCCTCCCCCTCTTCCCCAAGATTCCCCAACTCCACCTAATTGTTGTTATGAGTCTCTGCATCTGCTCCCATCAGTTATTGCTTTCTTCTTGGTTTTTTAGACTTTTGGAATTTGGGTGAATCAAACAATTTTGTTAATACCTGTTCTTCTTATTCTAGGAGTAAATCTTAAAATCTACTCTCACAGAGAAGCCTATATATATATATATATATATATATATATATATATATATGTGTGTGTGTGTGTGTGTGTGTATGTATATATATACACACACACATATATATATATATATACACATATACATATCAAAACAGAAATTTCTTTAGTTTCTACTCTCTAAGGTGAGACACAGATAGTTTAAGTAGAAGTTTAGCTAACAAAGCATGCACTCAAAAGGTGTATTGGAGTGGGCTTGCCCAAGGTGAGGAACAGTCCTATAAAAAGTATGCTGTAGCCAGGTAGTGGTGGCGCATGCCTTTGATCCCAGCACTTGGGAAGCAGAGCCAGGCAGATCTCTGTGAGTTCGAGACTAGCCTAGTCTACAGAGCGAGATCCAGAACAGGCACCAAAACTACACAGAGAAACCCTGTCTCAAAAAAACAAACAAACAAAAGAAGTATGCTTTGGATTTTACAGGAGGTAGGTAGAATATTCCATGTGGTAAGGTGACTCCTCTTTTCATTCTCTTATCTTGAGAACCGAGTCTCCTTTTTAGGGTGTTCTGAAAATCTCACAAGGTGGGGAATAAAAACCATGGTGAAAATAATACTGCAATGAAGCCAGGGTCTTTAGAGATTGAAAACTCTTTGTCATGTGGCAGTTGGGAACGCACCCTGGTACTTCAGTTTCTGATGTAGATGCAGCTTCAAGAGTGTTTAGCTATAAAAGCACATTTGACACCAGGAGCCATAGCAGCCAAGGTAGAGCTGCAGTTTTCCCTGCTTACTCCATATCTAAGTGTTTGACTGCCTCATATCTGAATTAGCTTTTTTTAATTAAAATTTTTTTTTTATTCATTTTACATACCAACCTTAGATCTCTCTATCTTTCCTCCTCCCACCCCCCAGTCTTCCTCCTCAACCCACCCCCCTTCCCTCCTCTGACAAGGTAAGGCCTCCCATGGGGAGCCAGAAAAGCCTGGTACATTCAGTTGAGGCAGATCCAAAGCCCTTCCCCCTGCAGCAAGGCTGTGCAAAGTGTTCCATCACAGGTAATGGGCTCCAAAAAGCCAGCTCATGCACCAGGGATCAATCCTGATTCTATTGCCAGGGAGCTCCCGTAAGCAAATCAAGCTACACAACTGACTCCCTTATGTAGAGAGCCTAGTCCAGTCCCATGAAGGCTCCACAGGTGTTGGTCTAATTTTATGAGTTTCCACTAGCTTGGTTTAGTCGTCTCTGTACATTTCCCCATCATGATTTTGATGACCTTGGCTCATAGAATCCCTCTTCCCTCTCTTCAACTCCTGGAGCTCAGCCTGGTGTTTGGCTGTGGTCTGCATCTGCTTCCATCAGTTACTGGATGAAGGCTCTGTAACAGCTTTTCTTGTTCTTCTTTCACATTCCAAGATCTCTTTGCTTGGCTCCAAAGACCGATCTCACTGTGAACTGGGTTGTTATGGCAGTAGCCATCAACATTTGGAGACAACTGAATTATCTTTTTTATTCAAGTCTTAGAAATCAAGAGAGGAATACTTTTCCCCCAAGCAGTCCTATTCCCTTGGGTGTTGGGGAGAAGGCAACCAGGTCTTCTGGGATATGGAGTTGGCTGAAGCGCTGCACAAAAGCACCACTGGCAGGGATTTTAAACAAATGGAGGTGGGATGAAATAATCTTCAAAGATCTGTTTAAGAGAAAGGCAAACCCATATGTGGCCTTGATGAAGTCAATGAAATCTACGACATTGTCAATCTAAGGACTGATAATTAATAATAATACAAGGACTGTCTTGGTAGCAGTCATGGGGCTGGACTTCCAAGACAAGGAATCTGCCTGAAGTAAGATTCTATGATGCTCTATGCTGACTCTGTCTTTCATTGTAGTAGATCTCTCTCCCTTCTGTGTTAGTCCAAACTATTACATTCATTTTCTGGACTGCTCAAGAGTTTCCTAACTTCCTTCTTTCCCCTCTATCTGTTTCAAGATCATCTGTTATGGTATGCTTGGGAACTCCTTTTATGTAGAAGCTTCCCCAGTCTCACTCTATTACCATTTGAATAGTTTCACCTGTAGCTATAAGACATTCATCTGCTTCATGTAACCTACTGTATATCCCATTTTCCATCCATTTTATTCTTGTAATCTTTGTTCTGCTCAAATATTCTTTTACCCTAGCCTTACCCTTTCTATATCCAGGCCATTTCCCCAACCTACACCCTTCAAACCACATCCCTAGAGTGGCCACTTCCCTAGCACAGGCATACTCTCTGTTCCAGCCCTGTGAGCCCATGTGAGCTGACTCAGAACTGAACGCCATGCTTCTGCCCATGAAAATGTATCCAGCAGCCATACCCTCTCCACAGGCACTTGGTACTAGACCTCCCCTTCTTGTCTTTAAGTTTATTCAGAAAGGAAACCTCTCAGTTTTGCCCCCTCCGCTCCAAACAGTGCTCCCCCCCCCCAGTATTCAGTGGGCACTTAATAAATGTCAGCTCACTCAGTGGATGACGGACCACAGGTAAACAGCGATTGATGTCAGCTTCAGTACTATTTTCACAAGCTACTAGCCTTCCCTGAGCACAGTGCAGTGATCCTGGGATCACTGTGATGTGGTGGCTAGGTTAGTGCCTCAAAATATTTTCCTAACTGTCCATTTTCCATATGGTGACAACCTATGGATCTAAGCTGAATCTCTTTAATGGCTGTTTTATTTTCTTTACTTTTTAAACAACTTATAGAAACGAATGGCTGTACCATCACCCTCTTTCTTCTTTACAATATCTGACCAATTTTCTAATCCATTTCCCCCTTAGTCTCTCCACATGAATGATTCTTTTCCATTCACATTCTATGTTTGACACATTCTAGTAATATTCCCTCCATTTAAGTCAATAGTGTGTGATGCTTCTCTGATCATCAGGAAGGGGCAGCTGCTGGGAAGTAGGGGAGAATTATTCTGAGGTGAAAGGCACTGCCTGATAAGGGGTTTTACTTTTCCCTGGGCTCCTAGCCATCTCATTTTATTTCCTTGGAAAACTCAAATTGGTCTCTGAGAATTGTGCATGTCTGATGTCTTTCTGTGCTTTGAAATAGCAGTTTTTATGATGGTGCCAAGTATTCTTCAGGCAGATTAGACTGGCCGGGAGTCTGCTAGACCTGGTGTGTTTTCAACACCTCCAAGAATTTAAAGCACAGCACTGAGAAATCTTTACAGAGTCATCCATGCATTCTGATCCTGCTTACTGAGTGTATCAGCTGGGGTTATGAATTATTCCTCATATATATAACAAATTTATTCACCTTGTAGCCACATTTCACATACTATGTGTCTACTATTGAGTATCCAAAACTTTAGATGGCCTATCCTAACTTCAGATGTTAGTAATTATCACAAATAGTATTTACTACCAGAGGCAGGTCACACATGTAAGTAGGTTTATGGTACCTCTTGTTTACTAAGAATTGTGGTCAGCCCCAGATCTCTGAAAAACTAAAGATTTTCCCCATATGCCCCTTTGAGGATCTTGCTATATTCTTGTCCTTTGGGTTGGAAAATTTACTGCCAAAGGAGAGCTAGATCCTTTTCCTGCCCCGTTCTGTGTTGCTCTGTGCCTCAGGGGCAGAGTTTTCTGAAAATTTCCTCACAACATGTTCTAATAGATATTTCTTGATTTTGTTACCAAACATAATGGGTTCGCATCATGGTGAATGCAGAGTCAGTGGGTAATCATGGCCAAGACAGAGTGGAGATTTATTGTCATTTACCAGTGAGAGATCATAGGGATTGTTTCCAAATGAATCCCTTCCCCAAGGAAGCCTGAGTGTTTTACTGGGGCACTGAATATATTCATTTAGAGAAGCATTTTAAGGATGAGCCCATCTCTAAGCATAATTAATTAATGAGCATATTTCTGAACATGCTTAATTCAAGATTGTAGTTCCAGGAGAGAAGATGGTGGGAACATTTGAGACCACATCTGTTTGAAGGTCCTAGCACATCTGTTGAAACATTTCAAGTGGTAGACAGGACCCTGTGAGAATGTTTAGTTTGTATCATAAAACTATCAGATAGAACAAGTCTGGACATGCTCAATTTTCTCCAAAATTTTAGATATTAAAAGAAAAACAATTTGAAGATACACTAAATTTAAGTGGCTGTTCAAAGAATGTCTACTTCAATTGGAGGTAAAGTCATAGCTTTATCTGAAAGACAATTGCCATGTCTTATATGGCCATCATCTGCCAATCATTTATTCAAGGAAGGATAAATAATTTGGACCCAACTATGTGCTAGTATGTCTAAGGATATCTCAGCCTCTAGAAGCAAATATTACCATTGTTTTGCTAAATCGACATAGAAAACTGCCCTTTAAATTCTAAAATTTATACTCATAGATTAGTGTTGTTGTCAGCCTTGAACAGAGATTCTTTTTGCCATGGGCATCAGTCAATGCAAAAAATATTAACTAATCAAAGCAGCGAGAATAATGACTGTTGTTTGCATATTATCCACAAAGGATACCTGTATTACCCCCTTCAAGGTCCAGGGAATAATATCACAGAAGAGAGGATGGACAAAAATGTCAGAGCTGGAGGATGGGAAGGAGTGTAGTGAAATGCTGTCTTCTGGACTTGACGTTGCCATTGCATTTAGAACTTACTGCAACTTGAGTAACCTGAATAAACCTTGTAACCATTGAGTCAGTCAATATTCCAACATGGATGAGGGAGGAGAGCATGAGGCCTCAACCATAGCTGAAAAGGTATTGAGAGTTAATGGTTGTAGTAGTGTAAGTGTGTAAGTTCTAGTAAGTTGCTCATGCTTCAGTGATAATTAATAATCAATAATCCTATATTGATGCTTATATATGCAACCATGATTAAGTCCAATGGGTAAAAGTCAGAAATTAAAGTTAGAAGGTATGTAGTTGTGAAGAAAAGGGTCAATAGTTATAGGAGGGTAAAGAGGGGAATAAGGAGTTTAATATGATCATATTATATTGTGTATATGTATTACTATCAAATAAATAAACATTTATGATTAAAAAAGAACATGGAATATTAAATGAGTATATATCAGCAACCATTTCAATAACACCCAACTGAATACTTTGAATAAACAATGTGGTTTCCTCACATACAAAATCCTTGTGCTCTAGAAGTGGATGACATTTTTATGAAAAGCTTTTGATCAGATTATCCAAACTGATAGTGGGAAAGTATAAAGAAATGTTTTTTTTTTTTTTTTTTAAGTTTAAAAACAAAGGAAATTCAGTGGTTTGAAAATTATATGAGGTATTTGTCCCTGTGAAAAGAACAGATGTAAAGACGATGGCATAGATGACTCATTTAAAAATGAGTTTAATTAAGTCACATAGTTTATAAATCAAGAAGATATAATGAAGTCTTATACAGAGAGGCTTAGGATGGGTGTGATTACTTTGGGTAAACTGTGCTTCCCTGAAGGTTTTCAACAACTGTGAAAAATAGAAGCTCAAGGGTAGATTCTATTTACATTTCAAAGGAACAGCAGTGCTTAGCAATTCCTCACTTTATGGGAAAGCAAATTCCTGAGGTCTTGCTCCTGATATGTTCAGCTTCTGAATTAGAACACTGAGTCTGGTGCCAGAATTTCCTCTTTCCTGCCTTTCTCTATGTTTTCAAGTAAGTCTTCTTTAAGGATATTTCCATTTCACTTTATGAAATATATAGTTCCATAATTATCTTCCAGTATGAAAGAGGAGGTTAATAATTCAGTTTTCATGCTGCATCAGACTGTACTTCAAAGTCCATTCAGAAAGTGCAGAAGATTATGTGAGAGTTAATGAGACTTTCATGTCTCCAAAACCTGTTGTTGAGGACATGACAGGTCATCATGCTTAGCAATGACAAGTGTCAGCACAGGACAGCAGTCTCCAGATACGAAGGGAGGTCATATGAAAGAGACAACTGAGTCAGTGGGTGGAGATTAAAATCATCCAAAACTCTGTGGGGATTTCTAATGACAGGCACTCTAAGTACGTTGCATGACTAGACTCACACAGCAATCACAGAATTATGTATTATTGCTACTCCTCTATTATTTGTGAATCCCCTAATGTACGTGCGGCTTATGTTATTGGCTGTAGGTAAGGGATGAAACATCCATTCATGTCCACTGAGTCTGGCTCTATAAAACTCATGCCTAAAGTATAATATTCACTTGAGGTTGACAGACGAGCACTTAGCATAAGACACAGAACTAGTTGATTCAGCAGAAGAGGTTGCAATGAGCAGGCGTCTACTGTTAAATGAGAGAGCAGAAGGTGTTCCCATCTGCCAAAGAAGTTGGATAATGTTTCTTGCTGTGCCTTTAGATACAAATCATATATATATAATCTTTACTCAGCTATATAGTAAGAGAAAGAATTCAAAAGTATTGATTTTGTCTCATTGTCTTACTTGAGAGATCTGACCCAATCCAATTCAGACATCAAGGAAATCTTCATTGAAAAGATGATAGTGGAAATTAATGCTAATGAAATTTTCAGTAAAAGGTGAGCAGTCATGAAAGCATCCCCTATGAATTTATAGACTGCATCATACTCAGTTCTGGATAGAAACAATGGTGCATGTGCCTGTGTATTGACCAACTACCTTGACACATGGCTGGCTAATCTAATTATCCTAGCACTATATTCTCCAAAGATTGCCTCTATGCATTTACATACAAAGTGACCCCAAGCAGGCACTGTAGTCGTGTCTGAGTCCCTTAACTCTGTGTTTGTACTTGCATGCAGATTGCTTCAGAGTCTAGCTTTCCAGTTCCAGGCAAGGTTGTCCTTTTTCTGAGCTGGTCTAAGGTCAAGTTAGAGAGCTGTTGGTTACCTCCAAGGCAGCGTGTACCACTGCTGCACCCTAGGGTTCTTGTGCTATACTGGTCATTGATGTGGTTCATTGGTGTCATGGCTGGATTCAATGTGGTTCATTTGTGTCATGGCTGGATTGGACTGTTGCCTGCCTCTCTTCCTTGGAAGTTTGATAGGTGTCTTCTGGTACTATGATGCTAGTTGTCAGGGAAGGTGCATTCAAGTCTGCTTCAGTTGTTTAAGATAAATTTTATACTAATCTTTCCAGATAGACAAGTAGGAGCATGCTTTGTTCTTTTAAAAATGCAGTATGAGCATCCTTAAATTTTATGTAAAGGGGAAGGCATCCACTTTCATAATATAAATTATTAACAACATCCAAATGATCACTTTATCTCTATCCTATATCCTATGGTTCCAGTTTGCTATATACATTATAAATTGAATGTAACTTGATATCCTTTTTTCATTCCACTCAACCATCGATAGCTTCAATTTTCCGAAATTAAAGAATGTTTAGTTAATTTTGTTATTTATACAATATCAGGCCCCTCAGTCTCTTCTGTGCATCTTGCCTTATCAGCCATTGTTTCTGCATCATCCTCTTGTACTTTCAATTCTAGCTTTTTCTATGGCCAACACTGTATAATTTCCCTAATTCTTGGATAATTAAGGCCAGATTATGTATATATTTTTGCATTTCTTTCTTTGTTGTCTTATAGAATTTAAGTACAACACAGCCATTACTTATTTGCCTTTGTGTTTATTTAGAAATCAGCTTAGTAATATATTCTGATAAAACTTACAATTAAGAAGATCCCTAAAGGAAGTTGAAGAGATAGCTCAGAGGTTAAAAATAATCATTGCTATTCCAGAGAAACTGAGTTTGGTTCCCAGCACCCATATTCAGCATCTCACAACCGCTTATACCACTAGATTCGGAGGATCTGTGGTCCTCTTCTGGCTTCCCATGACATCCCCAAGATGTGGCAATCACTCACACAAACATATAAACTTACATGTATACATGAATAAAAATAATTTTTAAAGTATCAGGAAAAAGGCAGCCTTACTGTGTTAGTAGGTTATATAAAGTAAACAGATGGAATATAGGGCAAACAGAGAGAATATATAAGGTAAAAATATAGAATATAAGGTAAACAGATGGAATATAAGGTAAACAGATGGAATGACTGTGGTTCAACTGTTTAGATCTGAGAGGGGAGGGGAGGAGTGTTGTGAGGAATGAAGGGAGGAGAATCTTTTGTCTCAATATATTATATGAGAAGAATCTATTTTCAATATTAAAAGGGGCAAGAATGTGTTTAAGCACATTATCAAGTATTTAAAAAACAATGTCTAGATTCAGAAGACAAATTAACTTTTACCTTCATCATCTGTGCTTTTTAGTTATTAAGGGAAAAGGATTTGGGAAGCAACCTGTTGCAGGATATTTGATTGCACTGTGGCACCTTGAGACAGTGTTAATAAAGTTAACCTTGAATCAGGGGGCAGAGCCAGCAATTAGCTGACTGGAATTAGCTAAAGAGAAGCCAGGAATACGCATAGAGCAGATGCACAGGAAGGAGTGAGGAAGGACTTAGAGAGTTCGAAGTCTCTTGGATCTGGGAAGTGTGGAGAGAAGGTCAGCTGGTCACTCCACCGCTTCTTTGATCTATCAGGTTTTCACCCCAGTGTCTGACTCCTGAGTCTTTATTGATAATAGAAGAACTTAGATAAACACAGCAGTAACCATTCTTCTGTAATGCCTTTATCAGTTCCTCCATTTACCATGACATATATATCCAAACAGAACAATTGATGGAGCATAGTTTGCCTTTTAGCAGGCCAGGATCTTAAGTATCTTTATGGAGGTATGGGGTCAGGAGGAATGCTAAAAAGGACTTATGGTGGTTTAATTTTTTCACAACAAAATTTAAGGAAGAGTATCCATAGTAGAACACCACGGAGTGAACAGCAAGGTCAGCCCCCACCACCCCTCCACTTTGTGTTTCTTATATGTAAATGAGCTCCGTGAGAGGGCTGCAAATCTGGCAGGGCCTAATAAGTACTACAGACACACAAAGGGGAGAGCAAGGTTGAGGCCCCCAGTACTATGCTTTGCTTCTGTGTGGAAGTTAGAAAAAGCTATGCTGTATACTAAAAGTTGCTCAGTAGACCTTTTAGTACTCTTTCAATAAAGCTTAAATTTTAATGACAGTTAATCAGTCTACAGAGTTTCTACTGTTTTGTGTTTCATTAATTTATCAGTCTGTTTTCTTAAAGGAAAGGTAGCTTAATTTCATATAAAACTCCCCCACCATTTCAAAAACTTTAGCATGTATTGCCTTCTTTCATTTTGGTATACACTCACAAAATGCAGAGTTTTTCCTTGTATCTTAGGGAAACAAATGGGCAAAGGTAGGAAGATGGAGTGTAAGCTGTATTTGATCATGAGGTGCTGGTGAGAGCATAAACATCACAACATGCAGACTGAATTACAAGTTTGTAATCAATCTCTTTCCCTATCTAGTATCTACCAGGAGTAAAGATGCCAGGGGGATCTAAATCAGAGAGTTTTTCCAGAAGAACTGACAAATATATGTAAGCTACTCTTGAAGCTTTTAAAATGAAACAACCACTTACTGGTAAGAAACAAATGAATTTAAAAAAAAAATTTATTTATTTTATTTTTTTTTTAGTATTACTGGTATGGATAAACCCATCAGTTCCCTTTATGAAGACAAAGACAGAACTACACTCCTGACCTGTCTTAGTGAAATAATGCTCACACTTGAAATCTACAACTCACAATCGGTAAATTCTTAAAAGTGGAATTTGAAACTGGGGTTGATTTTATTAGCTGTTGATTTGTGGGCTTAAAACACATAATAAATTAATTAAGGTCTGTTTGATAGGGTGAGTCAAAATGACATTATATCATTAAAAATGGTTCAAAAATTTTTAATGCCTTTAAATGCTTTTGTCCTCTCTGCTGAAAAAAACTCGCACCTCAAAGGAATAAAAGCAATGGCTTATCATGGGGCCAAATATGAGTGACCATGTCGGGGGATAAGGTTAAGGTTTTATCCAGTTTTGTGATCCAATGTGGAAACAGTTCTATGAAGTTCTTTAGAAACATTACAAAGAAAATTGTAAACCAACTCCATATGTTGGGGAAGACATCAAGTATCCAGGTCGTGGGAAATCCAGGAGAACTCTGCGGTAGGCCTCAGATATTACCTGAGAGGATTCCTGGCCTTTTGGGGGGTTAGAATGTGGAAGTGTGCTCGTACATTGTGATGATTCACCTCATCATCACAAAGATCAGGTCACATCACAGAGGAGGAAATACATGGCTGTTCTTTTATTTTTAATCCCAGTTGTCTGCTGGGAGTACTGTTGCACCATTATAGGAATTCCGATTTAACCCGTTTCATTTATGTGTATAGATACATTTTAGGAAGCTCCTACAGGAGCTGGTTTCCCTATAACATTTAGTCTTTAGTGTTGTTTTCTAATTCAGTGTCACATTATCCAGTGTTTCTAGTGAAATTGAACCCACAATAAAAACCATAATCCATGAAAGATCTCCCATTCATCTATCATCTATTCATCTCATTCTGCAATATTGTTTATTTTGTTTTAAGCAATTAGCTCATTAGATTGTGTGAGTCGGCAAATTCAAATTCAAAGTTTTCAGATGATATATATATATATATATATATATATATATATATATATATATATGATATTCTTATGGAAATTATATGAAATGATCAATCATTCTGATCAAAATTGACATCTACTATTTTGAGATATGCAATCTCTTATGCTTTCTGTTTATCTAGGTCCTTGCGTTTTCTCATAAGTAGTTTACAACTCACAGTATAGATTATATTATGTTTTTTGTTTTGTTAATTGTGTATAAAGATGATCACTACACACCATAAATTTGATTCTGTATCTTCTTTCAGGGTATATGTAAGTTAAAATGACATTTCTGTATTGTTTTAAATCCTGTAGAATACTATAACATAACATTCTTAATGTGTCTGAAATTTGTTTCTTAGATGTTTCAAAATTTTCTACAGAGAAAACTATCTTGAAATTTCATTTTATTTTTCTTATCTTTATGGGTTTCATTTTATTTTGTCACCTTACTGAATGTGCTAGAACTTCCAGATGTTTTTAATAATTTACTAAGAGCAAATGCCCTTCCTTACCTTGCTTTCAACCTTGTGTGTGAGGGTGAATTTGATCATTTAGTATGCTTGTTAGATACAGGATTTCTATTAGTAGGTTCTAAAAAACTGAGCTAATTTTCCCCAATTGCTATTTTACTGAGATGTGTTTGCCAGGAAGAGCTACTGGGCTTGTCAGATGACTTCCTATGCTTACTGATTTGATGATTAAGTCATTATTGTAATAGTATACTTGGTAGGTTATATTCATTGATTTTGGAATATCTAAGTAGCTTTGTGTGTGACTTCCATAATTACTGCTTCTTTATTGTATATGTTACTTCTGCAATGATAGAGTAAGTTTTGTTGAGTATTTTCTGTTTCCGTTTATTAAATTTTTTATCTAAATTTCTTATTTGAATGTTTTTCTGCTCAATTTTATTATCAAGGTAACCATAGTCTTTGAAAATGCCAGGCAGTGGTGGCGCACACCTTTAATTCCAGCACTTGGGAAGCAGAGCCAGGCAGATCTCTGTGAGTTCCAGGCCATCCTTGTCTACAGAGCGAAACTACACAGAGAAACCGTCTTCAAAAAAAACCACCAACAACAAAAACCACATTTGTAAGTGCTTGATCCTATTTTATATAACTGTATAAAACTAATGTAAATTCTTGGTTAGGTATTTCTTAGAGTTATGAATAAGAGCCATTTAGATATGCATTTAAGAATTTCATTTATTTATATTTTTATTAAAGTATAATTACACCACTTCCTCTTTCCCTTTCCTCCCTCCAAGCCCTCTAATACAACCTCCCTCCTTTCTTCCCTCCCTCTCAATTATTACATATTTACACATGTAGAAAATAAATTAACTACAAACTACTTTTGTGTACACATTTCAGGGATGTGTATATTATTTCAGGGATGACCACTTTGTATTCATTAACTAATTAGAGATCTCATCTTTTGGTATGGCTAATTTGCCTTCTTTCAGCAGCCATTAGTTGTCTGTAGTGTTTTTGTCTGGGGGTGAGAGCCCATGAGATTCCTCCCTTCTATGTTAAAATGTATATTATTGTAAATCAAGATTTCAAGATCATAAGTGGTTATAGAACTGCTCAATTGGTATGTATTAAACAGGCTAAGCTAACATATGTAGGAAGATTTTTATAGTATTATTTTATTATCTATTATCTTTTTAATGGATTAAGGGTCTGGAGAAGTACATCTTGTTTCATTATCAATATAGGTGTTGTATGCATCCTGTATTTTTTTATTCCTGAACATTCTGGAAATTTTTTTGATTTTTCATGTTTTCTTCAATGAACTAGACTATTTCTATTGACTTTAATTTTTAATTTAATATATTACCATGGTTCTTATATTTATCAGTCATATATTTTATTACTTATTTATTTTTGACTTTTTGTTGTTTTCTTTAATGGACTAGACTATTTCCATTTACTTTCTAATTTTTTTATATACAGTTCTTATAGTTATCAATCATATATTTTATTATTTATTTAACTGTTAAATTTGCCTAAAAATTTATATGTGTGATTGTTTATAGTTTGTGCGTAAGTACACCTATGTGTAGGGGTGTGTTCACATGAACAGGTGTGCTCACATGAAGCTAGAGGTTGACACTGAGGTATATTAGATAATTTTTAATTGTTATGATAAAACATTATGATCAAAATTGGTTTATGGAAGGAAGAGTTATTTGGACTATGATTCCAGAGCGAGAGTCCATAATGGCTAGGGAGATATGCCTGGGAAGCAGAAAGATCCCTTCTGCTATCACAACTATGAAGCACAAAGAACAAACTAGAAACAAAGGTAGACTGTAAGCTCTTAAAGCTTGCCCCCTGTGACATGCTTCCTCCACCAACCATACCTCCAAGGTTTCCATAACCTTCCCAAACTATTTCCCTAACTGAGTACCATGTACCCAAACATATGTGTCTATGGAACACATTTCTTATTAAAACCATTGCTTTAAATTGTTTCTCTCTCTCTCTCTCTCTCTCTCTCTCTCTATCTATATATATATATATATATATATATATATATATATATATATATATATTTAGGAAAAGGGTCTGTCACTGAACTTATACTCTTCTGTTTCTGCTAGACTGAATTTTCTGTGAACCCACAGTTCCACCTATCTTCACCCCTAGTGCTAGGGTCACATACCTGCTTTATTTGGAGGTGCTGGAGACTTAAACCCAGGTTTTCATGTTTGTTTAGCAATCACTTTCCCCACTGATCCATTTCCTAAGCCCTAATACTTAAACATTAGAGAGTAGATGTAGGTACTTGCTCCTAACCCTAATTAACTGAATTTGATCTTCAGGTCTCACATGGTGGAAGGAAAGACCTGATTGTTACAGTTTTCATCTGATTTCTCTATGTACACCATGGAATGCTCTTGCCCAAGGAGAAAGACAGACAGACAGACAGGCACACACACACACACATGTATATTTACGCACATCTCTGGAGGTTTCTTCCATTATGCACATTTATATCACATTTATATCTCTTCCATTGGACTTTGTGTATCACGTGCCTTCTGTTATTGATTTCTACTTCAAGTGCACATGTCAGCTGTTTGAGTGACAGCTGTGTTCCAACATGGGTTTGCTTTAGTTGTTTCCTAGGTGCTTTGCTTCCTGCTGGTCCCTGCTGTTGCTTCGGTGAGTAAGCAGATGCTTCTCCTTCTGGTGCCCATCTCCCAGCAGAAGAGGGGAGTCTCCTCTTGTGGAGACTATCAGCTTCTGGGCCATCTGCAGTCTTAGTGACTGTCATTTATAGATGTACTTTCCAGGTCTAGTGAGTCTTAGGCTCGTCAGGCCACTTTAGACACTGCTCAGGAGTGGATCCCAATTGTGTACAGCACCCGTAAACATCTCAGTCCTAGAGGGACAAAGCAGTTTGTCTGGAATTTTCATCTTCTATTGCTGTTGTTATTACAAATAACTTTAGTGCTTCAAACAACCTGTTTCTGTTGCTGTGAAGAGACAACATGACCACAGAAACTCTCACAAGGAAAACAACTAATTGGGGCTGGCTTACAATTTGAGAGGTTTAGTCCATTATCTTCATGGCTGGACATGGTACTGAAGAAGGAGCTGAAAGTCCTACATCTTGATCTGCAGCCAGCAAAAGGAAAAACTATGTACGGGGCATAGTTTGAGCATACATGAGATGCCCAACCTGCCCCCACAGTGACACACTTTCTCCAACAAGTCCACATCTCCTAATAATGCCACTGGCTATGCACCAAGCATTCAAACTCATGAGTCTATGAGGGCCATACCTATTCAAGCCACCACACAACCTAAACTCATTTTTGAATAGAAGAAGTTGTAGGCATCTCACAGGGCTAAGCTGAGGGTGATGATAGCAATAGGTACCAGAGATGCTCTGGTTAGGATTCATTGATTTGTGTTTTCCAACCTCTAGAGGCCATGTGGTCCATTCATTCTGCTTTAAAGTTAGCAATGGCATGTCAGTTCGTTCTCACATTATATCACTTGGACCCACTGCTGAGAGGGCCCTGTCTTGATAAAACTCTCATTCCATACTTTATTTCATTTGAAAGTTCCAGTGATGAGAACATGCACATAAGCCAGTCTCTTTTGCTAGGGCATGTGGCTTCTCTGGTATCTGTGAGCTGATGAATTAGGTGTAATATCCAAGACAGAGAGGTTTCTTGAGCTGAGAGCCTTTTGTGCTACAGTCCCCATAACTGGTGGTGTGTCACCTGATATGTCAGAAGGAAGACTCTAGGATAGCCCAGCAAGATGGAAGAGATTGTCCCCTACTTCTGACTTTTGTTATTAAGGAATTTTTAGGTTAGTTTTGGGTATTTATTGGTTTATATTGAAAAATAGAAATATTTTTCACTGAAGATAAACCACACAGTTATTTGATATAATTATACACTGAAGTGATGGCCAAGATAAATGTAACAGATATATCGACATCTTTGATAGGTAGGTCACAAATCCAGTGGCTCTCAGCAGATCTAGTAGTGGTTCATCTACCCATGATGCTGGCTGCCCCTGTGGAGTTGGGTGAGTCTTTGTTCATCTCCAGGAGGAATAAGACTACTGTTGCTCATCTGAAAAATAGAAAGCATGGACTATGGCTGCTTCTGTTATTCTGTGTAATCTCAAATATCTCAATATATTTAGAACTTGTTAGCTGAGAGGAATAATTTATTACATTACTTTGTCTTATTTCTAATCATTTAAATATCTTTATCTGTTTTATATACCCATTTATTCTCCTACATAACTATCCAAGAGGTTAAAAGTGCATTTTATCTTCATTATTCTGTGCATTAGAATATTCAAGGTTCAAGTGACATTATCATTAATAATATGATTCAGACTTAATGATGGTATAATAACAGATTACTAAAACATTTAACCTAGCTGATTGAACAAACATGATCATTTTTCTCATTTTTATTAGAGTCAAATTATAAATATATTTCATATTTAAAATAACTATTCTCTTTAGGTTTTAACTCAGGTTTATTAGAAAAATAATGACTTGACTTTAATCTTTTGGTAAATGTACCTTCTAAGTGTAATCTGGGCAATAAGGGAGTTTTTTGCAGAATTATGGTGCTGTACATCATTAAACCAACATTATAGGGAACAAAGGCTCACACTTCAATGTCCTGCCACTCCTGAGCATGTCTAGCTCAGCGTTTTCTCTCTACCTCTGTAAAACTAGCTATTGAATCCTTTACAGAGAAAAATATCCTTTCCTGCAAATTTCTAATCTCGTTTTAATTCAGCCACATTTATTCTGTTATCTTTGTCTTTACAATGCTCAAGTAGAAAGGCTTGTAGCAGAAAATAAAAGGAAAAATGGAAATGTGAAAGTCACTCAGAGTGAAATCAGAGACATCACTGATTCATGACATTACTAGCCTCCCCGAAGAGAGGTCTGGAAGTAGGGGTGGTGGCAATGGTCAACAGTTCCTCCATAGCTCCACTTTGAATCAGTGTGTCTTCAACCAAAGACTCTTCTTGCCAAGGACAGTGATTCATCCCAGCTCCTTGTGCAGAACCTCATTCGAATTAGCAATTCAATTGAAACTCATTCAGTGACTGGATTAAATTATGTGATGGCCTGCATTTGCCATGCAAAACTCACAGATATTAATATTTTGTCAGATTTATTAAGTCATTCACTTATTCATGCCTGCTCTTTATTGTGTGACAGACAATGAGTACATAAAGGGTTGAAAGTTCTAATTCATTCTTGATGCATTCCATCAAACATCTCCGTATAAAATAAAGGCTGTGAGGAGAGGACCATCATTGGGAGGTATGAGTAGAAAGCAGCTGAGTGTACTAGGACCCTAGAATATTCAATACCTTGATCTCTATGCTGATTATTTGAATATCTCAGTTGGTCAAAGCTTCCTGAGTTTCACCATTATGTATAACTTATTCTTCAATGAAACCCTTTGTGTGGCATTGCATATTCCCTTCATGAATGCAATGTATTTTATGTGAAGGCAGGGTTTTAAAAAATGTTCATTTGCACTGTGTTTTCACTTAGGAAGTTTTTATTTGGTTTTGAGAACTTAGGTATATAAAACAGGAATACAAAATTTACTAATAAACCACAGAGAAATTTACTTTTAAATAGTATTTAGTGTTGTTGCATGTATGCATTTACAATTTATCAAAGGTGAAAGCAATGTGCATGCTAATTAAATGAGTTGCTTTGTTTATTATTCATTTATTTGTTTTTACATAGTATTCTATATTGACTGAATATCTGATCAGGGGATGGAGCATCTTAGTGTCTTTCACAGTTGATCAATATTGATTCAATATTGATATTTATTAAATATTAATGCCAGGAACTCTATATCACATTAATATAAAAGTAGAATAAATTCATTTAAGTCAATTTCAAAAATTGTGGACTAAGCGCTCTGCATATATGTGAGAGTGTATAGCCTGGTCTTCTTGTGGGAATCCTAATGTTAGGAGCACAGGCTGTCTCTCTGACTCTTTACTGGCTTTTGGGATGCCACGCCTCATACTTGGGCTCCTTGCCCAGCCTTAATACATGGGGAGATGCTTAGTCTTACTGCAATTTGATATGCCATTTTGTTGATATTCATGAGAGACCAACCCTTTCCTGAACAGAAATGGAGGAGGACTGGATGGGGAAAGAGGATGGAGAGAGGTGGGTGAGAGAGACTGGAAGGGAAGGAGGGAGAAGAAACTGCAGCAGGAATGTAAACAAAAATGTTGAAAACATTACCCTAATCTCAAGCTAAAAATTCACTCAATATTTTTTAGTGAAACTCAAGAAAATTTTTAAGTCAAGCATTCTAATAAGTACAATTCAAGTATATACTAATTTTATACATGATGAAAGTAGAAACATATTAAGTCCCTTTCCTTCTTACCTAGGGTAACGTGACTCTTTAAGAGGAGAAAGCTTTATATGTGGAAGAGAATTACTGGTCTTGACTCTGGGCCTGGTATTTCAGGCAGTGTTCAATAGCATTCTGTGATGTGATGGTGTACTGTGTGTTCAGAAGCAAGGCTTCAGGAAAGTCACACAGTGAAACACAGGTAAGCTCTACAGAAACACCTTGGCTTCATTATGTGCTTGATTATTAAGACTTAGGTTTTGCTCTGAAACACTTTGGTTAGCTCCATATGTGGTCACTACTCAGTTCAAGTAGCTGGACTGGAGAGGTATGAATAGTACTCATGATTGGTTGTTCAATAAAATAACGGAAAAATAGCTAAGTGTGAGTTTCAACAAATGGATGACTCTATTTTTCATGTATATTTCATTGTCTGAGTCCTAGAAATGCCTTAAAATGTCCTTGCTCTGTAGGGAACCACAATCACCACAGATCAGCTTTAAGGGAAGTCATTTTGTTTCCATTTCAGCCTTTCTTTTTTTATTTATGTGCATCTCTCTGTGTGTGGATGAGCAGGAAGGTAAAGAATGGTTACTGGATCCGGTTGAGCTAGAGTTAAGGAAGGGCCGAGTCACCTGACATGGTGCTGGGATACATTTGGATCCTTTGGGAAAGCAGTGCATGCTTTTAACTGCCCAGCCATCTTGGAGCCATTTCTCAGCCCCCTCTTTCTTTTGTCACACGTAAAATTTAAAATTCCATTTATCCATTTAGTGGTGTATGTGTGTGTGTGTGTGTGTGTGTGTGTGTGTGTGTGTGTGTGTGTGTGTGTGTGTTTATAAGGAAAACTTGTAAGAATCAGTTCACTTCTACCCTGTCTGCCCCAGGGATTGAACTCAGGTTATCAGTTTGCTGACAGTGACTTTACTTGCTTAGCCATCTCATCAGCCTCATTTGCTACCTGTGGTGATATTGTGTTCCCCAAAATATTGTGCACCCTAATACACTTATCTGGGGTCAGAGAACAGAATAGCCAATAGACAGACATAGAGGCCAGAAAATGGTGGCACTCACACCTTTAATCCTAACATTCCAGAGACAGAAATCCCTCTGGAACTCTGAGTTCAAGGCCGCATTAGAAACAGCCAGGCATGGTGACACACGCCTTTAATCCCAGGGAGTGATGGCAGAAAGCAGAAAGATATATAAGGTGTGCAGACCAGAAACTAGAAGCATTTGCTGGTCAAGCTTTTAGGCTTTGGAGCAGCACAGTTCAGCTGAGATCCATTTGGATGAGGACACAGAGGTTTGCAGTCTGAGGAAACAGGGTCAGCTGAGGGACTGGCGGGACCTGTTAAGAGTCCTGCTACAGCTACCTCTCTTAAAGCAGCCTTTATTTTCATTGGTCTATGAAACAGATCTTATAAATCTATTATGGCTAGAAAAAGTTAAAGACATTTTTTTTTATTTCAAAAGGGCAATAACCAGGCATAATTTTCAAAAGTCAATCTGGAGAATCAAGCAGGAGGTAAAAATGAGGAGAATACAATTATCACATTACCACTCTGACAATTGCATTTATTTAATATTGTGAAACTTTTCAAAATTAAATAACATCCCTTTAAAGATCTTACCTGCTAATCCTCCAGGTAGCTCTTACTGTTTTCGTGCAGTTAGCTATGGCTTCAGTACTTACTACTTATTTTCCACAGCGTTAAGTTTGGTGCATATTCTAATGACAGCCAGGCCAATGTGGTAGAAGCCTCTACATCCTTCGTTCACTTCCTCAGCCACTATCTGATGAAGAGTGAGAACATGATATTCCCAGGGAGAGGCAAGGAATAAAGTGAAACACAGAGGAAGGAAAGATTACAGCTGAGAGCACTGACCCATTACACGAAATATTTCATCAATATTGGGAAATGGAAAAAGTGATAAAGGATTGGATACACAATAATATTCAATTTTCAATTTGAGGCATTACCTTTAACAAATATTGTTAGGAATTAATTTATAATATGACAGTGTTTAAGTAATTGCCAACTAGACACACATTATTGTGATTATTTTAATAAAATCTCCAAGATCATGTCTACCATTGGATTTTTTTTCAGATAATATAGTCTTGTTTAACTTCTCAAATTAAAATTTTAAATGTTTAAAATAAAGGTCATAGATATAAGAAGCCTAAATTTATTATCCTGCATGTGGTAATGGTTTGTGTTATTTTGTGCTATAAAGTTTACTGCATATTACAACTATATGAATAAATCTTTCCTAATAAGATTTGATGTCATCTCACATGATCTGAAAATTGCCAGGCAACAGGAAAGAAAGCATTCCCTTTTTAATTCTTCAAAACCTTTAGATAAGCAGAGAAAACAAAATAAAAATTTCATTTTATGAAATTTAGTAATAAGTGGGTCAGAATAATGTGGCACAGAAAATGAAAGATATGATCTCACTTTTCTGTGAAGATAGGAAGTAGGCAGAGGTACCACATACATTGTTATTCTTCAAGACTTTGCTTGTTACCCTTCTTGTTTCTGTGACCAAACATCTGAAAAGAATCCAAGCTTGAATAAGAATGTCGTGTCCCCTGCCTTCACAATAGGCCCCTATTGGAATGCTTGGTTCCCAGTCAGTAGAGTGTTTAGGAAGGATTAAGGAGTGTGGCCTTGTTGGAAGAGGTGTGCCACTGGGGTGGTCTTTGAGCTTTGAAAAGCCCACACCTTCCATTCTTGCTCTTTTTTTCTTCTGTGTCTTGCCAGAGGATAAGGTTGCAAGTTCTCAGCTATTGCTTTAGCACCATGCTTGTCTGCCTGCTGCCAGGCTGTCTGCTATGATGGTCATGGACCTCACCCTGTGAAACTATAAGCAAACCCTGAATTGATTGCTGTCTTTTATAAGTCACCTTGGCCATGGTGTCTCTTCACACACAGCAATAGAAAAGTAAGGAAGACATTGACCTTTCAGAACAGTGCCACCTGCTGGAGACTAAGTGTTCAAACACTTGAACCTAAGAGGGACATCTTATAGTCAAAGGGCCACAAAAGGGGACCGCTGTCTAGTCTTGTAGTAAATTTTTATTTGGAATGTGTTCCAAAAGACAATCATGGGACGCTATACTTTGAATTCAAAGGGTGATTTCTAGAGGAAATTAACCAACTGGCTTATTTTCTTTGCAAAGGGACAAAATCTTAGAGATTCAATAATAACTCCATCCCTAAGTTTAACTGCTTATACAAGATGAAAAACTCATATTTGTAATTCAGAAATATTTATTACATGTAAGATGTTTTTAAATGCAAAGAACAATTATGTAGATATATGCTGAGTTTATAGTAGTATTTCCATATATTAATAAATTGTTAAAGGTGTTCTGAAAAATATAACACAGATCCAAAATACCTTGTAAATACACTTTACTCTATTTTTAATTTTTAAACAAATTTATATAATAATAATAATAATAATAATAATAATAATAATAATAATATATTATTATTATATTAGTGTCATTATTTAGATGAGGGGTAGGGGTTGATCTAGGAATTATGGTGCTAGATAAGTCCTCTACTGTAACACGAATTGCTAAGTGGTCTTATTAATTTAAAAAAAAAAAAACAGAGCCAGATATTTGGGTGAATGTTGAAAGATCAGAGAAGCAGAACAAGCCACAGCCAACCTCATCTCACTAACTCCTCAGCTGATCCTGTTTCCACAAATCCTCAGACTGAAAGCCTCTGAGTCCTTACCCCTGAGGGTCTCAGTTGAACTGCTGCTTAGTTCCTGTCTCCTCACACCTTATATACCATTCTCCACCCAATATGTCACTTCCTGGGATTAAAGGCATGTGTGCTTTCCAAGCAAAGGGTAGAGATCTCAAGTGCCAGGATTAAAGGCAGGTGCCACCACTGCCTGACTGTTTCCAGTGTGGCCTTGAACTCCAGAAGAATCTCTGTCTCCCAAGTGATAGGGTTAAGGGTGTGTGCCACCACTGCCTGACCTCTATGTCTAATCTAGTGGTTGGCTCTGTCCTCTGATCCCCAGATAAGTTTTATTAGGGTATAGAATATATAGGGGTATTCAATATATTCTCATACTCTACCACTGAAATAGATTCTCAGGTCTCTAAATACAATTTAGGAGATTTTTCCAGTTTAAATGTTTATCTATTGATATATAAAATATAAAACATGGTGGCACACACTTGAAAAATTATCTGTTTACCATAAAAGTAAAAGGATAGAAATGCCCACCAGGTGGGTATATGGCTAAATGTACCATTATTCTACATGCTGCCTCTTTGCCTTGTTGTATGTTCTTGGCAGAAAGCTTATAACTTTCCCATTTGTCAATTCTTACACTTCCTGACATTTTACAGGCCTGTTTGGGAACATTTTGCTGATGCTTAAACCGTGAATGTTTTTCTCTTACAGCTACCAAATGTCAAGTATTGTATTAAAGTCTTTGATCCATTGTGGGTTCATTTTTGTACAGGATAGGAGCATGTGATCTAGTTTCAGTTTTCTACCTGTAGATACCCACTTTCTTCAGCAACTGGCATTAAATTTGTGGTTTTAGTACCTTAAACCATATTGGAGTGCTGTCCACATTGGAGTGCTGGCAGTTAGATGGATTAATTTTAGGAGCTTCTCTTTTATTCCTTTGTCCTATGAGTGTTGCACCAATGCTGCTTTTGTTACTGGGCCATGGAGTACAGTGTGGGACCTAGCATTATGATACCTCTATCAGTATTTATACTTTTCAGGCTGTCTTTAACCATTGGAGGTCTTTGATGTTTCCTTACAAATTTTAGAATTTTATATATTTATGTAATGAACATTGTGGGGATTTTGGTGTAAATTGCACTAAATTTTTATATTACTTTTTGTAATGTGGTAATTTTAACCATGTTTATCATACTAATATATTTTATATTTTAATATAGTCTATTTTCTCTTTATGTACTTTACAATTTTATTATAGAAATTTATAACTTCTTTGGTTGACATTTCTATTCTCTAAGTCTCTGGGAATAGAAAAACAACAGGCAGAAAGAATTTAAGAGCGGGAGGAAGGAGAGGAATGTTGTATACTTATTTTCTCTGAACTGAAATAATTTCTCCTGGAGGAAAGAATAGACTCATAAGATTCAGGAATTGGGGCGGGGGATCTTAAAAGACTGAGGATATCCTAGAAGAAACAAGTTCCTCCCCAAGGTTAGACAAGCAGTAATGACGCTGTGGAGATGGTACTTGCTGTGGGATGTTCTGTATGTCAAATGCGTTGCTCTGATTGGTTAAAATAAATAATGTGCTGATTAGCCAGTAGCCAGGCAGGAAGGATAGGGTAGGCGAGACAAGAAGGAGGAGAATTGTGGGAAATGAAAGGCTGGGTAGAGAGACACTGCCAGCTGCTGCCATGACAAGCAAGATGTAAGGTACTGGTAAGCCATGAGCCATATGGCAACTTACAGACTAACAGAAATGGGTTAATTTAATATATAAGAACTAGATACTAAGAAGCCTGCCACAGCCATACAGTTTATAAGTAACATAAGTGTCTGAGTGATTATTTTATAAGTGGGTTGTGGGACCGAGGGGGCTTGGTGGCACCTGGAGAGAAGCTCTCCAACTACAGGTACTCTCTGGTTGGCCCTGCTGCCTGAGAGTTCTGTAGCTTTGTGACTTGTCACAGTTACTGGGCTGTGTTTTGTCATGATTTTGTGATGCCCTCCAGTCATTCATGCTCCTGTATAGAACGCTAATCAACTCACTGGTTCACTAACTTAAACCTGAGTGGAATCATTTTGTGTCTGTTGCCAGTGTACTATTTGGTGTATATAGACATTTGTCCATATCTCCTGAGGAAACATTGTACAAGTGGAGCTGTGGATAGACAGAAGATGGAAGACAGTGAGCCTGGTTTATCATTTAATTCCTATTTGAATTAGGGAGGCATGTGTAGACAGCAAAGTGCTTTCCTACTTCAGGATCTGTAAAGGATCTAAAGCAATCCTGGTGCAGCCAGACTTAATCAAGTGCTCAGTGCAGTCTGGGAGGCTACAGTTTGATATGTAAATACTGTACTAAGAGGGAGAGTGTTACCTGTGGTGTTCTTATCTTCAAAATACCCTTATGAGACAATGTTCATGGTAATTAGCTGAAGTCATTGCACACTGGGTAGATGCTTTAACACATCAAGTTCCCCATGCTAAATACCACAGTGTGTCAATGTAAAAACAAAGTTTTAATACCAAACACTTATCTATAGATTTATATATAGTATAAACATCTTACTATGAACACAAGAACAAACTAAGAGACCCATTGTCTCCCAATCTATACTTTAATAAGAATAGAAAACCATAATACATTTTATACAAGCACACAGATAGATAGATAGATAGATAGATAGATAGATAGATAGATAGATAGAGATAGAGAGATAGAGAGATGATAGGATAACAGCAGATCACATTTATATGTATTGATCTTTTGTTATGTGTACCAAAGTAAAGTATGCATTCATATCCAGGAATGTATTTCTGATAAACTGCTCTCATGAAAATATCATATTACTGAATTTATTTACATCCCAATAACACTTCAAAACTCAAAACATGTATCATTAATCAAAGTAGTTGAAATCTTCTTTGAACTTCAAAAATTGACTACTGAGTTAAGCATCAGTACATCTCAAAGAATGATTATAAGGGGATAGATAAATGATTAAATGATTAGAAGGGGAGAAACTACAATATGTCTATGGTATAATACCTGAGTTTGTATAATTGTTTTTATACCATCAGCCAGATTGATAGTAGTTAATCTTTACATTCTTTAAAATAGCTGCATGATTTTTCTCATATAAAGAACATTGATTATCCACTAATTTCTTCTTAGATAATATTTTTCCTTTTTGAAGAATATATATTTTCACACACACACACACACACACACACACACACACACACACACACACACCATGAAAACAGAGGAGTACTTTTTTTGATAAAGAAAGGAGACAAGAGGAAAGAAAGAGAAGACAAAGATATGGAGGTGAATATAAGCAAGGTACAATGGATATATTTATGAAAAGAAAAATCCAGTAAGCTTATCCTCATTAAAATACTCAAAACAATGAAATATACCATAAAATATATATTTCAATACCTTTCTTTTGATTTACAGATATCAGAAGACATTTTTAAAGACATGTCTAAACAAATGATGTAAAAGGATGATACTCTTAATATTTCATTTAGTGGCTGTTTTGTTAGTATTTTTAAGCTTTGAGAACGTTGAAATTCTCTTTTTTCATTCAGTTCTACTTATTCTATACAGCCTGATGATACTCTTATGGTAGTGGTGAGGGGAGAGGGTGTCTCTGAAGTCACAGCTCTGATCAGTACTGCAAGCCTTATCTTCAAGGATCTCTTTTACTCTCTCTCTCTCTTTTTAATCATTCTCTTTTCTTCATAAGTATTAAGAAAATACTTAAGTTTTGTTTAAATTTCAGGAAGTACTTTAAAGATAATCTATGCTACAACCAACCTCAGCATCTGCATGGCCCCAGGCATCAACATGATCCCATGTAGCCAACCAGGTGGTCCCATGATATCGACATGGTCCGAGGTGACCTACCAGACCCCTGTCATCTGCATGGCCCTCAGTGACAACAGGAGCCCCAGACATCAACTCAGACCCTGGATGTTGTAGGGCCACGGACCTAGAGGGCCTTCTGCAGTAGCCCAGGCCTGGGCAACATCATGGCCCTGGGTAAAAGGGCAGGCCACTCAGATCAGGATGTCCCTAGTGGCAGCTAGGTCCTCAGATGCCCTCATGGCCACAGGTTGTGGCCCAGACCCAGGCATCTATGTGGCCTTTAATGCCAACATGGGCCATGGACAAATCCTGGCTGGCAGCAGCCCAGGCCCAAATGTCACCATGGTTCCAGGTAGCAGCATAGCCTGTCTGAACCGGCTTGTCCCCTTTCCCCCCAGCAGTGTGACCCTCAGACACCAACATGGCCCTAGGTGGCAGACTAGACCGCCAGCATTGGCATGGTCTTCAATGGTCTCAGAAGCTACAGACATCAACACAGACCCTGGATACAGCAGGGCCAGATATGGCCCTCAGCTGCAGCCCTGTTTTGGCCATTACCATGATCCCAATTGACATCCCTCGACACTCAAATCAATCTGGCCCTGGCAGCAGCACAGCCCTCAGACACCAGCATAGTCACAGGTTGCAGCCCACACCCTGGGCATTGACATCAGCCCTGGTGGCAATATGGGCCAGGGGTAATAACACAGACCCTGGCTGGAGGCAACATCGTGAACGCAGGCATGGGCCTCATCAGCAGCCTGGGCCAGGTTATTACTATGACCTCAGGTGGCTATGCAGGCCACCCAGATTGATGTGGCCCCCATGGCAACATGGCCTTTGGACATCAGCATGGTCCCACGTGGCAGCCCAGCCCACAGGCCCCTGCATAGCCCTCAGGACGACAGGAGTGACAAGCATCAACACAGGACCCCTCAGCTGCTACATGGCCCCCAATCAAGACCCAGCCCTAGGTCATAGTCCAGGCCCAGACATCTCCCTGGACTTAGGTGGCCAGCTGGCCATTCATGCCAGCCCCTTCCTCATCACCCTCACCTCTCCAGATCTGCCTCTCTCCCCAGCCCACAAAACATTCTGCCCCTCTCTCTTCCACCTCCCTACCCTGTACTCTCTCGTCACAATGATGTCCGACTGTCCAGCGCCAGAGCTCTTAGTTGGATCACAGGTGTCACTGGTGGAGTATTCCCTGCCTCAGTCATCAGGGATGTCATGGAGGTATCGCCTCTCTCCTGTGTCTGGGCCTAGAGCCCTCGGGCAGTACTCAGTGTGATGGTAACTGATCCATCATACCAGAGCTAGTTGATTATGACCCCCACAAACCCATGAGTCTTGGTGGGGGAGGCATCTATTGCCTATTTAGCCCCAGATGGGGCCGGTGGCTCCCGATTGAATCGATTGAAATCTCTTGTGTGAGGCAATATTAACCCTTCCTTCCTGAATTAGTTTCAGCCAGGCATTTGGTTAGCAGTAAGACCAACAAACGCACCCTTCTAACATGTATTTTTAGCATCCGGACTGTAGCCTTGTCAGGACTACATACCATCTATGGTGGTTTGTTTTGGTTCCTTCACGGACCAGACCAGACCAGACCAGGAAGTTACATCCTAACCCTGGCTATTCTGAAATACTTGATGGGGTTAAATCAAACAGGAATACATAACCCTTGTCACACACAGCTTTATCTCCCTCTTTGCCTAGAGATTTGGGGGAATTAAGACTTTTTTAGTCCAAACCTAATGTCTCCCAGGCTTCCCCTCACCAAGGTGCCAGCAACTATGTGCCACCAGCTTCTGCTTTGCCCCTAAAGTTTCTGAAGGACAAAGCATGTATATCAGAAAATGTTATCATTATAGCAAAGTAAAGGGCAATTGACAAAAATGAGTAAATTTTGCAGTCATTAGGGCCTTCAGACTCCTCTCAAATGCAAAGACAGTAAGTACATAAATATCTATATGATGATTTTAGGAGGGAATTTTGTGACAGCAAGGGGATTATTTTTTTACTCCTATTTCCTTTATAAAGATGATAAACCTGAGACTAAGAAAGAACTTGCAAGTACATTTCCTTTCAGTGTTTTATATATTTGTCTTTCTGTGATACAAATTTCAATCACTGTACCACGTGTATTGAATTGGTATGTTTTCTACCCATTAATTTTGACAGCTTTAGCACACTTCATTGACTATCTAATACAAGGGGCATTTGACTGAATATAGTTTTCATGAAGCTTGTAATTTTTTTCTCCCCCATTGAAGTGGAGGGCAAGTGATTACACCATAGGCAGTTTTCAAGAGTGGTAATATCTTCAAGGGTATAACTCACATTTAAAACTTGTATAAATCAAAATCCAAGAATATATTCAACAAGCTTTCTTTTGGCATGAATAGTTTTATTTACCAAGTCAGAAGTAATAGCTACATCTCAGAATTCACATCAGGTATAGAAACACTTGTTATCTCATAGTTTACACATTTTCATCAATGTTATAATTAATAACAACATCCTGGATGACTATTATTCTATACTCATGAGAAGTAATTTTCTTCATTAAATGAGGAGTTTCATGTCATCCTAGATTTGCTCCAATTCTGTGATACATTCATTTGGAAAAAGTAACCAAAGAATTCTTTAAAAATATTATTGTGTACTGTTAGACTTGTCTGCATTGGGTCCTTTTCCAACTTGTAAGGCAGATACTGACACTGAGCTTCCATTAGTATACGGGAGTGAAATGACAATGTTTGTATCATGTCATGTGATGCTACTAAAAAAATATTTCATAGGGATGGTGAAAATTATATAATGGTTACGTTTTAATATATTCCAAGCACATGAGCAATTTAAAGTCATTTGGTTATAGATTGCTCATTTTATACAGTTAGTCCCCACAATAATTTTATTAGTTTTTAATTAGCATACAAATTAATGGGTTTCATTATGACATTTTCATAAATATTTAGTTCTCTTTGATCATCTTCTCTCACTGTGTCACAATGTCCCAATTCTGTTTTCATACTAGATGTATTATGCTATTTCCTTGCCTCTTCCTTAAGGCCTTTTCTTATGATCCTCTTTCTAGTTTCACAACACACACACACACTTGCACACTCCCATACATGCACTGTAAATCTGTTGATGGGCACCTGGGCTAACTCCTGTGAATAGTGCAGTGGTAATGGGGATCACAGTATCTTTGTACAAGAACTTGAGTCTTTCCACGGATATATGAGAGATGTAAAATCTGATAATCCTATTTCATTGCTTTGAAAAACCTCCGTGTTGATTTACATTTTTGCTACACCATTTTGAATTCCCACCAGCAGTGTACATTTATTCCCATTTTTCCACAGCCTCATCAGCATGTGTTATCTTTTGTGTTCTTGGTGTTAGCTGTTTTGACTGGGGTGAGTTAGAATCTCAAAACAGTTATTTGTTTGCATTTATTTAATTGCTGAAGAATATAACAATAACTTCCAACTCACAAGTATTTCTGTTGAGTCACTGTGTGATTGATTATAATTGGATGTCATGTTTACATGACAAGAAATGTGCAATCATAGCAAGTATGTCAGAAAACATTTGTTTCCTTGCTCAACTCTGATGTTTTGTTTTACCTTGAGTAATTCCTGAAGGAAAGGTAAATGGTTCTTTCACTAGTATTTTGTATGTGCCAAACCTTTCTTTAGACTTGTTCAGTTTTCATTTTCACATGAGAAATGGACATATATCCAACTATCCACAAGACAACAGAAATGTATGCCTGGAGGATTCTTGCATTATTAATTACCACCTCTGTCAGGACTTCTTATGCTTTCTGACTGACATCAAGACTCCATTTGAGTCTTTCATTAACTGTTAATCATTTGGATTGTTTTAAAATACCTCTCCACTTCTGTACTGTCTAATGTACCATCATACACTGTAGCATGCATATGATTAGATTCTACTTTGTCTCAGGTTATATCATTTTAGCCTATAAAAAATGACCTTTAGGACAGTACTTGATTTACAGGAACATTATAAAGTCATTAGAGAATTCCAATACTGCTACAGAGATTTCCTATAGTTTGTATCATACCTGACTATACTTGCTACAATTAAGAAACTGAAGTTGATACATTGTTTTCATGGAATATCTACTGTTCATTTTTTAAAATTTACTTAAAACTCCTTGTCTTTCCCAGAATCCTGTACTATGTTTAATGCTCCAAGTCTTTGGTTGTTATTTTTCTTCTCTTTTGATGACCTCAATGATTATAAAGAGTGTGACTCTTTGTTTCATAGAGGAACTTTCATTTATATTTTGTCAGGAGTAGGCAAGGGCAATGACTTTTAGATGGAAAAAACAGAGTACAATTTTCACCACAACCTATTTCATTTTATAATATAGGCCACCAAATGTCCAGTCATTGTTCATGCCCATCTTCATCAGAGCTGCTTGTCAGGTTTGACCTCATCAGAGTTCTCCTTCTAGTACTTTTTCATTCTTGGGAGGTATTCCCTAACTGTAGCTCATATTTTAAAAGCGAAGAGTTATGCATCACCTATCGACAATGGAGGATCCACAGGAATTGTTTTGTGCCGGCAATAACTGCTCAGAATGTCTCAGCACTACAATACTACAATAAGTAAAGGGGTATTGGGTCCCAACTGAGAAGAAGTTTATGAATGCAAAGTGAGTCTAGAGGGCTAGGGCTACTAACTTTTCAATATGTGAGCAAAATTTAACTAACCATCTATATTATTATCATGAAAATTGCAATATATCTCAAAATAAACTCAAATGTTTATAATATATAATAAGAAAACCACTAAAAGGTACTATAATACTTGTCGCATAGCTATGGTTTTTCCTCAGGTTAGCGACATTATACTTTTATTATTCAGGATTTAACTTAAAAATCCCAATTCTAATTTTATAATGAATCTAAGTATAAGAAATAAAGTCTAGATTATATACCAAGAAAATTTCATGATCTATCAAGTTGATGAGTGGCTTCAAAGTCACTAGCATTTCTTGAGCGTAAAAAGAAACAGTTGCATGTCTCTTCAGTGAGGAGTCTCTTTCACTGAATACTTTTCAATTAATGACTAAAATATTTTTAGAAATAAATGGTCTTAGGATTGTATTTCCCTCTTCCTTAATGTTGAATATATTAAATTATTTTTCATATATTTATATAAATAGTCATGATGAAACAAAATAACCACATGAAAATTTTGTTCTCAGTAATGTTTATGATGGTGAAAGAATAAAATTCTTTAAATATTTGTTAGTGGGTTGGGGATTTAGCTCAGTGGTAGAGCACTTGCCTAGGAAGTGCAGGGCCCTGGGTTCGGTTCTCAGGTCTGACAAGAAAAAAAAAAAAATTTGTTAGCAAATCCCTATAAAAAACTTCTCCTGGGATACTGTATAGGTCATCACTATATGCAATATCAGCTATTCACAGAAGGCATAAACATTGATAAGAAATCATACAGGTATATATTAAGCTAAAATAAACATTTTATAAGTTGACACATATAGTGTGAAAGTTAAAACCAAGGAAAATGTTCATCTAGCTTATGCATGGATTAAAATATTTTCAAATAACTTTGTTCACCTTTTTTCCTATTGACTTCATCATAGAATTACTAAAATGTGAATATTAAAGATAACATATTTATCATTTTATTTTCTCCCAGTCCCAGTAATTTCCACCCTATACTAATATTAAGGAAACTTGTTCTTGTAAGAGTGAGGAAGCTCCATGGTTGGCAGAGTACTTGTTGAAGTCCAAGGATGTACACCAATTAGAATATGAAGCAAGATGGATGAGCTGGAGCTCAAGGAAAAATGATTGGAATGTCTTGAATGAATGTAAGAGCCAAATACCACACTCTTTGCATGATTCTTAAGCAGGGTGAAATCATGATCATATTTGTGCTTTACAAAAATCTCAATATACAATGGTAAGAATATCATGATCATAATTTTATGGCTAAGATATAAACAAATAATGTAAGACTCAGATTCCAGCTCATAAGTATGGAATGTAGTAGGTGGAAAGAAACATGGAATATAAATTGCAGACAGATGGAGGTAGACAAAAGTATTCAGTGCAATCTGTTACTTTTATGACTACTACACATGTAGAGACACACAAGTATACACACATACTAAAATCTCACACAGAGATGCATATATACTTTTTGAAATAATAAATAAGATTGCCATTGAGAATATGAGCATTTTCAGGTCAAGAGTTTATTTTAAAGAATGCAGCTGGTATAGTACACTTTATTATTCTATCTACCATAGATGATTCAAAGAAAGTGGTGGGGCATGATGTAAGCTACAGGGAGCCAGATAAGTGCTGGGCCTAGGACTATTGTGGTACAAAAGTTGTTGAGAGCACTGCCATATACCTCACCTCTATAGTTACATTTTATTTGTATTGAAATGTGATTTATTTGTATGTTAATAAAGTTGCCTTGAGGTCAGAGCAAGCCAGAGCAGAAGCTGAGCAGTAGTGGAGTACGCCTTTAATCCCAGCACTTGGGAGGCAGAGCTAGGTAGATCTCTGTGTGTTCAAGGACACAGCCAGCATGGCAGACACATGCCTTTAATCTCAATAGCAACCATAGAAGACCTGGAGGTCTGTACAAACATGCAGTGACGAGGAGGTCATGTGGCTGGGTTTACAACCAATGAGAAAACATAACAGAAAGTCTATAAAAAAGATAGGACACACAGCAGTAGCTCTCTTGTGGAGAGGAAGGACAGCAGAAGCAGTGAAGGGTAAGGTTTTCTGCTCTTGCTCTGACCTCGTGGTTTTTAACTCTGCAATTGGTTCTGTGTTTCTTATTTAACAAGACAGTTACATCTACACACCTCACATGCCCATCCTAGTCACCAAGACATGTAGACCAAGCTAGTGAAAGAATATATGGTAGATGAGTTGAGACACTAGCCAGTTTAGTACAAAAAGGTGAGTCCTTCCTGATGGGGAGCAGGGACTAGAATGTGGGCATTGAGGAATTTTAGAGCTATTAAAATACAGAGGAATAGAGATTACATTGAGTAGAGGAAAATTACAGAGCAATGGGCATGCTACCAAGGATAGTGAGTCTCAACATGCTTGGGACTCACCTGAAAATTTTGCTGGAGACTAGACTGCTGAGTCTATCCCTAGAGGTGAAGAAGCAGCAGGTCTAGGGAAAGTACCAAGATATCAAACTTCTAATTTTTCAGTAATATCTTTCACCACGTTTTGAAGATCATTTCCTTAGGGAGATTCAATACGGTGATTGATGTGCTTGCTTTTTCAAATTTATAGTGTTATCCGTCCAGAAATTCCATTATATTTAGCATTGTGTAGTGTTTCTGATTAAAGCAATGCTTTGATTTTAGCTGGTGGTGTGAGTTGAAAATAGAAAAGGATGATGATTTTACTTTCTTTTATTTATTTAAAGACAAAGTATACTATAACTTGGGCTACCCCAATCTCACTATGTAGTAGAAGCTGGCCTTGCATGCTTGCTCCTTCTGACTCCACATCTCAACTGCAAGAGTTACAGGTTGTCTTAATCAGTGTTCTATGGCTGTGAAGAGACATGATCATAGCAGCTCTTATAAAGGAAAGCATTTGATTGGGGCTTGCTTACAGTTCAGAGGTTTGGTCCATTGTCATCCTGGTGGGAAGCATGGCAGAATGCAGGCAGGCATGGTGCTGGAGAAGGAACTGGAAGTTCCATGCTCAGACTGGCAGACTGCAGGAAGAAAGAGAGAGACAGGTGGGCCTGGCTTGAGCTTCTGAAACCTCAAAGCCTACCCTTAGTGACATACTTCCTCCAACAAGTCCAGAGTTTAATAAAAAAAAAAATCTACTTCAGAATGTTTGCCTCATGTGTGTGTGTGTGTGTGTGTGTGTGTGTGTGTGTGTGTGTGTGTGTGTGTATACACATATATGGTGGCTTATACATAACATTTCTGTTACATAGCTCTATAGACCAAGGAGTGCAAAGTCAAGATGTTGACAATTCATTGTCTGTTGAAGGACCATTTCCTAATTCTCAGAGAATACCTTTTTGCTACATCTGTGCCCCTTGCATGGTGGAAGTGTGTAACCATATCATTGGATATCTTTTATTTGAACACTAATCCTATTCATAAAGGCTCTTCACTCAATCATCATCTCCCAAAGGCCTCACTTCCTAGTACTATTTTGCTGGAGATTAGTCTTTGAATTTTAAAGAGAGATACATTAACACCACAGCTGATTCACAAGATGATATTAATATGGAGTCAATCATGAGAAACACAGAATTAGTGAGAAATTCTGATATGGGAAATGGAAATGAGCAGTGGCAATAGTTGAAGCCAATTTTATCATCAGGTAACACTGTATTAAAATTTGTAACTGATAAAATATGCAACAATAAATGAAAAGGATACACATTGAAAGGTCAAGCTATAACTATAACATCCATTGTTTACAGATGTCATGATCATCTATGCAAAAAATAAAAAAGTTGATAAGAGTAGACACCACACAAAAATACTTCCAAATGAAGGATAAACTGTAACTTATAAAAGCCACTTATTTTCCCACATACTACTAACAAATAAGCAGAATGGGGATATAGGTAAGAGGGTTACTAAATGCTGTCTTCTGGACATGGCATGGCTAGTGCACACCTGAATTCACAGCAGCTGTGAGCTGTGTGAGCTGTGGCTACTTACAGAGGAACTGTACAAGATCCAGCCAGCCAAAATTTATACATGGATGGGGAGGAGCTCTTGAAGCCCCACCCTTTACTGAGGAGCTTACAGTGGATAGTTACAGAGATAGATAGATAGATAGATAGATAGATAGATAGATAGATAGATAGAGGAGAGAATTCTTCACTTTTGTTGAGTTTGTGGCCACTGGTGGGTTTTGCATGTTCCTGTAGATGGGCCTTACCCATGCACACACAGGCAGCACTAACTGAAGTGAGTGGGTTATTTAAAATAATGGGATAAAGAGGAGATGAACTGGGATGGGGATATGTTGAGGGATATTTGCGTGGAAGTGGAGGGGCAGTAGATGTGATCATATTTCTTTGTACACATGTATATAATTCTCAAAAAATGCATTAAAAGAAAACAAAATTAATAGCATCCATAGAAGTAAAGAAAATAGATTTTATAAAACAAAAAAGAAAAGGAAGAAAAAAGTTAGAACCTATAAACATCTACACTTCTCAGGATAAGTTTTAATAATTTGGTATGTGTTCCCATATATTTTATGTCTTTGATATCATTTATTATCAATATTATGTTTAAAAATATAAATTTAGGCTATAAATATTTTTAAGAGAAATAAAAATGTAGTATGCTTGTAAGATATTCCCTGAAGTGCCAAACGTCTTTGTAAATCTAATTAAATGAGTGCATGTTTCACCAGTTAAAAACATTGTTGAAATGAATCAAAGAACTAAATCCATGAGGAAATGTCCTATGGTCATGGTAGGAAGAATATATATTCCAGATATCACTTCTTCACAGCTTGAGGAATACATTTTAAACAGTCCCAAATAATTTTGTAACTTCTTTTATTAAGTGTAACACAAATCTCCAAAGGTCTAATAATAATAATAATAATAATAATAATAATAATAATAATAACCCAGAGCCAAGTATTGGGGTGAAAGCTGAAAGACCAGAGAAGCAGAGCAGCCTGTCACTAGCTTACCTCTACAAAATCCTCAGCCTCAAGAGAGCAACTTCCTGTTTCCTCATGCCTTATATACCTTCTGTGTCCTGACATATTACTTCCTGGGACTAAAGGCATGTGTCACCACTACCTGTTCTGTTTCTCTCATGTAGCCCAGTGTGGCTTTGAACTCACAGAGATCCAGAGGGATCTCAGCCTTACAAGTGATAGGATTAAAGATGTGTTCCACCACTGCTTGACCTCTGTGTCTAATCTAGTGACTTGTTCTGTTCTCTGATCCCCAGGCACTTTTTTTGGGGTACACAATACATCACCACAATTATGGGGACAAATTTTCTGGCAAAAACAATACACTGAAGGGAGGATTTAGTTTGGCTTATAGATGGAGGTCATCTGGCTCATCATGCGGCAGACATGGTGGCTGAACATGAGGTGCTGGTGGCAGTACAGCACCAAACAGGAAGCAAAGAGTGGTGACCACTGTTGTCTACTCATTTTCTCCTTTGTATTAATCTCTGAATCCTGGCCTATTTATTAGTGCCATTCATTTTAAAGGTGTGTCTTCCAAATTCACTTAAATCTCTGAGAAGATACTCTCATACATACAATCAAAGTTATATCTCCTAGATGATTCTAATAGAGTCATGTTAACAATACTGATATCATACTATCACATTAAATAAATCCCCAAACGTTATAATGTGGTCAACAAGTAACTTATTCAAAATAGTGGATTGGCTAAATACTCAGAACAATAGTATAATACTGAAAAAAAAAAAAAACAAAGAATATTGATGTCAACTAACTCTAATATTTATTATAATAAAGCTCCAATAATTAGCAGTATTTAATATTGGTGATAAAATAGACAAGTAGGTAAATGGAATTAAACTGAGAAGTCAAAACTTGCTCCACATTAGTTTAGTCAACTCTTTTGTAAAAGGATTATAAAACAATGGAAGAACAGTAGTTCCCCATGACTTCCCTGTCCTCCTGCAAAAAGCATGGCTGCAACAGGGCATGCCCATGAAAACATGAATCCTTACAGACTTTACTCCTACCATTAAAAAATTGCTCAACATATTTCCTATATCCAAATGTTTAAAAAAAAATTTGAATCTCTAGGAAATAATGAATATGAACACCTAGATGACATTAGAAATGGTGGTTGAGTTTTCAGATAAAATACTAAAAATGAAATTCAGGAAAAAATGATAAGCTACACTTCATTAAATTTGAAAGGTGTTAAAATAATGAGACATTAGAAAGCATAAAAAATATTTTCAGAGAATACATTTGATGAAAAAAACTTAGTGTTATCCAATACACTGCAGAAGATATCTGAAAACTAACAGAATTAATTATAAATGGAACCAAATTTTATTTCTCACCAAAGAAGATGTACAAGTGCCTAATAAAGATATGAAAAGATGCCTCATTTCTAATGCCACTTGGGAAATAGGCTATAAAGCCAATAGATGTAATGAGTCTTTAATGAGTCTTTCTCTGTCCCAACAGCCAACTCCAAAATATTGACACAGAAATTTATATTGATTATCAAAGTACAGCCTTTAGCCAAGGCTTGTCTTAACTAGCCCTTATAGCTTAAATTAACCCATTTCTACTTATCTGCATGCTGCCATATGACTTGTGGCTTTTTACCTCTCCTCCTGCATGTCTTGCTTCCTCTGTGTCTGGCTGGTGACTCTCTCTTCTTCCCAGAGTTTTCTCTCTGCCTGGAAGTCCCATCTATACCTCATGTCTAACTATTGCTGTTCTGCTTTTTATTACACCAATCACAGCAATACATCTTCACACAATATACAAGTATCTCACAGTATTTCCTGCCTTTTTGTCTAAATAAAATGGAAAGTTCTTGAACTCTAATACAGTAAAATTATATACAATAACAATTATCAAGTAAAAATTGCACTCACAATGTCTAGTCCATTTTTATTGGGCAAATTCGAAGAAATTACTTTATTATCTATCTTAACTACTTAGATAAAAAACTTGTGTTTATGTTTTTCAAACTTATAAACTTTACATCTTTTCTGTAAGTTTTCTTTTCTGAATTCAGTAACAGGAAAAATGGTATAACTATCTAGTCTTCAACCTCATCAAAGACACAAGAATATAATATTTTACCTGAGTTAACAGAAAGTGCAGAACAAACAATGTCCAAAACTATAGAAATGATAGAAACATCTGCATGCCTGGACAGTCAATATTCTTCTATAACGTTGGGCCATCCATCTTCAGCTTACAGGTCTAGAATAGCTGACAAACTTTTCTGTGAAGCTGGAATTTTTAATGCACTGTCCTACCCTGTCTTGGTAAAGCTTGGCAGTTGCTTTATTTTGTGTCCTGCTTATCCAGTTTGGACAGCATCCTCTCAGCAGTTGAGGCAAGGGCAGTTTGTTGCACAAGTGACTAGCTTTTTGCACAAAGAAAGCAAACTCCATATGGAGGTTCTTTGATGCCTATCTTCTCTGAATTAGATTAGTGCTGCCAGGAGCAGACCTGTCTCACTGTCATAAAAAGCTTTATGTTATTAAAACATTTTAAAGTGCCATATACTGTAGTTTTTGAAGTGTTTAAAGATCACCTATATATCTAAAATATATCCCTGTATGACCTTGAAAACATACCTAACATGACTATAAGTTTGATGTATAGATGACTAACTACTAACCTCTCTTTCTTTATTATCCTAAATAGCTTTGAAGGACTAAAGCTTTATATTACATTTTAAAATGAGCTACATAGATACAATTCCTTAAACAAGAAATAGAAGCATATAATACAGTATAACAAAAATAACCTTAGATTTGTATCAATACACATAAATCCATATCAGTGTAAAATATTTGAGACTAGTGGTTGTTCAAAGGTAGACTCAACAATCCACTCTTTTATTCCATCATTTCTACACTATTTTCCCTCTTTTTAAAGAAAGATCCCTGATGCTAATTTTCTTTGTTCACCTTTTTGCCCAACTATGACCAACAACAACTTGTAACCAACCTTCCTAAACAATGAAAAAAAATATCCATAACCCACCAAATGACCAAAATCCATTTACCTCACCTCTTGGGAATGTGAGCATCATGTTTTCTATTCCTGCTTCCTGTTGTCTGGGGGTGATGAAATTTTTAGGGGACCCTGAGGAAATTGGGATAATGGTCAAATCTTGGGAAAGGTAGCTATATCATTTGTTACCCAGTCTATATGTAATGGGAAAGTTCAGGTCTTATCTGAACTTCTGGTGAGGGTAGTCTGTGAGGCTGGACCATCTCAGGTAGCAGCTTTGAAGATGTTCTGGATTTAGAATTTTGAGGAAACTACAAACAGAGGCATTCTAAGAGGCTGGATCTTGTGAGCTACTGGGTTTGGTTGGTGTTTGGCCTTTTTTCCCCTGAAAACACACAGATTTTAAAGGTAACATATTTATGTACATTAACACAAGTTTCGAATGTGAGGTGTGAACAATTCAGTTAAAGATGATTTTTTTGTTTTATGTTTGAGCAGATAAAAGTTTTCTGTCAACTTTACAAGTTTGTTTGGTCTGTATAATCAAACCTCTATTCATGCCATATGAAAGAAAATTCTGCAGCCAACAAGGATTATCATGTCTCATCCAATCTCAGAGCTGTTCCCACGTCAAGGGATCAACTTATACATCGCATGTCTTGTAGTCCTTCTTGAGTTTTTCCCTCATGTCTGTAGCCAAGATTTTCGGGAGTCTCCCTCAATCAAGTTTGATCTTCATTAATTTTGAAGGAATCTATAGCTTACAATTTCCTGTGGAATCAAAGGCATAACCTCTCTCCCAACACATTTTTTTACTTCCATTTTGAAGTTAATACATATTTAGAATACATAGGCTGATTTAATTTACTAGTTTTTTCTCAGAATCCAATATCTCTCAGCAACTGCTGTTTTTTGTTTATTAGCATTAAAAAAATTCAAAGTCAACAAAGCACCACACAGGATCCAGACGCCCTGCTCATCTTCACATGGATTATTCTTTTTACATTACTTTTTCTTTAAAAACTTTATTATTTTTAAACTGTTTATTTTTGTCTATGACTTTTTATGTCCATTTTCTTTTTTTTTCTTTAGCACCTAAACATACTGTATCTGTTTAGGGGGTTTCTGGGTCTGGCCCTAAATTTTTGCATGTCTGCAGCCTCCTCTGACTGAGTGAGCCAAGCCTTAAACTTTGCAGCAGTGGCTAGGCCCTCTGCAGTATGTCTCAGCTTAGCACATGGCACACTGGTGGCTGGCTCTTCTCCACCCCTCCTCCTCCTCCCCCACACGCCAAGTTCTCTGAGATACTAGCCTCATGGCAGCGAGCAGGAGCTGCATTTGCTGCCCCAGCTCTGGGAAGTTTCTGGGTCCATATTGTGGTAGGCATTTCTACCTAGTCTCTCCCAGCTGTCTAGCTGCCTGCTGCTCATAAACCCCATCGAGGGCTCAATAGCAGGGCCTCTTAAAAGAGCCACACCTTAAAAGAGTTAGCACCAAGCCTGCCTGAGAGACCGTTGCCAGACAGCTTTTGCAGGCCTTATGTGGATTTATGTGCCAGACTTTAGGTGACTAATGTAAAGAGTCTTCCTCTGTCCTGACAGCCAGGTCTCAAATAATGACATGGAGACTCCTTATTAATTATGAAAGCTTGGCCCTAGCTTAGGCTTGTTTCTAACTAGTTCTTATAACTTAGTTCATTTCTATTAATCTATGTGCTGCCACATGGCTTGTGGTTTTTTACCTCTCCTTCTGCATATTTTGCTTCCTCTATGTCTGTCTGGGAAACTTCCCCTTTCTTTTTCCCAGAATTCTCTCTCTGCTTGGAAGTCCTGTCTATATTTCCTGCCTAGCTATTGACAATTTAGCTTTTTATTACACCCATCACAATAATACATCTTCACACAATGTATAAATATCCCACAACAAATAGATACTACAGTGCATCTATTGGAATGATTAGAGACCAAATCAAAGACAATATCTTGCTGAAAAGGATGTGGGACCATAGGGGCATCCTCTCATTGTGACTGGGAATGTAAATTGGGGATACAAGCATTCTATGAAGCAGTTTATAGCTTTGTTAGAAAGCTATACCTCCTGTTAAGATAGAATTGGTTAATCATGCTCTTTAGTATTTATCAAAAAGAAGAGGAGGAGGAGGAGGAGGAGGAGGAGGAGGAGGAGGAGGAGGAAAACTCAGGTCTACATGGAAACACTCTTACACTTTTGTTCATATTACTGATAATAGCTGGACCTAGAAGCCACCTTGTTTCTGTTTATGTGATGAATAAACATTAATTGTAGAAAATTTAGACAATAAGACAAGATTCAGTGCTGGAAAGAAATGAGCCACCAAGCTATCAAATAATGGGAACCTTGAGTGAATCTTACTAAATCCAAGAAACTAAAGAAAAAATAACAACTAACAAACAAAGACCCTTTTTTATTCAAACTATATTACTATTAAATATGAAATGCCCTTTGTGGGTCATATGTTGGAGTCATAGTTGACAGCTGATAAATTTTGGAAATGATTGCATCCTTAGAGCTCTGGCCTAATCTATAGATTAATTTCTTGATGGATTCAGAATATAATAACATCATTAGTAGGTGGTACGAAGGTATCAGAGGCCTAACTAGAAGGTATTTATCACTGGGGCTTTGTTCTTAGGCCTGCATCTTTGCCTAGCCTCTTCTTGTATACCTTTTCTCTGCATCTTGTCTACCATTAAGTAAAAGGTCTCTACCACAGATTTCTACCACCATGGTATTCTGTCTCACCATGGGCCCAAATCAACAGGGAAAGGTTATGGACTCAAATTTCTAAATCTGTGAGCTGAAATAACCTTCTCTAAAATTGACTCAGGTATTTGGGCACGGTGATGAAAGTCTAATCAGCACAATGACACTTGAGAAAAAAAGAAACCATAAAAGGAAAATGACCATGGTTTGCCCCATAAGTAGAGTGCATGAGAAGGGTGACTTGGTGGATGACAGAGGAGTTGAGAGCAGTAAAATAACTTTAGGTGGTACTATAATGGTGGATATGTGTAGTAAGTGCAGTACCAGAGTGAAGACTAATGTGAAGCCTCATCTTCCAGTGACTATGATATATATCATTTATGTCATACTATGATGTCAATCCATCACTCTGATGAAAAGTAGACACTGTCCAGGGCAGAAAGCACACAAATCCTAGTTGGTCTTATAATAAAAACCTGGAGACAGATATTGGGATAAATACTGGAAGATCAGAGAGACAAAGGAACAAGCCACCAGAGAGACTTCTCACCACTACCAACTCCTCAGGCTGAAAGGGAAGCAAGATCCTGTCTCCAGGAATCTTCAGACTGAATGCCTCTGAGCCAAAAGGGTGCCAAACTCCCATCTCCTGCTGCCTTATATTCCTTTCTCTGAAGGCCAGCCATATCATTTCCTGTCTCAACCTTCCTAGTGCTGGTATTAAAGACATGTGACTCTCAAGTACTGGGATTAAGATTAAGATTAAGGTGTGTGCCACCACCGCCTGGCTCTGTTTCTCTTTTAGACTGGATTAATCTCATGTAGTCCAGGGTGGCTTTGAACTCACAAAGATCCAGGAAGATCTCTGCCTGCTGAGTGCTAGGATTTCAACACTGCCTGACCTCTGTAGTTAACTCTCTGGCTTGCTCTGCCCTCTGATCTTCAGGGAAACTTCATTCATTAAGAGTACAAACAAAATATCATCACAAAAGCTATATTTCTATCTCTCAATGTTGCTGAAAAAAATCATCCTAAAAGCAATTCTAGTCTAAAATCACTACCTTAAAAACAAGTAAATAGCATTGTAATGTTTTCCTTAGCACTATTATAGGTATTTTAATAATATATAGTATCATATGTTCATTTTATATATAACTTTATGACCTTTTCAGAAAACATTACAGTATATTTACCAAATAAGTAACTAATGGAAATTATTTGCACATGTAAATTGTTCAACTGTAGCATTTAGACTTTTCAGTATAATTACTTCCTACAGTGAATTTTCTAATATGCAATTAAGAGATTTAAATTGTTTTTTACCCTTAAATAAAATAATGACTCCTTACACCTATGAGAGTTGTTATATAAAATTCTAGTCAGACTATATTTGGGTATATTGGAGTACTTAGATTTCTTGAGGGAAATTATTTGTGTTGGTCTTCTTTAGGTGGTTGATTGGCGCACACACATACACATGCACACAGAGTCTTTTGTAATCATTAGAAATAATGTTTGCCTCATTTCACACAATAGTTAGTTCTTTTACTATTTTAATTTATCAAAGTTTTGATAGCTATACAACTCTGTTACTTTTCTGGTCACTCACCATGTATTACTTCCCCATCTTCAACCCAAAGTCAGAAATCATCTAAGGAAAGATCTGCCTTGATGGAATAATTCTTACCAAATAAATTAGCAGCACATTCTATTGAAATAAAGCCTACCCTAAACCAACCCAGTGTAATATTCCTGTTACTTTTAATTTTTTTAAACTTTGGTAGCATCTGGTCCAGGTACAAATCCTAGATAGATGTGGAAAAAGGCCTGCCAAAGAGGTTAGAATTTGCATCATGTTGACAGATGGTAAGGAGAACATTTTTTAATTATGGGAAGCATAGAGCTAATGAATAGAGGATGAATAAATAGAAGCTCACTGGAACCAAGCCTCTCATTTGGAGACTGTTGGTTATAATTATTGTGTAGGCAAAGATATTAAAGGATCTAGTATTGGCTCAGGACACCCCAAGACCAAATTATCAGCACAAAGGAGATGTATTTGCCTCCAAGGGACAAAGGGCAGGGAATAAGAGAAAAAGACAGATTGAGGATGAGGGAGAAGAGGAAAAGGAATAAGGGAGAAGGGGGAGGAGTATTTGTTTCAGGCAGGACAAAGGACTGTCTCTGGATAGAGAGGAGACAGACATGGCTCACAGGAAAATGGCACTTTATAAAGGTAAAAGGAAACCCCTTGCTAGGATGAGGTGTTTAATTTTAATTGAACATGTTAATTAGGTGAGACAAAGTGGGCTTCTGATTGCTGGACTTCAATTTTTTGATAGCTGGACCTTGGTAGTCAGCCTCAGGAGGTGCAAGTGGCCAAATAAGGGACCAGAGCTTGGGGACTAGCTTCAGGAATGTAACCTAATGGTTTTTAGCAATGTGGGAGGAATGTGGAAGAAGGGCAAGGCCTGGCAGAGCCATGTTTGCTTGGGCTGGCTAGGGCCCTGTCAGCTAAGACATGTGGATGGAATGAAGGGATGGTGATAATCTAAGTAAAAGACTTTTACTCTTTTTTTTAAGCATATCTTTTGTTTGTTTTGTTGTGACTTTGAAAGTGACAATTCTTCAAACAACATCAAAATAGTTTAAAGTCTTTTTCACGTGAAAGAAAATTCTTCAAGGCCTTACACTTTTTCCTTTCTAAGAAAAATACTTTCAGCAGTTTCTATATTGAATTGATGAGTTCAGGGGTGACCTCACCCCCTCTATTCTCTTTTTATGATGCACTGACTCTAACATGACAAGCTTCCCATTGATTTGGCTTATTGCCATAATTTGTGCCTGAAACAAAGATTCTTAGATTCAATATTATTTTTCTTTCTTTCTTTTAATGGAAACCACATTTCTGTTACAGGTGGAAAAGAGAGAAGTTTGGGAGTTGCTAATCTTTGAGTTTGGTGCTTGGAAAAGATAGGGTATTTCAAAGACAAAGGCATAGGGAATTATCTTGCCAATAGTCCCCAAGGTCATGCCCCCCTCCAAGCTAGTAACCTTTTCTGTTTCTGAGTCACTTATAGCTTCTCATTTTGCAAAAATAATCCTTTTAAAGATCACAAATACCAGGGATTTTCACAGAGTAGTTCTCAAGGGAGCAGAGATCAAGAAAGGAGTGAAACTTGGCATCTGAATGCCAGGCTTGGATCTAGACTTCTGATCATATCATTGATGTTCTGGAACAGTGGCTAACACCAATGTGCTACAGGTTTTGAATTTGTACCATAGGAATAATAGCCAATGAGAATGTGTGTTTAAAGACAATATATGTAAAGGCAGAACACAAATGGCAAATGGTAAATTTTTACAATTGTATTCTTAGATGTTCATGGTTCTTATTGTCCTTTGTTTATGCAATTTTTGTTTCCTTTTAAATTTTATTTGATTTTCATTGTACTCATTTGAGTTATGCAATGCAGTTTTTGATACATATATTCTTAGTGAAATGGTTGCTAGAGTCAGGCCAATTTACATACCCATTGCTATGCATAGTTTCATTTGTAGATGTCTGGGGCAAGAGCATCTAGTATCCATTCTTACAGTAGATCTCCACACAAAGAACAGTATTATGGACTGCAGCCTTCATACATATTAGCTCTTATCTGAGCACAATTATATACACTTTTGTAATATGAATTGCTAAATGACATTTTAATAAAAAAATCCAGATATTGGGGTAAATGCTGAAAGATCAGAGAGACAAAGGAACAAGCTACAGCTACTTCTTACCTTGCCAGCTCCACAAATCCTCTCAGTAAATGTCTCTGAGTCTTTGACCGAAAGGGATCCAGCTGAAAGGCCTCCTCAACTGAAAAAGGCTCCAGCCCAAAAGGCTCTAGTTCCTGTCTCTTTATACCTTTATATCTTTCTCCACCCAGCCATATTACCTCCTTCCTAGTGCTTGTATGAAATTCCTGTGACTCCCAAGTACTGGGATTAAAGGTGTGTACCACCACTGCCTGGCTCTGTTTCTCTCCTAGACTGAATCAGTCTCTTGTAGTCCAGGGTGGCTTTAAATTTACAGAGATACAGAGGGGTCTCTGCCTCCTGAGTGCTAGGATTAAAGGTTTGTGCCACCACTGCCTGGCCTCCATGTTTAATCTGGTGGCTTGTTCTGTCCTCTGATCTTCAGGTGAACTTTATTAGGATACAACAAAATGTCACCACACAGTTTAATCTGCTTCTTCCTATTTCCCCATGTGATTTCTGGTTACTAACATCCTACTCTGTGTCTATTCACTTTAAGATAACATGTATGGGTGTTGGTGATAAGTGGCCAATGTGCTGAGGGTAAGTGTCGTTTGGAGTGGTCAGCTCTAAATAGGGCATCAGCATCACTCCTTCACAGGTCCATGAAATACAAATAAAGAGAAGATGGGAAGAATGTAAGAGCAAGAAGATGGGGGTGAGTGCTTTGAAAAGTTCTCTTCTGGATATGGCATAGCATTATAATAATTACTATACAGCAGCTGGGGTTGCCCATCTAAGACTCGTAGAAGGTTGGGCCTTCAACATTCTGCCATCAGTAGGGGAGGGGCTCATGAGGCCCAAGCACTCCTTGAAGAGAAGTGAAACATAGATGTCTTCAGTGAGGTAGCACTTGTAAGTTGCCCATGCTCATACAAACAACCCTGATTAAATACAGTGGGAGAAAATAAATTTTAAAAGACATGATAGCAGGAGAGGTACTAGTTGGGAAGGAGAGGGACAGCAGGAGTTGGGGGGTAGGGAAGAGAGGGTGATGAGGGTGAATATGGCCACAATAAACTATATTAAGGACTTGAGAGATGGCTCTGTGGTTAAGAACACTAGCCACTTTTTCTGAGGACCTGGTTTCAATTCTCAGCAGCACAAGACAGTTCACAATCTTTTCAACTCCAAGTCCAGGGGATCTGATACCTGTAGGTCTCTGTAGGTACCAGTTATGTATATAGTGCACTGTCACAGATGCAGAAAAGCATCTATACATATGAAATATTTTTAAGTTAAATATTAAAAGCAGATGCCTTTTATGAGAGACATCATACAGTATTTTCCTTCTGTTTCTGGCTGATTTCTCTTTTGATGTTGATATCTTCCAGACTCGTCCAAGTTGGTGCAAATGACTGAATTTCTGTTTAAGGTGAAATGGTATTTGACTATGTATATATACTGTACATTACTTACCCACTCAGCAATTGATGAGCATTTAGGCGGTTACCACAGCTTAACTAGAGTTACAATGGGCCTGGGACAGCAGAAAGGAAGGATAATGACAGCCTATGTCTTACCAGTGTCTGTGGTGATTCTGTGGGAATAATGTGCTATGAAGCTCTCACCCTGGGCCTGCTGGGAGGGTCACCCTCAGCCAGTTCCAGCTGGCTCATAATGTCATGACTGTTATAGTCTTGTTTTACGCATCTGTTCCCCATTTGTGTACTCTGCTGTTTGATAGCGAATTTGACATGTCACTCAAAAGTATGGTTGGATCCTTTTGAGGTGAACAAAGCAAGTCCTTTTTGCTGGCCAAGGTAGAGTTTATGGATCCTGGTGTTCTAAGGGAGAAGAGACCTTCTCTAGGAGAAATCAGAATTGCTGGGGCATGATGCGTAGAACACAGTAACTGGCAGTTCTCATCAATTGTGACAGTATCCAAGCCTCATGGCAGGGTTCCAAGCACCATGTTGTTCAAGATGTGCAGTCTTCCAGCCATGCAGGAGAGGAGGATGGCAGAATGCTGGGTCTGGGGCGTCATTGTTTTATAGCCTCATTTAAATGTAAGCTGAGTTTCTGAAAGAGACATCATTTTATATGAATAAAGGGCAGATTTCACTCACCAAAGGTAAATGCTAAAACCATCCTAACACTGCAAAGCTTTGCTGATTGATTCTAGTCTCTTCAGATGTGGCTGCCTCTTCAAAATCAGAAAAGTCCCAAAATAACACTTGGTCACAGAATCAACTACAATTTCCTCCCATGAGAAAGTGCCTGTGAATGCAGTCACATCAACTTAAAAGCACATGCAGCTGCCAAATAAGCCAGACCATATTTTGAGGCAAGTTTAAGATTTTTTTCCATGCTTATATAAAGAAACAATATAGTCAAAGAAATGTTTTAAATTGACTATAAGTCTGTGAAATACTATGAAACAAACCTGTGTTAGAATTTCAAAGTTTTACAGTTTTGAACATTTAAAAAATTTTAAACTTATTTTACATCCTGAAGTTTCCCCTCCCCACTCTCCTCCCTCCTTTTCCCACCTTCCCCTCTGCCCCCTTTCCAATCCATTCCTCCTCTGTTTCTGTTTAGAAAGGGGGCAGGCCTCCCATGGAATCAGCAAAGCATGGCACATGAATTGTAGTAAGACTAACACCTTCCCTTGTATTTAGGCTGGGCAAGTCAGTTCAGTATGAGGAACAGACTCCTAAGAGCCACCCAAAGCATTAGGGACAGCTCCTATTCCCACTGTTAGGAGTCCCACAAATAGACCAAGCTACACAACTATCACATATATGTAGAGGGCCTAGGTATATTACTCAGCTGTTAAAAACAATGACATCAAGAAATTTAAAGGCAAATGGACAGAATTAGAAAAAAAATCATCCTAAGTGAGGTAACCCAGACTCAGAATGACAAATATGGTATGTACTCACTCATAAGTGGCTATTAACTATAAAATAAAGAATATCTATGCTACGGTCCACAGGCCAGAGAGGGTAGGTAACAGGAGGGCTCAAGAGGGGGTGGTGCATGGATCTCCCTGGAGAAAAAAATAAAAGCAATTTCTTGGGTAAACTGTGGGTGGATGAGGATGAGAACTCAAAGCTTTACATTTTGATCTTACTTAGATAATATGTATGTTCATATACATATATGTAAGCAAAATATATAGGCATATAGGTATTTTTATTTATTTGTTTGATTTTGGTGTTTTCAGAAAGGGTATCGTGAAGCCCAGGCTAGCCTCAAAGGTGCTGTGTAGTTGAAGATATATTTCAACTCTGGATCTCCTTGCCTCTCTACCTTCCAAGTATTAAGATTATAGATGTTTGCTGCCATTCCCAGGTAACCTGCACAATCTTTTCACAACATACTTAACTATCATACATGCTATGGATCTAGGATTCTAAGGTGCTGCTAAATGGAATCATGGGGATGTGCACAGGCTCATCTACCTCTATCTGCCAGCACACATACATGTCTTCAATTCATATATAAATTCAGAATTTTCATTTATGCATTCATTCATTTATTAATAAGTAATGCATCTATTCATTGCATTCACTTATGTATTCATAGAATTTTGTTACAAAGGCATTTACTTAAGGAAAGAAAAAAAGGAAGGAAAAGTGAAATAACTGCTTAAAGAGTAAAATAAGAAAACAACTCATTGATAGGAAAGATAAATCAGAATTTTACACTATACAGTTTTTGGCAAAGCTAATTTTTAGATAAGCCAGAATATGTATACTCAAAAGAGAGATTTATATCTAAAATGTACATGTATCCAGTGATGCATAAGTTATCAACTATAAGTATCATGACTGTGTTTCAGGACATTTGTTTGATTAGTTTTTTATTTTATTTAATTTATTTTTTTTATAGTATCTCCTTTAGCACAGGCTGGCCATAGACCATACCAGAGTGAGATAACAAACTGAGACATTTTATTAAACGTTGAGTTATTAACAGAGTTAGAAATCAAAATGCCCAAGAAGGTATATGTTGTGCTATGCTTTGTGCTGCTGGCATGGATTCAAGGCTTCATGCATGATAGGCACTTCCTCTGACGACTAACATTATGTTTTAATTTTAAATAGTTGTGCTTAAGAGATCTGTAAAAAATGCCTTTAATATGTAAGCCCCATTTGCCCACAGACAGCTTCCTGGAATGTTAAGGGCTGTCATTCACATAAGGTGAGAAGCCATGTGTTTTCACTTCTGTAAACCAGTTTGGTTGCCCCAACTGTACAAGATGGGCTTGATCACCATAGGCAGGAAGTATGGCAATGCATGTGCTTGCCTCTACACAAAGGCAGGAAGTGTGTAGCCTTGTGAGTTTTGCCTTCACAAGCCCCTGGCTGATGTAATTCGGCATCTTATTCTGAGCATGAATTTCAGACATGGACCTAGCCAGTATCCATGGTCCTGGCCATCATTTAATAAGGTCTTTTATTTGCTAAAAATTTGTTAATTGTCAGACTGGTGAATCTTCGAATGAGACCCATACCCATAACAGCCCCAAACTTCCATTTGATCACACATAAATGACAATTCACATTCATAGAGACAAGCACAGCATTTATGAAGTTTTGACATTCCTTTGAAATTGTTGACATAAAATTTCTTCCAAATGTGCTTATAGGTTTGAAATATAAAATTTCTTTTTCCAGGGCTCATATATATATATCAAAAGTGATCCTTATCTGTCAAAGAACTTAGAGAACCATAGTTTAAAGTATAGCTAAAGTATACACACACACACACACACACACGCACACACACACACACGCGCGCACACACACACACACATATATATGTACTATATTTTTATGTGACACGTTGTTTTAGATAGAACCTTAAGGTTCACTTAGTGAAAAACCGTAACAGACACACAGTGTCTCAGTTCTCCTTATTCCACAGAGTAAATATTTGTGAAATTCTCTTCCTTGATAAAGCATCAACATTCAGTGTTCCTGTGCTTACTCAAGGTTCACAGACTGGCTACCTTTCCCATAACCTGATACCTGTTTTCTGCTAGCATGATCAAAGCCAGACCCTGCCTTCCCTCTCTGCTCTTGTACTATAAGTATATTTGGCAGTGTGTTCCTGTGTCTTTTGAACTGTTGTGCCTTTTTATTAGTGGTTCCCCTTAAAGATGACTCCAAGCACCATGCTGAATGTTCCTAACTACAAGGAATCTGTGACGTGTCCTGTGGAGGAAACACCTGTTCTCTCAGCTCCTTCCAGGCATGAGTTATAATGCTGTCAGCTGTGGGTTCCATGTTTATGCATCAACAATACATATCTAAGGCATCTCTGAGTAAAAACACACATAGAACAAGGTTATGTATTGATTAATTGACAAAAGAAGCCTAACTTGGATTTCCCTGAGGAGAAAGGGCTCAGTATTTGCTAATGCATTATTTATAGAACATGTCTACTATTAAAAAATAGAACATGACTTCATTGAACATAGTAAAATGATTTGCCTTATAACTTCAGTTTACCTAAAAATAATGTAGTGACTTGCTGGTGATAGTTTCAATTGTGTTAAGCACAGTACATTTCATTTGAGTAAAAATGTTTTTCTCAACAACTCTTGGGCATATATTAGTTCAAATGCACTTTATTCATAGAAGAGCAAACTTTTATTGTAGGCAGAGTAATACTAATTATTGCTTGTATGAATAATTTGCTAAGAGATTGGGAGGTACTTAGGTGAATATACAACACAACATACATATTTTCCATATGTTAGAACACTTGTGTAAATTCTTATTTCCCCCAAAGCACAGAGCATACTGAGTTAAACACATAAAGGAAAGATTTCAAAATTCTCTCCTGACGTGCTGCTAGTGAAAGTCAAATTTAGAATTCTATACAAAATACTCACATGCATACATGGACATAGGCATGGATACATGTATACATGTATATATGTACATATACACACACATACTCTGTGTAGACCAAATAGTTTATTGTTTCATTCCAATAGTATAATGATGATTATGTGACAATTTATTGAATGTCTTTTACCTTAGAAGAGTATTATCTACTGGAAGAGGATGTTTTTTATTTTCCGTATTTTCTTGTATTTACCTTGTTTTATGCATTGACTGCAGATGCATGAGTGCTGACTGTGTATGAAACACAGGAGTTCATTCAGAGAACATGCTTCCTCACACTTGTTTCTTGAGGAAAGGATTGCACCAGGGATATATGGTTAGCAGTTTAAAGTAGGCATGCTTTATTAAGAAACGAGAAAGCACTCCCCAGAATGGAAGTGGGTTAATGAACTGAGCAAAATTACTCAAAAGTCTGGTGGTATATTGTGTACCCTAATAAAATTTACCTGAAGATCAGAGAACAGAACAAGCCATTAGATAAAACATAGAGGCCAGATTGTAGTGACACACACCCTTAATCCCAGCACTTGAGATCTCATGCCTTCGCTTGGGAGTCACAGGCCTTTATAATCCTAGCACTAAGAAGGAAGTGATATGGTGGGTGGAGAGAGGTGTATAACCCTGAGGATACAGGAACTAAAGCCTTTTAGGATGAGGAAGGTCTTTTGGCTGGAGCTCTTTCAAGCTGAGGAGTTGGTGAGGTCAGAGGTGGTGACTGGCTTGCTCTGCTTCTTTGATCTTTCAGCTTTCACTCTGACATCTGGCTCTGGGTTCTTAATTAAAAGATCCTTTAGCAATTCAAGCAACAAGGACTAGATGTCCATAATCCTTTATAGGTCATTTGATAGAGCACCCAAGACTCCCACATTTGTACATCATTAGCTTTCCTTTCTCTGTCCATTACCTGAAGCCCACATGAGAAAGGGCTTCCAGTCTTTCTTTGCAAACTGGGGTGGATATGTCCGTTTATTGTATGAAGGTTGGGAAGAACTTCCAGGCCTCTGACAACTCGTTTCTTTTATACATTAAACTTAATATCTCTAGTTGTATTCTGTCCCCCATCTTTCTTTCTCTTTCTCTCCTCTGTCAGGGTCCAGCCCTGACCTGTCAAAAGGTTCTTGAAGGAGGGAGCAAGGAACTGAGAAATGCTAGATAGGAAAAAATATACATGTAGACAAAAAAGATAGAGACACAGAGTAGCTTTGTGAGGGCCCTGGGTCAATACCTAGTTGCCTCGAGTTTATTCCTAGTGGGATTTTTATATACTAGCAAGGGGGGGAGGCAAGAGACCTCCCCCTTTCAAGATCAAAGTATGAAGTATAAACAAGTGTAGACACTTTCTTAATTCTCTCAATACCTGGCAGCCACACCTTATGGCAAAGTATCTTGTAATTAGGCATTGAAGCATAAGATACTTGGTAACCATGCCTTTGGCCAAAATGTCCTATTATGCAGCTTCACAGAGCAACATAAACTCTATCTGATCTTGAGTCAAAATAGAAACAAACCACAAGTTGGAATCTTTGTGCCTCCCCACCGTGTGTGTGTGTGTGTGTGTGTGTGTGTGTGTGTGTGTTTGTAAAGCAGGGTCTGAGCCAACAATAACTGTCAGTGTTGGCTCCTATTATCCCAGAAGCAAACAAATCTAGAAGTATTATAGGATAAGAAGCATTCAGTTCTTTCTTTGCTGGTGACTAAGACGGTCAGTGTTGTAGAGCAGTGAAGCAATGTATGTTTTGAGCTATAAAAAGGAGAGAGTATTGTCTGTCCTTTCCCATATCTGTGCATGTCCACACATTCTGCACATGAAGTGACACACAGCTTGTGAGTGCGGTTTGAGGCACATGGAGCTGTGGACTATGGACCAGTAGTGTACCTTACTATCCCCCGTCGTTCTGCCAGCCTGTCATTGCTTCTTTCAGCATCTAGAACTTCGTGATCTTTTATTTCTCACAGCTAACTTCTCTTCAGATTATTATTATTATTTGCACAATATATTTTGATCATGTTTTTACTTCTGCCAACTCTTTCCAGACTTCCACCTCCCTATTCATCCAACTTTGTGGGTCTTTCTCTTTCTGTCTTTGAAAAGAAAAAAAAAAAAAGTAACACCAAAATGTCCAACAAAAACACAACAATGAAATTCTTTGTAATTTTTCATTAGTTGTTTGTGGATTTTGTACAATGGGTATGGATCATATTCACTAACTCTCCCTAAATCCACAAATACCTACCTTCTACTTCCTTGCCTACTCAGCTTTTTTCAAAACCCATTTACATTTCTGTTGCTTATATGCTCTTGGAGCATGGTAGACCTACTAGGGGCTATAGTTTAAAAAAGAAAAAAAAACTAACCTTGAATCTCTAAGCAGTTACAGGGGTAGGGCTTCATAGTCATCTCCCTTCTTCATGCTGGGATTTTGTCTAGCATGAGTTTGTGTAGGTCAAGAGCATGTTGTCCCAGCTGCTATAAGTTCATGTCCTCTATTGTTTTTGAAATATTCAAGACACTCCCACTGGTCCAATAGTGGCACAATGTCTTTGTAGCAACTGTGGTGGTTTGAATGGCATTTGCCCCCTAGATTCCCCAGGGCACGGAGCTGTTTGGGAAGGATTAGGATTATGTGGCTTTGTTGGAGGCATTGTTTCACTGGAAGTGGGGATGGAGGTTTCAAAAGTCCCCATCAGGGCCAGTCTGTCTCTGTCTCTCTTTCCCCTGCCTGTGGATTAAGTATGATGCTCTCGGTTACTTCTCTAGCACCATGCCTGTCAGTCTGCCATCAAGGTCTCAGCCTTGATGATAATCAACTAATACTCTGAAACTATAAGTAAGTCCTTAAATTTTTCCTTTTATGAGTTGCTTTCATTATGGTGTCTCTTTATAATAATAGAATAATAATTAAAACAGTAGCCAACTACTTTCTGATTGTACTTAAGGCCTGTTCCACAATCTGAAACCCATATCTAGGCAAAATTGGGCTAAGAGCCAGTGACTAACATGCCATAGGCTCTAGGAGAGAACCTACAATTGTTACTTTGCCAAATGGGTGTGGAATTAAACCAACTCCAAATGACTTATCATCATGTAGATTAGTGGAGCTTGCAGCTCGAGTCACAGAAAATTGTTTTTGTAGTAGATGGTGATTAGCAAAGATTTTCACATTTGGTCAGCCTACAAAAAAAGCCCCTCTCCTTCTCAGCCTAAATGGGAAACATATAACATATCCCTCCTCTCAGAGTTTAGGACACAGGTCATTGTGGAAGAAGGGGTAAAAGACTGCCCAAGGCAAAATGATGGATATTCCAAGTTTGCATAATAAGTTTGTCTGAGCTTATATGAGTTGTAAGTACATGAGCCATCACCTTACATTTAGACAAAGAACTTTAGTAATTCATAATTTACATGTTTTCAGGACTTAATGTTGGACTGATTTTTTCCTATCATGGTTAATTATTTATCAGTCGAAGCATATCTGTATTTTTCACTAATGATCTCTTTGATAAACCATCTCTGGGGCTGGAGAGATGACTCAACAGTTAAGAGTGCTCTCTGCTCTCATAGAGGACCAAGTTTGGTTCTTATGACCCCTGTCAGGTGGCTGACAATTGCTTATAAGCTCTAAGGGATCTGGTCTCTCCTCTTTGCCTCCATAGGCATCTAGACCCATATTCATATGCACACAGACACATCCTTACATATAATTTAAAATAATAAAAATTAATATTTTTTAAAAAGAAAGCATCCTCTGAGGTAATTAGGATTTTTGTAGTTAAGGCCTTCTTGCCTACAGCAGAATGAAGTACCTTAGCAAAGAAACACAGTTTCATTCCGGGGTTAGGAACTAACATGCACTGCTTTCCCAGAGTATCACACTTTAATTCCTTGCCGGGGTTAAAGAACTGGGTTAGTGGTTAAGAACATGCACTGCTTTCCCAGAGTATCACACTTTAATTCCTTGCATTCACATCAGGTGGCTGACAACCAACCATCTGTAATTCCAGCTCTAAGGGGTCCAATATCCTCTTTGGGTCTCTGTGGTCATCTCCACACACATGTGTACTGCCCGCCATATACATACACACATAATTAAACATACAATTTTAAAAACTGAAAAAATGTAGTGAAGTTTCATTGCTGTTTAATGAGTGAAATGCAAAGTTTAAAAATAATGTCAAAAATTCACCACGGACTCATGTTGATCAGACAGTAGTCACAGTTTTAGCTTAATTTTTTCAAAAAAGTACAGTTTACCTATTCAAATAGCAGGTAGGAAAATTTAGAAGCTACTGTTTAGATTTGGACAATTTATTCCATTTTATGATGTGATATATTAATGTTTGATAGGCTCAGTGAGGTAAGAGTCTTTGCAAATCATTTACTCAATAAATATTGATGTGGGTTGATTTACCACATTGTCTCTGCCAGCTTTGTGTTTCAGAGTAACTACTTACAAGGATAACTGTCAAGGAATTTTAGTGATAAAGAGCATGCTAGAGTCTTGATTTTTCCCACTTAAAAATGTCCATGGTTTGTGAATCACACTTATCCATTCACTGTAGCTTCCTGCCTCTCATCGTGCTTCTTCCTTGTGATCAGATCAGTTTCAACAGATGTATGCTTGAAAATATTTCCTGTAGTCCAAAGTCCTTGTCTTCTGTTATTTTCCTGGACAAATTCCACTTCTACAATGAAACCTAAAAGAGTTAGCTCATATTTCTCTGCTGTCTTTTGAAAGAGGCAGTTCCACAAATCATGACAGCTACAAAGGCAAAGTCTGAGATCTGAGCTCTCTGATTATTCTTTAGGAAGAGAGCCTTTAGGTTAGATAACTTTGAATTGGCCAAGGGTGTGGGAAAGCTCATGTTGGCATTTATCCATTTGGGCACCTGTTTTACACAGACATATGGCAATGCCATTCAATATTCCGTGGTATTATTGAGCTGTATTGTGAGTAAATAATTGTTCCAGGAACCCAAGATGAAGCGATGAGCCAGAAAAATCAAAGCTCTTGAAAATTCCCTGGCAGGAGCCAAGATATTCAAAAGAGAAAACTCATACCTTTTTCTTCAGCTATCTGACCATTGAAACAACGGAAAATAAGAAATTAGAAATCTTCATGCCGAGGATGAAACGTGATTCCAGCAAGACAGGGAACTTGCCTCCAGGAAATAGATTTCCCACAGTTCTGATCACTTGCCAGACTACCTTTCAGGAGGAGACTGAAGCCAGATGATACGGATCACTGATGGGCAGAATCACTCCTTGACAAGGTCTGATTAGTTATGCATAGGCCTCAGTCTTTATGCAAACTTAAAGTTCTGGTCAGCACAGACATGGTTAGCAACATGTCATTGGACCTCTTTGTTCTTTTTGTAATATGTGCCCATTGAGTAAATCTGCTTTTTCTGTTTTCCACTGATACTTGGCTATTTAATTGGCATATTGAGGGGTAGTTACTGAACCTAGTTTGTTAGGTGTGTCAGGGACCAGACCCTGATCCTAACAGCTACAAGAATTCTTTTTGTAAAGTGCTATTCACTTCAGTGTAGTGAAAAAGAAATTTTAATACAAAGCAGAAGAGAACTAAGAACTATATGAACATCAGATAGTGAGTAGTTTGTGAAAATATCAGGCTATGACTGGATTAAAGGTTATGACTGGAGCCATGTTTTCTTTTCTTTCTTTTTGTCTGTTTGTTTTCCTTAAGGGGCCCAAAACTACTTGTAGGAAGTGATATTTGAGAATTTGAGAAATCCTTTAAAGAGGTGAGGGGATAAGTCTGTTGAAGACATTACCTGGAGATAATTAAAAATTGGGAGGAAGATAAAACCTGTTGAGTTCAGCAAAGCATGAGATTGATATGTCAGGGAAAAAGAAGAGGAAAGAGACCTGGTGAGTTCCTTTCAGCAGCTGGAGTTAGATTATGTTTTATGTGGTTTCAACTTTCCTAATGCTGTGCTCCTTTAATACAGTTCTCATGTTGTGGTGATCCCCACCCATAATTGTTTTTTGCTACTTCATAACTGTAATTTTACTACTGTTATGATTTGTAATGTAAACATATGATATGTGACCCCTATGGATGGGTTCTTTGACCTTAAGGAGTCTCAAACTACAGGTTGAGAACCACTGAGCTAGAATGCTTTGATTATAGGAATACTATCTTATTTTCTTATTTAATTTTTAAAAGATGTTCTTCTTATTGTTTTAGGGTTTCTTTTGCTATAAAGAAGCACCATGACCATGGCAACTCTTATAAAGGCAAACATTCAAGGAGGTTGGCTCACAGTTTCAGAATCTCAGTCCATTATCATCATGGTGGGACATGGTAGCATGCAGATAGATGTAGTGCTGGAGAAGGACCTGAAAGTTCTTGTAGGCAACAGGAAATGGTCAGAAGCACTGGGTGGTATCCTGACTATAAGAAACTTCAAAGCCTGACCCCACAGTGTCATACTTCCTCCAACAAGGCCACACCCACTCCAACAAAGTTACTCCTCCTAATAGTGCCACTCCCTATGAGACTGTGGGGGACAATTACATTCAAAGTACTGCATCTATATAGCCTAAGCTGGCCTTAAACTTGGTGTATAGTTGAAGATGACCTTTCTTCCACCTCATAAGTGCTATGTGTCACCACAGCACTATAGACAGTTCATTTCAGTGGTTCTGAATCTTCATAATGCAGTGACGCTTGAATACAGCTCTTCATGTTACTGTGACCACCAATCATAAAATTATTTTCATTGCTACTTCATAACTGTAATTTTGCTACTATTATGAATCAAATGTAAATATCTGCATTTTCTGATGGTATTTGGTAACCCCTGTGAAAGGATTATTTGACCGCCCAAAGGGGTCAAGAACTACAGGCTGAGAACTGCTGGTTTATGTGGTTCTGTGAATAAGAAAGAGGACTTCGAAGAGGATTTCTTGTATGTTAGACAAGAGTTCTATATTCCCTTCTTATTTGTATTAAAATAATTCTTTGACTGCTGAGAAAAGAATAGACATGGGAATGATACAATTTAGGTGATAAAGAAATTTTGAAGAGATTACAATGGCATGAAGTAAAATGGTAGCTGTCCAAGTGCTAAAACGAGTAGTCCTTGATTATCTCTATGGCATGAGTTTTAAACAAATGCATCTCAGGGGTCTTCAACCAAAACAAGACAAGTAAGTGTTCATACATGACTAGGGAGGGTTATGCAAATTCTATCAAAGATAAAGTACCCAGGGAGAGAGTGGAGTATCCTTGTGTGTTTTCAAATTTCTGTTGGATTTTCTGATAGAGACTCAGAGTAGGTTAAAAAAGATACACAGATCAAAAATGGTTTTGGAATTTGAAAAAAGAAATGTGTATTTAAGACCTTGAGGCTGTGCAAAGCAATAGTGGTAGACCAGATCACCTGCAAGGGGAGTGAAATAGGAAGTGAGCTAGGCCATCAGTGACTGTAACTTTAGGGTGTTAGATCAAAATGGAGCAGCTGGAGACAGAGTTGGCTAGAGAGGAAAGCACAAGAGAGCTTATGGCATTGAACCCAAGGAGTCAGTGAATGTCTAAGAGGGCCAAAAAGCAGAGTGAAAAGCAGGATGCACAGAGAACTTAAGACAAAGGCTGGAGACTTGCTATTGCATCAGGATCCATGGAACTTGTTGATGGCTTTGAAAAGCATGCCTTCTGTGTATCATGGTCTTAAGGGCTAATTATAAGGTTTGCAAAAGAAAAGTAGAAAAAGTGAAGACATGAACTGGGCTACTATTTCTGGGAATCCTATGTGTCTGGTAATAATAGAAATAGAGAAGTGACATGGTGAATTTAAAATATTTGTAGGATGAGATGTTTTAGAGAAATATCTTGTTTTAAACAAGATATTAAATCACAATTGTTACTTTATAGGACCCAGACAAGTAGAGGAGAAATTGATGTAGAGAAGCCAGGAAAAGGAAAGAGAGGCAGACACATAGACATCTAAATGAGAGATGATGGATAGATAAATGATGGATAGACAGATGATAGATGACATTGAGAGATAAGATAGGTACTTCATCATAATCAAATAGGCTTTATTCCATGATATGAGATATTTATTTGCTTTAACATCCAAAAAGTAATGCAATTAATCATGTTAGTAAGTGTAAAAACATTCATGTAAGAAAATCCAACACTTGCTCATGATAAAAATTTCATGTGTTAGGAAAATGAGTTGTTTTGTTGTTTTTCTATTGATGAGGAGGATCTAGGATAAACAATGGTTAGTGTCAATTATTACTCCAAGAGAAGTACGTGCTTGGGAAGTTCTGTCTGTTTAAGTTTTTATTGTTACTGTGTTTTATAGTTCAAGAACAGGACAAGCTTGTTAGCTTCCTCCACTTCTGCTCAGCATCCGGACAGGAAGAAATGTGGGGTCAGGAACTGAGGGCTGTTTATCTCCATTTTGGGGTGTTCTCTGAGGAGTATAAGAAAAGCAAAGAGAGCATGCTCTCCATGCAGTCATGATGCTTTGCCTAAGCCTGAACTTCCTGAAGTTCAAGGGTTTTGTTGATTTTTTCTCCTCTGCTTATTCAGTCGATTCTATTGTGCAAAACACCACTGGGAGTCTTGTCCTGGCTAAAAGCTGAGCCCAGTCTCCCTGTTTAGGACCAAGACTTTGCTCCTGAGCTTTCCATTACAGTTGCTTCTCTGTCATACCTCCATAGATCTTGGTCAAGCTTGCCTTGGAAAGAAGACGGTACATACTAAGGAAGTATGATCAAAAGGCTAGAAACATGCAAGTTTCCTTTTCCTGTACACTCCCAGAGAGAGGACACCACTGAGCAGAGGGAGAGGCAGACAGCAACATGATGAGATATTGGTGAAATTATTAAGGCCACTCCATGTAGTTAAAAGGGAGGTTTATTTTGTGGGGTAACTTACAAATGAAGGGGTAGGTTGCAGGGTCTGGCAAAGGTATAGCACAGTCTAGCGGTGTTCTCTGGAGAACTCTGCTCAGTCTACCTCCAGTGTCCAGGGTCCCGGACCCAAGAGAGAGACCTCCTCTCGATCCTCGGTCTTCTGCTTCCTCCTCTGCCCTGCCTGGTGGGCGTGACCATTACCGAAGCCTCAATATGGGTTGGAACTTCCAGGCCAATGCTGGCATGGCTATCCACTACAGTGAGATCTCTTCCTCTTAGAGAGTAGATGAATAACTTCTCTATGTTATTGTCCTATAGTGTTGCTTATATGTCCAAGATACAGTTGATGGGTCAGTGGGACTATATGGTCATCATTTTAAAATGGGTTGCATCATCAGCGTTTTTACTTAAGTTTATTCTATTTTTGTGGATAAAGGCTCAGAGTAGGCAAAGAAATAAAAGAAAACAGACTATGAAATACAAGTATATCAGATAAGTGGAAATAAAATTGAGTTCTACTGCAAAAAGAAATGTTTATTGAAGGGATACACACATGCACACATAAGCACGTACTTGTGTTTTCCGTTGTGATGAAACTGATCTAATTTCCTTCTGGGTCAGTCAATTTCACTTTGAGCTCTTGGGTCTTTCCAGGGACTATTCCTTTTAAGATGAATAATCTATTTCTCTACCTGGCATTCCTACTCACTTTCACACATCCCACTCAAATATTTATCATCTTTAAATAATTCCTTGATTCAAGTCGTCCTTACTTTGCCCATACCCTTTCATATCACTTTGCTTACTCCTTTAGAGATTTCTCACTCATCAACTAACATAATTAATTTCTTCTGACCATCTGGTTCTACCTTTAGCTGAGTTTGCTAAACTTAGCTCTAGGTATTCTCAACACTCCTGTATCTTATCTCATTGAGTAAGTAGACTGTGTTTGTTATCCACCATAGTGTTTATTGGTCTCTTCATTTGACCTTTCAGATTTAGTATGCACCAACTGATCTTTCAAGGGATCCATTTATTATGTAAATCCTCTTTGTTACTGGATTAATAGTGTCCACACCATCTGTAAAGTCATCCTACTCGGTTTGGGGATTTTTGTCTCCTGATATTCCACCAGGCCCTTATCTACTGAACCAAAATTAGGACTCTCTCCCTATATCATCTTTTTCTCTGACTTTATTTTTAAAAGTACAACTAGTAGAAGGATACAACAGTTCTGGGATATTGGAATCTTAAGTTCTTACTTTCCCCTAGTCTCTCCTCTTTCCTGTAGCTAAGAGAGTCACTTAGGGTGAAGGAGTATGAAAGCCAGGAGAAGTTATTAAAACAGGAGTTCCTGACACAACCAGTGACTGAGATACAAGTTCTGCAGGGGGGGATTGTTCTCCCTGGTGCACTAAGGCCGCAGCACTGTCACTCTACTGCTTCTCCTGTGGTTCCCTCCCTTAGCCAGGCAGGCTTCACTGTGCTAGATAGCTATCTTACAAAGCATAGACATCATCACATACCAAACAAGAGTTACCAAGGTATGTTTCCTCAACTCAGCAGCATCTTCCTCTCCTGGGGCCTTATTAGAAACACAAACATCCTGTAGTCCTGAGGGACGAGATGCTGGTCTCAGCATGAACCCCACCTAAACTCCTTCTCATGGCCAAGGTCCTTCAGTGGTCATTGTACTGTGCACACTGGATCAGGAAAACCAGGAGATCAAGGCTCTTGAAGTCCCACTGTAATCTGAGATGTCTTGGCTCAAGTTACGTAGAAATAAATGCCAAGGAACTCAACGTTTTGTTGAGCTTCACTGAACTATTACCACCATTTTCTTTTGTACCTTTGGAATACATCTTCACTGCTTCATGGTATGTGCAAGCCCTGCAGACCTCAGAGAGACACAGCTTCCTCTTGCTCCTGACACCACTTAGCCTGATTGTGCTTACAGGCAGCTGAGTACTGGAAGTGCTTCTGTTTCTGGCCTTGAGTTGTGCAGCAAGGGCAGTACACATTTCATTTCAGAGCTTGCTGTAATCTCTTAGTTTTGTTTTTGCAATTAGATCAAGCAGTTTTAAGTAACCAGGAAAACTATTTGCATGCTTAGTTAAGTTTCTAAAACCGTGTAAAATCAAGTTGATATAACTCAACATTTGCTTTTTTCACCTTTTTTATTAAGTAATTTTAAAAATTTATTTTACATACCAGTCACAGATCTCCCTCCTCCTGCGCCTGCAGCCTTCCCTCCCCAACCCAACCCCCTGTTCTCTCCTACAAGAAGGTAAGGCCTCCCATGGGGAGTCAGTAGAGCCTGGTACATTCAGTAAAGACAGGTGTGAGTGGACCTTGAATCCCTTCTAAATGGAATTAAAATAAATTTTTGAGAAGTCTTTTTAATGTGACGCCATCAAGTTTTGACAAGACCTACTAATGATAATACAATCTATTTTCATCATATGAGGAAAACTTAAAATAATGATAAGGATTTTCCAAGTTAACAGTGTATGTTATATGTTTGTGTGTGTGTGTGTGTTTGTGTGCGCGCGCGCCTGCATATGAGCATGTGTACATGTGAAAGATAGAAGACTTGGATGTGCTTATTCAGGTACTATCAGCCTGGATTTTTGAGATTTTTTTAGGCAGAATCTATTGCTGGGCTGGAGCTTGCCAGTTTGGCTAGGCAAACCCTAGTACTCCCTGCCTCCCTTTGCTCACCCTACTGCTGCTGCTGGGATTACTGGCATATGGCCCCCACATCTGGTATTTCATGTGGATGATGGGGATCCATATAGCTCAGGTTATAATGTTATATGACAAGCACTTTCCCATCTGAATCCTTGGGCCAGCTCCCGAGTAGATTTTTAGATAGAAAAATCAGGTAAACAAAATAAAAATAGGTATTTTAGAATTGAGATGAGGTCTTATTGGGGTCTTCTGTGTCTTTTAGCTTTCATGACACCTAAAAAGAAAGAGATTTAATGAAAACACAAAGGATTTTCTCAAATATTTATGCTAGTAAGGACCAAAAGATCACCATACCTAGACAAAAACAAACCAGCGAAAGTGTGTTACTCCTGTCTCTCAATATAAACATCAGAACTTACCTTCAATAAATAGACTGACAGATAAAAAGTTATAGGATTTCAGGAAATAATTAGTTTCAACTTAAGTGCATGAATTAACCACTGTTAATTATAGGACACAACCAATACCTCATAGTTACACAGGCAGGTCACTAAGAAAATATATTTACTTATGTTGTAGGTTATTTTAAAATTAACAGATTAAATGCTTGCTGACTTCCATATAAATAGTTAACATATCCTCTATAAGATGATTTGTCTAAGGGCAGCTTGTTCCATCTGTTTTAAGAGAGGATTTAATGAATTAAAAATAAAACAAGTTACAAAGTTTAGATACTTATACAGCTGTGTATAAATAATGGCAGATGAGCCACTGTCTTAAGATTTCTTGTGTTAGTGTAAGTTGCTGAGATCAAGCTGACATATGACTGGGGCCCGAGGCATGGCTGGCACTTTGAAGTTAGGACTTGGATCATTCCCTACCCCTGAGGCTTTAGCTCTTTCTGTTCACGTCACATTGCTTAGCCTAGGTGCAGACAGTTTTCTCTGTGAGGAGTAAATTGACACTCACATCCCAAATGCTCATCCTGCCATGGATCATAAATTAGAAAAGGCTGAAGAAGGGTTTTTATGTGAAAAGGGAAATAAAACCCAGCTTGAACATTCAGCCTTACCCCTACACCACAGCTGCCAGACACCTTCTGAGAGGTTAATGTCTGCTGAAGGAAGGTCTGAGGAGACTCAGCCTCTTTCTCAGGAAAAGATTATTCAGCCTTTTTATCAAGGAGGGTTGTTGCTGTGCTTTGGAAATGGCATGTCTTTTTTAGGCTAATGTATTGAAGATTTGGGGGTGTGTAAACCGAGGCTTTTCTGTGCCCCACCCCATCTTGCAGCTGCTTCTAAATAATCACTCAGAGGCTTATATTAATTATAAATACTTGGCTGTTAGCTCAGGCTTGTTACTAACTAGCTCTTACAACTTAACCCACTTCTGTTAATCCATGTACTGCCCCAAGGCTCATAACCTTTACCTCTATCCTATTTTGTATGTCTGACTCGTTCTTTGATTCAAGATTCTCTCGACTCTGCCCTTCTTCTCCCTGTATCTCTGGTTGGCTTCTCTGTCCAGCCAAATTCTACCTGGCCATAGGTCAAATAAGCTTTTGTTATCAACCAATGAGATCAACACATATTCACAGCATACAGAAAGATCATCCCACAACAGGGGTGCCCTTTGGGAAGGCTGTAGAAAATTTGGGAGACAGAACCTCTCTGAGGTTGAGGTTCATATGGGGTGGGCTGTGGGGTTTTACCGGCAAGACTAACTTCCCATTCACTATCATGTTGATGTGGCCAGCCATCTCCTGCTGCCTTGCCTCCTTGTTATAATGGATGCCATCACCTTCAACTGTAAGATATACCCACCCTCTTCTAAGTTGTGTCTTGTTGGGTATATTGTCACAGAGGTGATAAAAGAAAGCTGTACATTTACCTTTAAAACTAGCCACCTGTCAAGAAAATGTATTCCACGTGTATCTCATGTGTGTGTGTGTGTGTGTGTGTGCACATGTGCGCACACATGTACACCACACATGCATGGGCATGTGTATGAGTGCTACATGCCATAATGATGGTTCTGTAGAGGTCTATCTGTGGCCTTGGTCTGTGTGCCAAATTGTAGGTCAGTTCTAGACTGATGGAAAAATGACATTTGCACACAGTCTTCTACTGCATCAGGGGCTTGAGGCTGACATGAAATCTTCAGTTTCTCTGATGAGAATTTCTATTTTAACATGTTTCAAGAGAATCCATGATGCTAACAGTTTTTTTGATGAAAAGGACTTTAAATGGCCTCAGGTCTGGCAGCAGTGAATTGTCTCTCCCATTCTTGTCATGCTTTTTCTGGGAAGATATATTTTATATATCAGTTATTATATACCAATATATCAATTATATATATACATAAATGTATATATTTATACACACATATGTCATAGTTAGGGTTTCATTACTGTGAAGAGACAACTTGACTGTGCCAACTCTTATAAAAGAAAACACTTAATTAGAGCTGGCTTACAGTTTCAGAGGTTTAATCCATTGTCATCATGGCAGGAAGCATGGCAGTGTGCAGGCAGACATGGTTCTGGAGAAGGAGCTGAGTGTTCTACAACTTGATTTCCAGGCAGCAGGAGACTGTTTCACTCTGGGTGTAGCTTGAGCATATGAGACATCAAAGCCTGTCCTCACAGTGACATACTTCCTCCAACAAGGCCACACCTCCTAAGAGTGTCACTTCCTTTGGTCCAAACATTCAAACGTATGAGTACATGAGGACTGTAACTATTTAAACCATCACTGTGTCATTTTGTTTGTTTTATTTGAACACAGAACATTTTGAAAGACATATCAGGAGACCCTTGACCCTATTTAAAATTACTTTAATGGACAGTGACTCTCATTATTTCTAGCTTACAGTTTTTGGCATACTTCTGAAGCAGGATAGAAAGTCAGGAGAATACTGGAGACATGAAGAGGAAGAGGATCCAATTACACTAGAATACAATTAAAGCCTCTGATCAGCAGAAAATTCCAGAGAAATGAACAACTGCTTACGTTCTTTCTATTTCCTATCGGTTAACCAGCACTTTCTAGGAACCTCACTAGCAACCTCATTTATAAGGAAAGGACATGTACTCAAGCCCTTGTCTGACCATAGTAACCCATTCTAAGTCACTTCCAAAACTACCCCATAATTCCACTAATCAATTGGGGGAGGGGAGAAGCGAGAGAGAAAATGTCTTAGCATCCTTTTGAGATGTAACTTCAGAGCCATGAAAAAGATGTATATGGCTAATGCCAAGATAGTTTCCACACGGATATTTGTCTGACTTTCCACAAGCCCTTAGGAGGAACTCACACTTATGCTCTTTTGTACATCTTTGTTTCTTCCAAGTGCTTCTCTTTCTCTTAACTCTCATGCTTAAGAATACATACATTAAAGTCTCTCTAATAAAATCTCCAACTCTGCTTCATTACTCCAGTTAGTCCTGAAATTCTTTTCAGCATCAAAGCCAGGAATACTTATTTAGCCATAGTCAAGGTCCCTACAATTCTATGGCAACTCCTTACACTGTTGGGGTTAGTAATGGGGATCCATGTATCTGCTGCCTCTCTGATGAGTCTTCCCTGAGCTTTATACACAGTCATGACTTATCTTTTATGGCACTTGAAGCCAGTATGCTTTACTTTACTACTTTCCAAAGTCTTCCATTCCACCCTGGGCAGGTGCCGTTGGTGGCTTCCTAGTTAGCTTAAATGTCAACTTAACACAGCCTAGAGTCACCTTTAGTGCAATAGTCTGAGCCCACGCTTGCCTCCTCGTAGCTTCCCATCCCCCAATGTCCAGCAAGCTTCTTGCTTGCTTGCCTTTGCTCCTTGTTTCCCCCTAAGTGCACATGTTTCTTCTGCTGAAAAGCTCCTGATGATCATCATCAAAGTGTCTATATCACACTGTAGTGATGGCAATTGTATAGACTGTACTGAATAAACTATTGATTGATCACTGGTGATTATCAATACTTTCAGGGTACTCTTGAAGTATGTGTAAGAGATCTTCCACTTTGCCATCTGCAGAGTGGGCCTCCTCTTGGCTCCCCTTCCTGTAACAGCCTACACTGATGGTTTTCCTTGGCCCCTGAATTCCCTGGAGGCAGAGGCCTTTACCTGGAGATCTTCAAGCTGCACCCATCACTTCTCCAATGAACCAACAATCAACACATAATCACACACAAGTATTTGGGAAACTAGTTTACGTCCCTTGTTCAGACTCAGGAGGCCTACACTGGATTTCCCTTCATGGCTTACTTGGTTGATCTCTTCTTGCCTTTTTCATTCTCTCCTGTTACTTTCCTGTTTCCTCCCTTGTTCTCCCTCCTTTTAGTCATATCTGCATGAGGAAGGTGGGGGATGAACATGAAGTTGATAAGAGGAATCATTTCACTGATTGTGCATGATGATTGTGGTTCTGAGGTGCTGGAAGTTTGGAGAAGTCTCGGTTGAAGTTTAGGGACTGGCTTCTGAGAGCTGGCTGCTCCCTTGTTCTTCCAGCTGACCCTGTTCTGTTCTTGGCAACCAGCAGGTCCCCGCAAGGTCAAGTAAGAGGGTGCTCCAGAAGAGCTGAGCATGGCAGCTTTATTGCTGCAGACTTTTCATTATATTAAAGTAGTAATTCTAGTTTAAAAGATAGAGGGTGAGAGAAGAACTTAGGAAGCAAATAAATCTTGTCAACATTTTACACTACAGCAGCAAATTGTTTTTGGCTATTTTAATGAGAAGTTTATAATTGAGAAAACAAAGGCATTTCATAGTTAAAAGTTAGATGATTTAGCTCTTCTGAAGACTTACTGGCTATTGCCTAAATAGAGAAGATTTAGCAGGACACTGAAACAATTGCATATGCTGTCCTATTATTAAATGAAACTCTTAGTTAGATATGGGGGTAAAAACCTGATTGGTCAGAAAAAATGGCAGAGAAGTGACCAGTGACCTCTGTTTTCTCTCTTTCCTGGATCCAAAAGGGTCTGCAAATCTTTCTAAGCCCCTCCCTACTACTTCCCATGTTTCTGTTTATATCCTAGGTCCTCCAAAATCTCTATGGCTAATTTTGGTCAGCTAGTCAAAGTTCCACCCTCTGAATCAAGGCAAATTTTATTGTCAGTCTAGGAAGTGTGAGTGTCAGAGTGTGATCAAAATAATCCACCTCAGGACATCTCCTGAGCAATGATGACCTGGGCTAGTATGTGTTAAGCAGAGCAGAATTCAAGATGTTTTCAGGAGGGCCATCATTAGCAACTTCTATATGTTTGAATATACTGGATTTATTGTATAGCAGACTCAGGTTATTGAAGAGTAGGAGCCGGAATCCCTGTCATGGACTAGTCTCAGAATGCAAGGACAATCAATCTCTTTACAGGGGATCCACTGAAGACAAAGTTCCCAGACTCTGACCTCAAGAATCAGACTCAGCATAATGTTGGTTACTTACCAGAATTGTCCAAAGAGTAAGCAATTCCTGAAAGGATGAAGCTGGGGAGAATGTGTGTGTGTGTGTGTGTGTGTGTGTGTGTGTGTGTGTGTGTGTGTGTGTTGGATATGAATTCTGTAAACTTTAAGCTTTGATCTGACACATATTCATTTTGGTTTCTTTGTAAAGAAACTTAAAACCACGTTTGAAATTTTGTTTGTTAAATAGAAAATCTGTTTCTGTTGATCTAGTTTATTATTGTGGAAAACTCTGGAAAGTGTAAAACAGAATGATTTGGGGTTGCTCATTTCTCCATAATGTTTGCAGAACATGGATCAAAAGTTGGGGCTTGAGGTAGGCTACAAAGTTTCCACATCACCTGGTGTCACAGGATGGCTCAGGGGTAGATGTACTGACACCCTGTCCACATTTCTGTTCATTGTTTACTGACACCCAGCTTGTGTCTGTAGTCCTGTTAAATTCTACATTTCCAGGACCCTCATGCATGGGCATTTTCTAGCTCTGGTATGTTTCCCTCTTGCCAGGATGGGGTACAGCAAGGTATTAAGCAGTTTTCCATAACTGGAAGAGAAGCCCTCAAGAGATCAACTAAAAGAGAAACATTTTTTTATGCCCTTGTTCTAGGGCTCTGTGGCTTCTAGGATGTGGTGAGAAAAAAAAAATTACCACTTTCAGGAGCATATGGTAGAGACACTGCTCACCTCAAGGCAACCAGGAAGAAAAAAGGCAGACAGGAAGAGATCCTTAGAGACCTGTTTTTCCAATCAGGCTTACCAAGTCTCTATGACCTCTAAATATTGTCATCAGATTACAAATCAATTAATGAAATTAACCCATTGATTAGGTCAGAGGTCTCATGAGATCTCTAGATGATTAGTTCCAAAAGCAATAGACTAAGTCTTTAACACCTGAGCCATTGCAAGCTACCCTGGGACACAGTACATAGTACACAGAGCCATCCCCGTCTCCTGAAGATCTTGAATGAGTGCCCCTCCAGCCTGCCCAAAGAACTCTTGATACAGATTATCTGCATAGGTTCTGCTCACTGAATTCTTTACTAGTTAAAACATCCATTCAGGAACATGATACCTTTGTTGTATAATACATAATTTTGAAATGATGAATATTATTAAGTCTTTGGATGGAGGCCAGAAATTAACAAGAAAAATGAAGGAAAGAAAAGATAATTTTCTTCTGAAATTAGCCCATGACACTGACAAAATGAGTAAACTTTGTATGATGATCCATAAGACATCCTCCAGTAATTTCTCTCAAACACAGATGAAAAGTGAGCTACACCAAATGGCTTGTGTGAGAATATTTATAGCATCATTCTTAATCGTCCTTCCCTGAAAATAACACAAATGTAAATAAACAAGCCATGGTTATATGAAACACTACTATTTAGTACAAATGAATACACAGGTAGTCCATAATCAATGATTTTCAATGGCAGACATATAGTAATGAGACAATGCACATTCCTAGTGATGTTCTCAGAATAAAAAAAAAATCATCATTAACAGAAGTAAGAACATTTATTGCTGTGAGGTGATATGTCTGATAAGGTAAGGATTGACTACAAAGTGGTATAAAGGACTTTCTGGAATGATTGGCATCCTTTCCCTTTATTGGGTGGAGAGTTTCACAGACATACCAATTTCCAATACTCATCAAAATATACCTAAAAAAACCATACATTGTTATTACACAGAAATTGTACATCAATTTAAAACAATGACATGTTCTAAAAACATTAACAAGTCAGGTACTGAGTGGCTTATTAAATATAATGAATGATAAATACTTACTAAATAATAAATAACTGAGCTGTTCACATTTCTCTAAGACAATGGAAGGTGAATCCTGCCATAGGGGCCAAGCAACTTGGCTATTGGTGAAATTATTAAGGCCACTCCATGTAGTTAAAAGGGAGGTTTATTTTGTGGGGTAACTTACAAATGAAGGGATAGGTTGCAGGGTCTGGGAAAGGTATGGCGCAGTCTAGAGGTGTTCTCTCGAGAACTCTGCTCAGTTTATCTCCAGTGTCCAGGGTCCTGGAACCAAAAGAAGCCTCTCCTCTCCATCCTGGGTCTTCAGGGTCCTCCCTCAGCCCTGCCTTGTGGGCGTGACCATTACTGAAGCCTCAATGGGGGTTGGAACTTCCAGGCCAAGGCTGGGATGGCTACCCACTACATCTCCCCCTTTTGTCTAAATAAGAAGATTCTAACTTAATACAAGACTATATACAAAGAAATGGTTATCAAATATTGTCCAGGAGTAATGAGGGATAATGACCTAGATAAGTTGGAATTACAATAAATGCAAATGGTATCAAGCAAAAAACACATACTAAAATCCAGGGAAGTCTAGGGCGTGGGTGGGTGGCATGTTACAAAAATTGGGATCAAATTGGTGCTGCCAGGAGCAATTGTCTTTCACATCAACAGAATTCTAAGTTATTTAAATGCCATGTTCTCTAGGTCCATCCGACCTATGTATTTATAAGTCTGGATAACCTAACTACCATTATTATAGAGATGACAAGCATAGGGGACAATAAATTTATAAGTCTTATCTACCTAAACAACCTAAGGTTTAAGGCTTCATGTAAACAAAGCAAACAGTTTGTAAGCAAATGTACAATAAAAGGACAATGACTTTATTTATTTATTTATTTATTTATTTATTTATTTATTTATTTATTTATTTTGGTGGAGCTGAGGATTGAACCCAGGGCCTTGCACTTGCTAGGCAAGCACTCTACCACTGAGATAAATCCCCAACCCTTTAAAATTGTGACAATACACAAAATATATTTAACAGAGGTAGGAATGTATAGTGCAATATGCAACATGATAATAATCCTAACTATTTATCAGTATACAGAATATCTTAAACAGAAGTAGAACATACATACAGTATGACAGATATAAATTTACATTTGTATCTATATACAAATATTTCAAATAAGAGTAAAAATATGTGTACATTATAACAAACATAGTTCTGTATTTGTATCAATATACAAATTACCTTAAATAGGAATATAAAAAGTTTATATTTGTATCAACATATAAGATTTCTTAACAGTGAAAATTACAGTGCAAATTATCTAAGGCTGCTATTTTACTAAATTTGTTTACTAATGTATATCCTGTTTCTCTGACTTATTTGCATCAGTATAGAATGTGAGGACTCCAGAAATTGGCTTTTGTTGTACAATGTGAGGAAGGACCCATTCAGTCTTCTTTATGAATTCTATTCTCTTGCTTTTGGGATAATGGTTGTTAATCTCTCCCAAAAAGTTACTGCAGGCTCTCTGCCAGTATTCATTATCTTGCCATAGTGATGAAATTTCCTCATTAGTTAAAGGTACTACAAATTCTGCTGGGTCCATTCCTGTCAACTGGTGAAGTTTTAATTTACCTTTTTGAATTAAATAATATCTTCCCTCTGCCTCAAAATACCTGTAGGGGAATGTCTGGAGGGGAATATGACAAGAATGCATTTAAGTTCTGGATCCACACGATCCACATGTGCTTCTTGAATTGTCTTTTCTACTAGAGCCAATTCCTTCTCAGCTTCAGCTAGTAATTCTCTTGGACTATTTAATTCTTTGTACCCCTCTAGAGTATTAGCCAAATTTTGTAGTCCATCTTTGGGTTTCCCATGATACCCAATAAGTTGGAAATACTTCCTAAAAACTTTTGAAAATCATTAAGAGTCTTCAATTGTTCTCTCCTCAGTTGTACCTTTTGGGGTCTAATTTTCTGTAGCTCTATCTTATATCCTAAGTAATTAATAGAATCTCCTCTTTGTATTTTTTCAGAGGCAATTTGCAGTCCCCAGCGAGGCAAAACTTTTTTTTTACTTCTTCAAACATGCTTTCTAATGTGTCTAACTTTGCATCAGCTAAAAGGATATCATCCATAGTGATAAAATATGGATTGTGAAAACTTTACACAAATTATCTCCAATGGTTTTTGCACAAAGTATTTGCATAAGGTAGGGCTGTTTAACGTTCCCTGTGGGAGGACCTTTCATTGATATCTTTTGACTGGCTGAGAATTGTTATAATTAGGAACTGTGAAGGCAATTTTTTCTCTATCATTTTCTTGTAAGGGTATGGTAAAGAAACAGTCTTTTAAGTCAACAACTGTTATAGACCATTCTTTGGGTAACAGAGAGGGCAATGGCATCCCAGTCTGTAGGGAGCCCGTTGGCTGAATTACTTTATTAATAGCTCTCAGATCTATCAGCATTCTCCAATTACCAGACTTTTTTTTAAAATAACAAATACAGGAGAATTCCAAGGGCTGGTAGATTCTTCAATGTGTTGAGCATTTAATTGCTCTTGAACCAGCTGTTCAAAAACTTGAAGCTTCTGTTTTTTCAAAGGCCACTGTCTAACCCAGACAGGTTTATTAGTTAGCCATTTTAAAGGTAAGGCAGTTGGTACTTCTGAGAGTTCAACAGCAGTTGTGGTCTGTTTGTTTACAGCCTGAATGGTTGGTAACTGTTTTTTACAGAATGTTATGATATTATTCCTAGAAACATGCATTGGCCTGTATTCCTTTTCTGAGAGTGTAGGAATTTTAATCTGGGTATTCCAATGTTGTAACAGAACTCGGCCCCATAGATTTACTGCTACATTTGTTACATATGGCTTCAGCCTTCCTCTCTGTCCTTCTGGCTCTATGCATTCAACCCATCTTGAACTCTGTTTTATCTGATATAGGGTGCCAATTCCTAAAAGTTGGACATCTACCTCTTGAAAAGGCCAATTTGGATGCCATGATTTTGGTGTAATTATAGTCACATCTGCACCTGTGTCTACCAGGCCCTCCAGAACCAAGCCATTAATTCGAATTCTAAGCTTTGGTCTTTGTTCATTTATGGAAGTCTGCCAAAATATTTGTTTCATTGTGTTCTTTGTAAACTGTGATTCATCTATCAGAGCTGTTTTGTCATCCATTGCAGTATTGGTTTTCACATTAGGCATTGGTTTATTCAGTTGTCCTGGAGAGGAATGTCTTCCACAGTGGCTGGGAATGTTCTTACCACATTTGATTTTGGGGCCTGCAAGAGGCCCCCTGAGGCATTTCCCTCCAGTAAAGGGTTGCCTCGTATATCTATTTTTGAGCTGCACTCACTGGTCCAATGTCGGCCTTTGCCACATCTTCTACATAATCCAGGAGGTGGTTGGGGTCTCCTGTTTAGGCTATTCCTAGAAGGAGTCTTACTTCTAGGATTACCCCATGTACAGTTTTTACTTATATGACCTGGTGTACCACATTTAAAACACTTGGTACCACGGGGCCTTCTTTCACCTCTGGGATTTGTCTCTCCTAACCAAGCCTCATTACTGTAGTTAAGAGACTCAACACCATTAGTATACTGAATCCATTCTTCCAAAGGAGCTGATCTGATCTTTAATGGTGTAAGTATTCTTTTGCATTCTGCATTAGCATTGTCGAATGTCAAGGACTCAGTTAATACTTTTCTTAATTCTTTATCTGACACGGCTTTTGTTATAGCTGTGTTTAGCCTTTGTAAAAAAATCAGTGAAGGTTTTGTGCAGTCCCTGAAATATCTTTGTGTATACCTCAGTTGCTTTTCCAGGTTCTAGAATTTTCTTCCTAAGCATTTAGAGCTGCTGTACAGCATAGGGATATTGTATGCTCATCATAAGTGGCTTGTACATTCCTGTCAGCAAAACATCCCTCACCAAGTATTTGATCTTGGGAGATCACAAAACCTCTGAGTTTACCTTGTTGTTCTAAATTTCTTGTCTCTTCTCTCAACCAGCTTTTCCACTGTAACTGCTAGCTATATTCTAGAACAGCTGAAATTAACTGATGCCAGTCATCTGGAATGACTCTATGTGAGGTAGACCACAAATTTAACATCTGTTTTACATATGGGGAGTGTATCCCATATGTAACTACTGCTTCCTTTATATTTTTAAAGTCCCTTGTTGAAATTGGTTGTAATGTATATGTTGTATATGGCTCGGGGTGTGTGTCATCTGCTGGCTTCTCATGGATGATAACAAGATAAGCCATTGTATGAGAGCCATTTGGAGATGTTACAACCTGTATGGTCTTGCCCTTCTGCTTATTAGGTCCCTTGTCCTGTTTATTGAGAATTTCCTCCAGGGCTTGTAAACAAGCACCTAGGGTCTGTTCCAGGGAGTAAACCTCCTCTCTTGTAAGGGATTCCAGATTTCTCATGTAATCATGGAAGTTTTTATGTTCTTCTGAAACACATGATTCCATGGACCTTATCTTATCAATTAATGATAATTTTTCTTCCTTATATAGTGTCTGAGTAGCTAGAACTTCACTCTGGAGAGTTAGTGTTCTATCCATTAAATATTCATATTTATTATCAATAAAATCATTTTTGGGTACAAGCTTATTAGCAGATTCCAGAGAGAGAATATTTTTATGTAAGTCCTGGTCAGCAGATTCCAGAAAGAGAATCTTTTTCTGTAAGCCCTCATTGCTATCTTTTAAAGCCTGTATCATTCCCAATAATTACTCATCTTTGTTCTTATTATTAAACCAGTGTTTGAACACTGTGTGAATTATTACAATGAATGCCAAAATGGCACAGGCCAGATATGCCTTAGGGAGGTCCTATATTTCCAGGAAAATATCATTCATCATACAGGCAAAAGGTTTTTAAATTCTTGTGAGGTAATATTGTCAGCCATATTACAAGAATGACTCGGGTTGGGGATTTAGCTCAGTGGTAGAGCACTTGCCTAGCAAGCACAAGGCCCTGGGTTCGATCCTCAGCTCAAAAAAAAAAAAGAATGACTCAAAATTTGTTAGTCAGTTTTAAGGTGTAAAATCATCAAGTACTTTTACTTGAAAGAAGCTTACCTTTCTGTGGTTTTGGGGGTGCAGGGGTGCAGTAGCACTTTTCATCCAGCAGGAGGCGATGGTATAGCGCCAAAGCAGGGCCTGCTGGTGACCTTCACTGGTGGCAGCTGAAGGCAGGAGCCAAGATGGTGGGGAGTTGGCACTCAGGGAGGAATGGGAACACCTCACTCACAGCGGTTTTTGCTGGTCTGGAGGCTAAGCTAGGGAACTGAGACTGGACTAGCTGCTCCCTTTTTTGGGAATGGAACGGTGTAGGCATTCCCTGGTTTAATGGAACTTTGCAGGTGGGTTTAGGTACCCGCCAGCCGGGGAAGAGGCTGAGGGTGGCAGCCGCCCCAGGCCTTTGGAGTTTGCCCCAAATGAGCGCCAGATATTGGTGAAATTATTAAGGCCACTCCATGTAGTTAAAAGGGAGGTTTATTTTGTGGGGTAACTTACAAATGAAGGGATAGCTTGCAGGGTCTACAAAAGGTATGGCACAGTCCAGCAGTGTTCTCTGGAGAACTCTGCTCAGTCTATCTCCAGCGTTCAGGGTCCTGGAACCAAGGGAAGCCTCTCCTCTTGATTCTGGGTCCTTAGCATCCTCCCTCAGCCCTGCCTTGAGGGTGTGACCATTACTGAAGCCTCAATGGGGGTAGGAACTATCAGGACAAGGCTGGAATGGCTACCCACTACACTTGATGGCTAGCACAGACAGCCATTCATAGACCAAAAGCTCGTGTGAGGCCCACATAGAAGAAGCAGTGGCAAGATCAGAATAGGAAAGGGCACATTTCACAATCTGATGGTTGCCTGGATATTTGAGAAGAGGTAAAATAAGAAGCTGAATTGTCTCCCAGTTGCTGGTTTGATAGGTATCTTAGTTTCTTTTTTTGTTGCTGTGTTAAACTACTTTGATAAAATCACCTTAAGGAAGGAAGGACTTATTTGCTTCATAATTTCATATTACAGTGGTCCTTTTTTGCTGTGAAATCAAGGTGACAGGTACTTGAAGCAGGTTGTCACATTACACCCAAGTCAAGAGTGGAGCAATGGAGTAATGCATGCATGCCTGTGCTCAGCTTGTTTTTGTACTCCTATGCAGTTCAGGACCTCAAGCCCAGGAAATGGTATGGCCCATTTTAATTCTGAGATTTCCCACCCCAATTAACCCAATGAAGATAATCTCTCCTAGGTGTGGGCAAAGGTCTGCCTCTCAGGTGATTCTAACTTCTGTCAAGCTGACAATGAACATTAACCATCATGAATTATTGAGTGATGAGCTTTAATTATAACTGAATAAAAAGACAGATACAGGGAATGGGGCCAGGACTAGACAGAGATGAAATGGATACAAGTGAGGGGAACATCAAAAACTGTAATACAGGTGAAGACAAGATTAAGAGGAGGTATGCCACAGCATGGAAGAGCATGGATTCATTTTGGGAAATGTTTACTTTTTTTTTTTTTTTTTTTTTTTGCAGCTGAGGATTGAACCCAGGCCCTTGCGCTTGCTAGGCAAGTACTCTACCACTGAGCTAAATCCCCAATTCTGTGAAATGTTTACTTTTATGTATGAGTGGTTAATTTCAGTGGCAAGGAGAAAAAAGGAAATTTTGCTTTAAATTTTGAGCAGTGTCTGAGTCTTTTGTGTCTTATGGAAGTAGATTATGATGGAGTGATTCATAGAGCAACTAAGCACACCAGCACAGCTTGGTTGACAGTAGTCCAGCAGTTTTCTTAAATGCTTTTTAAGTCTCAGTGCAACCTCTGGCTCAACAGGTACAAATCCCTCAAATTTATTTTAGCAGGAGCAAAGTAAAGGAGAAGAAGATGACATGCCTTTCTTTTTAAGTGAATTAGAAACAAGGCCCTTGGAAAGTGTCACAAACAAAATATATCAGTCAGCAAATTAAAGTGAACAGGATTAAAAATGGCTGCCTCAGAGAATCACAGTCTGTTTAAGATGATGAAAGAGCCGGGTGAGTATTATCAAGGATTACTAATTCCAAAACCAAAGACTTTAAGAAATGGTTTATGTCATGAAATGATCAAATACTTACATGTCTTCTCTGTATGACATCTAAGTAATACTCATTGATACCTACAAATAGGTTTGTTTCCTTAAATTATGTCATTTAATTTTGTAGTTTGGATCTATAGCAGATTGATAAACCCAAAGAATGTGCTTCTATTTAAGTATGTTTTAGTATTTCCAAAAATGTTGACATTAAACATCCTAAAACCCTTGAAAAAGAAAACAATTACCTTAAACTAACACTTCACCAGTCACACAAATCAAAGCCAGGGATATTAGGGATTTAAGCTAACAATAAGTAGTCACAGAAGTGAGAATGATAGAGCAATGACACCATAAACTGTGCATTACTTGCAGTGTTGGGAGGCACAGCTGACACAGAGGCAGAAGGAGGTGTCAGCAGGAAGGTAACGGGAATAGCAAGCCAGAGTAGGTGAGAAGGAGGGGGAGAAAAGTTTGCTTGACTTACGCACTCTATTTCCTGAGGAGGTTTGTAAAACATGAAGCAAATAAGTAGACTCTTGTTTTAGAAATGATGTTTATCTATCTATCTATCTATCTATCTATCTATCTATCTATCTATCTATCTATCATCTATTTATTTTTTATTTGTGCATATGTGTGTGTGTGTGTGTGTGTGTGTGTGTGTGTGTGTGTGTGTGTGTGTGTGTGTGTATGTGTGTGTGTATGTATGTGTGTGTGTATGTGTGTGTGTGTGTGTGTGTGTGTGTGTGTGTGTGTGCATGTGTGTGTGTGTGTGTGCTTGCATGTCCCATGACATAAGGGAGGAAGTCAGAGGACAACTTGTAGAAGTTGGTTCTCTTCTACTATAGTGAGTCCCTGGGATTGAACTCAGGTTGCCAGGCTTGACATCAAGTACCTTTGAGATGTTGAGCCGTGTCACTGGTCCAAGACTGTGTTTTTGTCAGATACACATGATCTTAAAACAATTTAATGTATCAATATTAGTTCCCAGTGGATGAGTATATTCTTGCAAACATTCATGCAAAAATAACATCTTGTGCATGTGAATTTCCCAGATTAGAGGTTTTAACAAAATGCATTGATATGAAACATAAACTATGATTCTGATTACATAGGAACATTACATTATTTATGAGTAAATATAGAGAAGACAATGTCAAAATAGTGTCATAACTAGTGAAGAGTGAAATAAAAACACCAGAAATCTTTTTGTATTTTCACAGTTAAAAAGAATATCATCAAACCGTGATATGAACATGTTGTCTGAAGGATAATTTAATAGAATTAGAGGTGTAGTAAGCAATTTGTTATGCAATCATTAACACAAATGGCAAAAATGGCTGAATAAGGGTTTCAGGAATCTTAAACGTTCTTATTAATAATATCAAACCTGAGGCCAGTTATTGGGATGAATGCTGGAAGATCAGAGAAGCAGAACAAGCCATAGCCAACCTCACCTTGCTAATTCCTCAGCTGATCCTGTTTCTCAGACTGGATACCTTTGTATCCTCATCCGAATGGCACTTAGCTTAACTGTGCTGTTCAAAAGCCTGAATGATTAACCAGGCTAGTTCCTGGTTTTCATGCCTTATATACCTTTCTGCTTTCTGCCCTCACTTCCTGGGATTAAAGGCTCACTTCTTGGGCTTAAGGGCATGTGTCACCATGCCTGGCTGTTTCCAGTGTGGACTTGAACTCACAGAGATCCAGATGGATTTCTTCCTCTGGAATGCTAGGATTAAAGGTGTAAGTGCCACCATTTTCTAGCTTCAGTATCTAGTGGCTGTTCTGTTCTCTGATCCCATATAAGTTTATTAGGGTGCACAATATTTTGGGGAACACAATACCACTACAAATTCAGCTGTGGAATTTTTGAAATCACACACATACACAGATATATTCACATTTGTTATAAAACATTTTTTAAGTAATTTACAGTACTGTTTCATCTTTCAGAAATCCCTAGATCTACTTATTTAATAGTTGATATTATGGGTATGAAGATATGGTATATAAAAAACAGTGCTGGTGTAATGAAAAATGAGTATGCTTTTATTATACAAATTTAATGATCCTCTAAATTGACTTGGTTGGATGTGATGTGAACCTGAGTGTTGAAAACGATCTGTTTCACTCTCTCTTTAACAGCCTGCATCTTGAATCTGTCTAGGGTGTGAATAAACCTTGAATGGAGTCAATCATTTGGTGAAAGTGCCATTTAGTGAACTGTGTTTGCAATTTCCTAAATGGCAGCCATGAGGCCCTACCATAATTACAGTTCCTTTCTAACTGCTGAGAAAATATCTACTAATCAGGTCTAGAAGCTTTTATGTATTAATGCCATTTATAAGAAAAAAACTTTAATTAAAAGTTAAGTGTGTTTGAGGCTAGAAAGATCATTCCCGAATCCATCTGTTTGTCAGTCTTTGCAGTCTCCTTTCTTTACATTAAATGGCAAAAGAGTGATGCGTTCAGTGCAGTGAATTGCATTAACATTATGCTGCAGTAAATGGAGTAGAGCAGATGCTTCCAATTCCATGTGCTGCAAAAACATTCTTGCAAAAACTATCAAAAGAGGCAGCACGGGCACACTGATGGAGACCCCACTCCCTAACCCTCTCCTGTGGTAGAACATCCTGAGCTAAACTAAATCTGCAACAACAATCATTCTCAATAGCCTCTCGAATGAGCTTACTATTCTGTTATCAAATATGTAATCTGGGACAAGTCATTTGGACACCCGCAGTCCATAACTTTCCTCTAGTCATTTACTATTCTACTTGTTATATCATCTCCAATAAAATACAGCATTGCTTATGTATTTTCATGAAGTGCAGAAAGTCTACATTGTGTATGGATTGAACAGAGAGGGCTTTCATTGTAGAGGCTTCTATTCTCTCCTAAAATGCTACTCCTTTGGCAGGACTTCAGCCCATACGAAGTTTTATGCCTCTTGATCACATTATTTTATTGGGGCAGTTTCCTTAGTATGATTTTTACTTCTACAATAAGTTTCTTAACTAATTGTCACTGTAATTTAACACTGCCTAGTGTTAAACAGCAGATTAAGACTCTTCAGATCCATCTTAATTTGTATATAATTATGAGGAAGGAAAAGGATTCACAGTGCATACCACATTTGTTGGACCTAAAATATCTTCTAGTAATTCATTCCTGGGAAGACAGTTAATGATCTGCCCTCTTAATCTAATGATAGCTAGAACATTAAAGTACATACAATAAGTATCTAAGTTCAGGCATATTCTTTCTTCTTTTTTGTGTTTGTCTAATAACTCTATTGTCTGGCACACATCTTAAACTGGGGAACTGTCTGTAGGCACATATAGTAAGTGAATCTCCTGGTGTATGTGGATCTGGACTGAGATTTTCAGAACTTACTTTCATACTCAGTAGGTCAACATAAGGTAAGGTAACTGAGACTAGATCACAGATTTGTTTGAATCAATACACCAACATTGCCTAGTGTACATTCCATCACATTGGAAAGATATGTGTGAATGATATTTAAGTTTCTAAAAAGAGTAAAATTTTTATGCACAAAAGTGGGTGTTGAGAATATATGCTCATGTGTTCAGTAGAATTTATATTTTGACTCAAAAGCCAATCTATATATTATGAAACAAAGTTACATTTTTTTCTTCTCAGATACCAAATGTAGAATTAAAATTAGACTTTTTTTTAGAGAAAAACAATCATTCAGAGAAAACTAAAATTGAAATTTAATATGTAATAACTGATCAATGATTTAAAATGGAAATATGAGAATAGAATATGGAAATATCTATGATGAAAAAATCATTGCAAAGTTAAAATTTTAACAGTAACTTAATTGATCTGTAATTTATCTTAGAAAATATATTCAATAAAAGAGAGGATTTTAAACTACTAAAGCAAACTCTGAGTAAGGCTAGGAGCACATTATATCGCTCTTATTTTGTAATGGAGACAAATTCTCACGCTGTGGTTGCTATGTGGCTTATCTAGTGGAGCATCTCAGGAGATATTCGCGACCTCAGAATCATCAGTGTGTGAAGAGGGATGTGAAGGGATTGTGATCTACTTTGAGGACAGCCTGAGAAGAGTGAGATAGCTTGGTCATTGGTCAACTGCTTGCTCTGTCAGTGTGAAGACCTGAGTTCAATTCCCCGGACCCAAAGTATGGAGGAGTGTTCTTGTAATCCCAGCACTGAAAAGTAATACATAGGTGGATCTCTGGTACTTACAAGCTTAACTGGTTACTTTGTCTAGTGACAGGCCCTGCCTCAAAATCAGTTCCCTGAGGAATGGTACCTGAGCCTGACCTCTAACCTCCACATAGAGGTACATACATGTTCATGCATGGTCACACACACATATGAATATGCACTCACACATGCACACACAGACTAGAATATATATGGTAATTTGGATCTTGTTCAAAGTTATTTCACCCTCTGTTTTCATTGGCTCACACGGCACACAAACGAACTAAATTGCTGTGTAAATAGTGGCACTTCAAATTTAAACTAAACTTCAGACTCTAGGTACTGAATAGGACTTTGTTCCAGTTTGAATACAGTTAGCTAATTGTCCTGTACACTTCAGTACAAATGTGTCAGTCTGTGCAGTGTGGTCCAATGACTGTTGAAACGGATCCCTTTAAATCTCCAAAGTTGAATTAATTCTTTTTGATAGTGTCTGTTTTTTGATAGTGTGCCTTACATTTTTATGCCAAAATAACCTGCATTAAAAACACAGGTGGTCTTAAATCTGTGATGGCAGAAGTCAAAGTGGAGAGGCATGAACACCATCACAGAAAAGTTAAGAATGCAGGCTCTTGTCCCAAGTATGAGAGTATTTTGCTTCCTTAACTTTTTTCAAACAATAAAATAAGGATATGGTACTTTGTTTACTGCAGACATGTTTTTTTTTTTTTTTTTTTAACCTTTAAAACACTATACTTGAACAGGCAGTGGTGGTGTATGCCTTTAATCTCTGTGAGTCAAAGGCCAGCCTGGTCTACAGAGTGAGTTCCAGGAAAGGCACAAAACTACACAGAGAAACCCTGTCTTGAAATACAAACAAACAAACAAACAAAACAAAACAAAACAAAACAAAACAAAACAAAACCCAAAAGCCAAAAACCACTATGCTTGATTTTACCTAACTATGAATTAGAAGAGAAGACATCTATAAGTGGTTACTTGTCATCCAAAAAGACAATAATTTCAATAAGATATTAAATGTCTCAAGATACTGGCATGCCTTGGTCAAAAGAAAACATGTTCTTAAATTTTCATATTTCCCTTGAGTTCTCAATCTTTCCTCTAAGCTAGGCTTTAACCCAGTCATCCATACCTACTCCCCACACACAGAGTATGAGAGAGACAGAGAGAGATACAAAGAGAGACAGGAAGAGTAAGGGGACAGTTATTTTCAGATCCTTCTTTACATTTCCTAACTAGGGGTCTTAGTTCTCTATTTCTGTGATAAAGAAAAAAAATTTGTCTTTGTACCCAGAAAAAAGTATAGTTTTCATCGTCATCCAGGAAGCTTTTCTTTGCAACAGATGGAGACTATTGCAAAAAACTACAACTAATCAAAATGTGGAGCCCAGTTCCAGTGGACATATCGATAGTACAATTCCCACATTGGTTTAGGGATACTTGCAGAATAGGGAATTTGCTGTGAGACTGTGTCTCCTAGGAATGTCAGAACTACACTTATGAAATCTCACCAACATGGCTGCCTAGACATGACCTGAATAAGGATGACCCCAATAGACATGCTAAAATAGAAGGAGAAATGCTCAAATGGCCTCAACCCTAAACAAAACAAAAACAAAACAAAACAAACAAACAAACAAACAAAAACCTACAAGAGATGAAAGAATGCTGAGACTAGGAAAAGTTGTCTTCTCTAACATACCAATTGGTTATCCAACACTAAATGGTCAGCCCTGAAATCATATACATGCAAGTAGCATTATACAGACTTAGCAGGTTGTATTTATGTATTTAGGAATGTGTGTTGGTGCATATATATCTGTTTGTATACATAACAAGAATTGAAGAAAAAGAGGCCATGAATTTAAAAGAGAGCAAGGAAGGGGCCCATGGAAAGTCTTCAAGGGAGGAAAAGCAATATGGAAATAATGTCAATATATTATAATTTCAAAAATATTTAAAAAGGAAGCAGGCAAATGAACAGTCATAGCAGCAGCAGAAATAATATGAGAACTCACCATGGACAAAAGAAACTTGGGAAGAAAAGTTTTACTTCAGCTTACAGTTTGTTGTCTATCATGAAGTCAAACCAGAAATTTCAGGAAACCAGGAACCTAGATGTGGGAACTGAAGCAGAGGTCACAAAGGAATGATGCTTACTGGCTTGTTGTCCATGGCATGCACAGCCTGCTTTATATAAAACACAGGATTATCTTCCCAGTGGTGACACTGCCCTCAAAGGGCAGGGCGCACCCATAGTTAGTACTAATCAAGAAAATTCCCCACAGAGTTGTTTATTGGACCTTCTGAAGGGGGGTTTTCAGAATTAACTTTTCCATTTTCCAGGTAACCATAGGTTGTGTGAGGTTGAAAAAAAAATTAATGAGCATACCACATTATTATTAGAATATGCTCCCTAGTTTGACTCTGGGAGGGGGGCTGTGGCTCTTCTTTTACATCAATGCCTTTTTAGCTTAGAAAAGGTGGTTTTGTTGTTGTTGTGCTTTGTGGGGTGTTAATCTAGAAGGCAGCAAGTTAAAACACCAAGATCTTAACCAAATGAACAATGAAATTTGCACAATAACAATTCTTGTTTCCTAGGAGACTTGGAAATTTGGTGTAGAAAATACTCAAACTTGGAACTACCTGCTGATGACCAGATTGCAGTCACTCTGCAGCCATATCTGTTACTGTGTGGATAGTTACTCTTGGTCATCAACTTGACTACATCTGTAATTAACTAAAAGCCAAGTGGCTTGGAACCCCTATTAGGGATTTTTCTTAATTAAACCATTTGAAGTAGGAAGACCTATGCTAAATCCATATCTTCTGAGGTGGAAAGATCCACCTTAAATCTGGGCTACACTTCCTGGTGACAGCCTATATAAAGGACATGGAAGAAGGAAGCTCTTGCTCTTTGCCTGCTTGCTCTTGTTGGCAAGGTCATTCCTCCTCTGGTATTAGAGCCTATGTCTTTGGGATTCCAGTGAATACTGAAGATGAGCTGAGACATCTACCCTTGTGGAATGAACAACTACTGGATGCTTAAGTTAGTAGACAGCCATGGCTGGAATATATAGGCCACAGCCTGTAAGCCATTCTAATAAATCATATATATATATATATATATGATATATATCAGTTCTATTACTCTAGAGAAATATGAGTAGTATATTATTGCATGTACTATAATGGATGAATAGTTGGAGATGCTGCAAGTGATTTTGGAATGGATAGAATGCAATCACCTTTACAGACACCTGTGAGTTGGTGTAAAGAAAGTGATACAGAAGGCAAGTGGCCTTATCTGTATAGAAAACAAAAAACACAAGAGTGGCAATTTGGTTGAGGAATATGTGGAACTCAGATTGTGGTATTTGAATAACAATAGCTTGAGAAAAATAATTTAGTTCTATTCATACAGCCCAACAAGATGTTATCATGAAACATACTTACAACAAATAGTGCAAACCTAAACAGCATTAGCCACTGGGAAGGGGGAATGTCCTCAAAGGGAGAATTCTGCAGAAGGACTCAATTCATGGATGTTTCCCTTGACTTTGCCTGGTAAATCATCTGACCAATTTCCTAGGTAAGAAAACATGGCTGTTTAGGCAGAACAACACCAAAGCCTTTTGAGCTTTATTTGTGTAGAGTTGTGACTCAGCCTCTTACATGCTGCACATGACCTTACTTTGTAATGGTCTCTGTGCAAACAGGCTTCTTCCTGAGGCACAGACTCTGACTATTGCAGTTAGTGTTTATTTCCAGAACTGATAGTCCAGAATCTCAGTGAAATGAAATCCAATTGTATTACAGCTCATGTTACAGCTGGTTCATTTTTCTAGGTCATTAAATGATTTGTGTGTTTAAAATTCTATAATTTTAATCAGTGTTTAGCACAACTCAGAGTTCAAGTGAGGTTTGTTGTAAAGACTCATTATTTAACCTAACTTTAAAATTTCTCAGATACACATTTATATAAGAAGAACAATTATGAGCTTCTTTTACCTTCACAGAAGAAGGCTGTATATGATTATGAACCATACACATAGATAGTGATTATATACTGTCTACTACATATTACAACAATCTAGATATGACAAGATTTTTGACATACCTCAGTTATTTCTACTATAGAAATAGAAGCAAAGCCAACAAATCTTTGATATAACACTACATATATATATATATATATATATATATATATATATATATATATATATATTCCATCTGAAAACTTTTTTAAAATAAGTTTATCATGTCAGTTTAGGTTTACAAACAGATGATGAAGATAAATACATCTTGTGTTCAGGCATTAGCTTTCAGATGTTGGGACTGATGAGATCCTTCATGTTGATGCTTGGTCCAGAAAATGCCTTCTCAGCACAACAGCTTGGGGAGAATTCCTCCAAAGGGAAAAAGTTACTCAGGATGTTATGTGTATTGTAATAACCTGGAGTGAGCTATTCACTTTACTATCCTAATGCCCTTTAGACCTATTCATGACAAACACTGAAGCTGGAGATCCTTTCTTGAATGGTAAATTTAGGCTAGTTATCAAATTATTTACTAATCCACTATAAACACACAATTGAAACTAGTACTGTTTCCCAAAAATACAAGTAATGATGGTGGTTTTGTAAAAATTAAGTCAGGCCTTTGGATAGTCTTACATAAAGAATAGATAACATTATCTGTTGATAAACTATGATGGACCCCAATTTTATATTTAGTTCAAAGAAATTTCATTATCCAGAATGATAATCAAAGTCGTCTCAGATTTCCTCTGATTCTGAGTTTGGATCCAGGGAATACGGGACAAGTTGCTGGGATCAAGTACACACAAGAGATCTATCATATGCCTGTCCTGATATAAAGTAATATGCTATGTTTGTGTTTATAAAAAGAAAATATTATTTGTGACATATTTTAGTCCATTTTATAAATGGCCTAAAAATCATGCAAAGTATTACTGCAACTTTGTCCACAAAAAGAAATGTTTTCTTATAGTCATCTACTTGTTCTGGCTCTTTCAGTCTTTCTGCTCCATACTTATCTATCCTTTATACTGTCAATTTACTGTGTTATCCTGTGCTCACTGCAACAAATACATTAGAAGGTAAATTTTCTTTCATTCTCTTTTCCTTCATTTTTCTTTTTCTCTTCACCCATTCCATCCATCCACTCCTTCCATGCATTCCAAGTTGGTTTTAAACTCCCTGTGCACTGAATATGACCTTTTATTTCTGAGTGCTTGCATCACCACAGCAGGTTTATGCACTGAGATGATCAACTTATAATGAGAAAAGATTTACTCTCACTTTTAGAGATTCCAGTCTGGAATTGGTTGGCACTATCATTTAGAGCCTGTGGCAAGGCAGCAAGCTGTGGTGGAAATGCATGTTAGAGCAAAACAGGTCACTCATATGAAGAAGCAGAATGGAAAATGTTGACTCTTCTACTTTCCTCAAGAGCATGATCCATATTACCTGAAGTAGACCTTAACTAGGCTCTGCCTCTTAAGGTTTCTATCATCTACTGGTAGCACCTCTCTGGGGACAAAAACAAGTGTCTTAGGAACAATAAAGGTCAATAGGACTGAGGAGATAGTTCAGTTAGGAAAGGACTTAGCATGTGGGAAGTACTGCATTCCATATCTCTACAGAAAACCAGACATTATGATAACATGCTTGTCAAGACTCAAGCCATACAAGCAAGATGATTACAAATTCAAGGTCATCCTCACATACATAGCAATTTGACTCAGTCTGTGATACATGAGTCAATCACTCTCTTTGTGTGTGTGTGTGCGTGCGTGTGTGTGTGTGTGTGTGTGTGTGTGTGTGTGTGTGTGTGCTCATGCACGTGATCATATGACACACACAAACCCAAATTATATCTAGCAATCGGCTGTAGTGGGTAGCTGTTCCAGCTTTAACCTGGAAGTACTACCCCCATTGAGGCTTCCAGTAACTGTCACACCTAGGAGGCAGGGCCAAGATAGGAGCCTTTAAGACCCAAGATCAGGATGTGTTGGCTCTCTTGGTTTCTGGATCCTATATGCTGGAGGTAAACACCACAGGACTGCAATACACCTTTCCCAGACCCTGTAACCTATCCCTTTACTTGTAAGTTACCCCACAAAATAAACCTCTCTTTTTCGGTTTCTATTTATGTTTTTTCAGTGATTTATAAGATGTGGTCTGACTATCTGGTGGGACTTGAATTGAATTTTCTTTTTGTAGTAATTCCCAAGTATATTCAACAATCTATGTGACACATGAGATATGTTGATAGTCTCCTTGCTGATGTCATAAGCTACTTGCCACAATGGGATAGATGTTCAGGCCCACTTTGTATATGAAATGAATATGAAACTTGACTGTTAATTATGATCTCCCCACAGAACAAATAAGAGTTATTTTTTAATTTATAAAATAAATTGGCTTTAAAAATAAGTAGATCACAAAATAGGAAAACCAAATTTAATGTGAATTGATATCTTAATAAATTTATATTATTAAATTTTAAATTAATTATATGAGGAATGCAATATAAATTAGCTATAATAACCTCATTTGAAAGTGCTGAAGTATCACTCAGGACCAATTCACTGATTATTCCAGAAACATTTCTCACATTTCACTGGTGCTTTTCCTCATATTCCTTGTATCCATGAATTTGATTAGTTAATAATTACAACTACTTTAAGAAATATGTTAAAACAATACTGTACATTTTTCAAAGAATTCCTGATCTACTGCTATTAAGGAAGAGCAGTAAGTATATTTTAGTAGCATTAAATGCTACTCAGTCTTCAATTACATTGAATGTTACCATTAGGCAAAGGTAAGACATGCTTCCTGCTGAGTCCTTCTTCTTCAACTATGAATAAACATTCATTGTTTTCCCCAGAGAGCTCATTGTCATCATATCTTCATGTCATAAAAACTGATAATGACACTCATACATTTATATAGACTGTGAAAGCCATTAACTTTTCATACATTTTTATTTGAAATAAACCATGCAGCAAGAGTATTGATAATGTACAATCAATAGTGTTCAATCAACACACAATGAATCAACAATGTTCACTTTCACAAGCTTCAGCAGCTCTGTTGGAAATATTTGAGCAAGAGATGAAAGTTACAAAGGCATGCAGAATGTAAGCATGTAGCAAAGAAAGTTAGTTAAGTCTCTGATTAGCATTGGCTTCAAAATTATTTTTATTACATTAATTTGAGTGTGAGTGTGTGTGTGTGTGTGTGTGTGTGTGTGTGTGTGTGTGTCCAAGTGCATGAAACTGTCAATAGTTACTTCCTCTTGTAGCATATGGGCCACAGGGATTCAATTCAGGTTATCAAGTTTGGCTCACACACCTTTACATGCTGTACCATCTCACTACTCTGTCACTTCATATCTTATTGTTATAAGAGAATATATGATTTATTTCTCAGCACCTTATTATTACCTTTATCCTGGCAGTTTAAAATTTAAGAAATGGAGGACTTGAAATATGTCTCAGTGGTCCAAAGTGGGTACTGCTCTTTCAGCGGACCCAAGCTTGGTTCCTAGCACCCATGTCTGGGGGATCATAACAACCTATAACTCCAGCTCCAGGGATCCAATATCTTATGGCTTCCATGAGTATTTCAGACATATGTACATACTTACATTTGTAGTTAGAGTTTTCCTGCCTGGCCCAGTCAGGACAAATCTCTCTCACCCGCCAGGCCCATAGATGCTCAGATCCAACAAGTAAACACACAGAAACTTATATTGTTTACAAACTGTATGGCCGTGGCAGGCTTCTTGTTATCTACTTCTTCTATCTTAAATTAACCCATTTCTGTTAATCTATACTTTGCCACGTGGCTCGTGGCTTACCAGAACCTTACCTCTTTTCTGTCATGGCGGTGGCTCGCAGCGTCTCTCCTGCCCCAGCCTTCCACTTCCCAGAATTCTCTTCTCTCTTGTACCACCTATACTTCCTGCCTAGCCACTGGCCAAACAGCATTTTATTTATACAGAGCAATATCCACAGCATATATTCATGCTTATAAACATAAATAAATAAAAAATAAAAATAAAATTTAAAATAAAATACAGAATTGAGAATGTAGGAAAAACAGATTCATTATAGCCTCAGTATATTAAGGACTGAAACAGGGGCTTTGTCCTGGTCTAACACTTGAGACGTGGAGAATAGTTTTTTTGGAAATGTTGTTGAATGCTCTAAAGGAGAGTCTATCCATCCTGGGTTTAAAAAGTCTCAAGTTAAACTATTATCCTGTCCATATGCTAATGCTAATACCAGGGAGTAGATGTTTTGCTCTACAGAGTTTAGGCTATTTTATGAGCATGCTTCTAATGATTTTTGAGCATGTACTCATGTTTTAGCTATCCATTTATAGATTTAAAGAAATAAACAAGCAAAGTAATTGTGCAATCATGATGGAGTTATATAATTAAAGAACTTAATCTCTACTTTGTAATACTATGGGGATACCAAGATGTTTGTGCAAAGATTCTGGAAAAGCAGTTTTTAAGAGAATGGTGGAACTGGGTACAGGGAATATTAGTCTAGTTTAGACTAATATTCAGGTACTGAACATAGAATGATTCTCCTCTGGGCAATTGAATACAGATATAAGAGATGGTACCTTTGGGGAATGTCTTCTTTGACAGGGAAGTAGTTGCTGTAATGTAAATAAAGATCTTCACAAAAACCTGACCCATCTGTGATACATAAATATCAAAACAGTCACTAACTATGATCTAACATCTCTTCTCATGCTATTTGTATGCATTTCCTTTATTTAAACACTTATTCGAGTTAATTATAGCCAAGAAGTAAGAGATACAGGGCCAACTTTCCAACATTTAATTTGTTAACAGAATTATTACCTAATGTCAAATAAAGGTTACATCTGATCTAGGCATGGTGACTCCCTGTGAGGCTGAGGCAAGGGGACAGCAACTTTAAAGCTGGGCAATTTAGAAAGACCTTATAACAACATGAAAAGTGAAAGCAGGGAGGCTGGCAGGTAGCTCATTTGGTAGAATGCTTGTCTAGCATGTATAAAGCCTTCTTGGCTCCAGTCCCCAGAGATGCAAAAGAGTTAAGTGTTGTGAACTCAGCAGAAATGAGAGCTACAAAAAGGATTTTGGAACTAGTGTGACTTTGGCTTGTTGATTTCTCTTCAAAATTTCTATAATTTAATGATGTATACTGAAATTCTAAGTAGCTTTTGTTAATTAAACATAGGTTCTATATTACCTATACTGTGAATGTTCAAAAATTCCCTCATATTATCAATTGGAAGTTATTAAGTATGAGCTACAAAAGTCTACTTAGGTAGCAGGTATATTGAAGTGTGTGAATGTTATTCAGTGCTGGTGATTTTTATATGTTCCTTGACACTTATATTTTACTTTGTCAAATACAGTGTAATAGAATTAAAATGTCATTTTAAAAAATTATTCTGGAAGAACTTAGAACCACTCCCTTCCTCCAATTTCTTACGTTCTTTGATGCACCTTCAGTGGTGCAGGTGGCTAGGAATATCATTTCAATTCTTACATTGTTGACTCCATGGTACAATGGTTTGAATAGATTTTTATTCTGACCTTAACTGATAACAGCATTGATGCTACAGGACATGATTCACATTTGTTGCCCTTTGTTTATGTCATTTTGTGAATACCATAATATGAAAAACTCTATCATTATTTTTATTATGCTTGTAGAAATACCCCCTTCAACATTGTATCTGATGTGTCATCACTCTAAGAAAAGTAATTTTCCTGGTTATTTAGCAATGTCCTTGCTTTTGTGCTCATGGGTTGGAAACTTTAATGACATGGGTCTGTAGTGTGCTATCTCAAAAGGTAAGAATATAAATGGCCAATAATGATCACCTTGCATTCAACCACCACTTGAAAATTGGAGAACATACTGCCTTAAAAATTATTTTGATTAGGGATAGAAAGATGGTCCAGTGCTAAAAGCATATGTTGTTCTTGCACATGAGAGCCAGAGTTTGTTTCTAAGCACCCACATTGAGAAGTTCACAATTGCCTATAACTCTAGCTCTAGAAGAGTCAGTACAACCCTCTGGCCTTCCCACACCTTACATGCACATGCGCAACTGCTTACCCCATAAAATTATAATTAAAATATAAGGTATTATACAGGCAAGGTAGCACATGCATTTCAAAATTATTTTGATCAAAATACACTATATACATGTATGAAATTCTTAAATTTAAATTAAAAAATAATTGAACTGTTTCAACATAATTAAAAAAGACATCTGTGCCTGGCAAGTTTTGATAAGGGAAGTGACACTTTAGTAGCATGAATTTATTTGGAAAATTAATGTTCACTGAGTTGTGTAGGTGTTGCGTTCAGCAATGGGGCTTGAGGTTAATTTGTGGAGAGCAAACTATAGTCTTGCAAATAGCCTGGGTTGTTTGTGGATTTCGATGAGGTCCCTTTGGCCAACAACTCAACTAGATGTAACTTAATCCTTGTACTGGAAGCTTTCTTTGGTGACAAGAGATGGCCAGTTGGGCCTCCATCTCCCTCAGTGTTTGTCAATTTCATTTAGATTGCCTTCATATGTGCATATAATTTAGGAAGTTTCTACTGTATTATGTTTATATACTACCACTCAAATGTCCCTTAATTTTAGCTATCTCTCCTATGTTCCCTTCCTCAGTCTTCTCTCTACCCCTCTATACTTGATCCTCCTATTCCAGATCCCCCTCCATCCACATCTACCTATTTTATTTCCCTTCCCTAATGAGACCTAACCATTTTTTCTAGTCCCTGACTCTATACCTACTCTTGGTGGTTCCATAGATTGTAGCTTGGCTATCACTTAGCAGGCACTGTACACTTATAAGTGAATACATACTATATATTTCTTCCTGGGTCTGGGATAACTCACTCAGGATGATTGTTTTCTAGTGCTGTCCATTTGCCTACAAATTTAATGATGCCATTTGCTTTTTTAATGACTGAGTAATACACCATTCTATAAATGCTGTGGATATCGCTCTGTGTAAATAAAATTCTGATTGGCCAGTGGCCAGGCAGGAAGTATAGGCAGGACAAGAGAGAAGAAAATTCTGGGAGATGAAAGGCTGGGGCGGAGATTCTACCAGCATGACCATGAGAAGGAAGATGTAAGGTACTGGTAAGCCATGAGCCACGTGGCAAAGTATAGACTAACAGAAATGGGTTAATTTAAGATAGAAGAAGTAGATAACAAGAAGCCTGCCACGGCCATACAGTTTCTAAACAATGTAAGTTTCTGTGTGTTTACTTGGTTGGTTCTGAGCATCTATGGGCCTGGGGGGGTGACAGAAATTTGTCCTGACTGTGGGCCCATCAGGAAAACTCTAACTACATGTAAATGTACCACATTTTCATTATTCTTTTGTTGAGGATAATCTATATTGCTTCCAATTTCTGGCTACTATGAATAGAGCAGCAGTGAACATGGTTGAGAAAGTATCTCTGTGGTAGGATGAACCATCCTTTGGGTATATGCCTCTATAGCTTGATCTTGAGGTACATCAATTCCCATCTTCCTAAGGAGTTGACACAGCAATTTTCATAGTGGCTGTATGACTTTGCATTCCCACAAGAAATGCATGAGTGTTCCTCTTACTCTATATCCTTGTCCGCATGAGCTGTCACTTGTTTGGTTGATCTGTCAGGTGTAAGATGAAATCTCAAATTTTGATTTGCATTTATCTGATGACAAAGAATGATAAACATTTCTTTAAGTGTTTCTCAGACATTTGAGTTTCACTATTGTGAATTCTCTGTTTAGGTGTATATTGCATTTTTAAATTGGGTTATTTGTTTTCTTGATATCCAGTTTTTGAGTTCTTTATATATTTTGGATATTAGCCCTCTTTTGGATGTGTAGTTGGTAAAAAATCTTTTGCTGTTCTGTAGACTGCAACTGTGTCCAAATGATGGTGTCCTTTGCCATGCAGAAACTTTACAGTTTCATAAAGTCCCATTTTAAATTGTTGATCTTAGTGCCCATGCAAATGGTTTTCAGGTCATAAAGTCCTTTCCTGTGCCAAAGATTTCAAGGCTATTCCCTTCTTTTTTTTACTATCAGTGTAACTAGTTTTATGTTGAGGTTCTTAGTCCATTTAGAGTGGATTTTTGTGCAGGGTGATAAGAATGGATTTGAATTTCCTCTCCCAGCCTTTATGCAGGGAGAAGAGATCAGTCATATCTCAATTTGATGTGCCATGCTTTGTTCAGGCTTTTGGGAGGCCTGCCTCTTTCTGAATGGAGACCAGGGACTGAGGAGGACTGAATGAGGAGGAAGCAGATGGGAGTCAGAAGAGGGAATGGAAGGAGAGGAGGGAGGGAAAACTGTCTTTGGTATATAAAATAAATGAAAAAAATATTAATAAAATAAAATTTAAAAAGCAACATATCTATTTGTACTCTCCTACATGCATATATCCAGTTTGACCAGCACCATTTATTGAAGATGCTGCCTTTTCTTCAGCATGTGTTTCTGTTTTCTTTATCAAAAACCATGTGTATTGATTTCTGTTTGGGCCTTCAATTCCATTGACCAACTTGTCTATTTTTGTGTCAATACCATGCTGTTTTCATTACTATATCTTTGTAGTCCAAGTTGAAATTGGGGATGGTGAGACCTCCTGCAGTTCTTTAGTCAGGATTGTTTTAGCTATGCTATATTTATTGTGTTTTCATATGAAGCTGAAATTTTTCCTTTCAAGATCTGGGAAGAACTGTGTGGACTTCTAATTATATTCCTTTTTGTACGTAGATATATGTATGTATATGTAGGGGAATTAAAAATTAAATTATCAAGATGATCTTCAAACATCTCTTTTAATCCCAACTTAACTTTTTATAGAGAGATGTTATGATCATTTTGAGGTATAACAATCTAACCTCTTGCAAATTCTCTGCATATAAATGCCTACATTTCATCTGATGGCCTAATCTGTCTTATGCATTCATTTTACACATTTATAATTAATCCCAGTAATATTAATTAAAATCAGTGTGATATTTGCATAAGTATAAATAGTATGCATTTAAGAAAGGTGGTTGGATATGTGTTGGAGAACATTATTTTAAGATGTGTTACATTTGTTTATGCTCTGGAACATTTGCTTTAATGATTCAAAGATGTGTTGCATTCTCTTATGTTGTATTTGTTTAAGTCTGTGAAGCTGTGTTACTGTGCCTGTCTAAAATACCAGATGGTTTAATAAAGAGCTGAATGGCTAATAGAGAGGCAGGAGAAAGGATAGATGGGGCTGACAGGCAGAGAGAATAAAGAAGAGGAAAAATCTGGGAGCAGAGGAAGGAAGAGCAATAGGGATCAAGGAGGAGGACATCAGGGGCCAGCTACCCAGCCAGCCATAGAGTAAGAGTGAAGCAATCTTACAGAAGTAAGACAAGGAAAAAGCCCAACGGTAAAAGGTAGATGGGTTCATTTAGAGTTAGAAAATCTGGCAAGCAACAAGCCAAGCTAAGGCTGGGCATTTATAATTAATAGTAAGTCTCCATGTGCCATATATTTGGGAGCTGGGTGGCATGCTCCCCCTTAAAAAAAAGTAAAAGAGCAAAAGAATAAAAAAACAACAACAACAGATATGTCCAGTGATCATCAAAAAGTTTAAATATAGATGAAATTACATTCATATTGTTTGTTTTTCTTTTTCTCTTAATTTTAAACTAATTGTACTCCATTGTATTTCAGAATATGCAATAAATTATGTTAGATATTTTTGTATTATTTATTTTATATCTTTTATATATTAACTATATCTATGGCTAATTCATGTTTTTGCATTCCTCTCTAAATGCATGCAATGGACAATATTTTGAACATTCTCTATATTTGTGCAAGTAGCATTTGTTCAAATAGGTATGAAAATTTGAATTTGAGGGGACTTTGGTTGATATATAATGTTTTCTTTAGAATCCTAAATTTTACTATAATAAAAATGTTTTCCTAAAAAAGTTGTAACATATTTAAAATTTTTTAAATAATCATTTTTATTTTTATCCACACATAAATGAACATCAGCTATGTGTGTTCAACACTGAATTCCCAGGAGCTGGAAGTATTTGGGAGCCACCAGGTATCAGTGATGGGAATTGAACTCATGTCCTCTGGAAGAGCAGTCAGTTCTCTTAACCCCTGACCCATCTCCCCAGCTCCATAACAGATTTATTTTTATTTTGTATTTTATCATTTATTTATTTTTAATGTTTAGTTTTGTTGTTTGTTTGTTTGTTTTTTGAGATAGGCTCTCACAATATAGCTCTGGCTAGTATTAAACATACAAAAATTTACCTCTTTCTGCTTCCCAAGTGCTAGAATTAAAGGCTTTTGTCACCATGCTTGGGATTTAATTTAAATGTTTCCCTTGGTATTATTTATTACTTCTCTTTAACAAATTTTGAATATGAGACTTCTCTTCATGCCCCAGTAGGATGGCTGAGATAAGCTGTACATTGTTATTTACTTCATTTCATTCATTATTTCTGAGGTGGCTATGGTTTCCCAGGGTTCTTGGCCATGTGTGTGGAGTCAATTATTCATGTCCTTTGCCTCATCCTTCAGTCCTGTTCCTGTGCACAAAGATATATAGGGTATTAAAATATTCTGCATATGAATTCTCTGTTATTTACATGTAAATTACTTCTCTCAATCTATTTGACTTTTAAATTTATGTTTTCTTATAGGACAATTTAAAATAGAAGGAAATAAACTGTATTAATATTTTCAGTTATGGATTTCAGGTTTGTGTATTGTTTAAGAAATTCTGTTTAATTTCTATTTTAAACATGTCTATACTTTCTCCCTATAGTTTCTCAAATTTTGATTTAGGGTCTTTTAAATCTTTCTATGATGTTCTTATTGGGACATGGAGAATAACTTCATATATCTACACAAGAATAGAGAATTGTATAAATGTCAGTGTTCCACTTACTTGAATGTACACAGTACTGACCGGCTGCACAGTTCAAAGGTTCATCAATGCCCTTGTTCCTTTTCTGTGGATATAAAAGTTTATTAGTCTACATATACATCTACTTAAGATATTTGGCTCTTTTCTCTGTTTATTCCAGAATATTATAAAAGATGTAGGGTCTGAAGCTTTGGCAAAATTGTTCATAAAATAGATGTTAAGTGATAGTTTGTCAGCTTAAAGAGGGGAGGTTTTATGTAGACTCCATTCTTATAATCTCCATTTACTAATTCTTCAATATGCATAAGTTTCTAAGATTATCACTTTTGCTTTACTTATAGCTTCTAAGAAAGCAAAAATTCAATTATAAGAGATATAAATACATTGACTAACATTTATTAAATATAGTCAACCACTGAGATTGTTTTTTTAAATTTTATTTTGTAATTAATTTAATTTTACATATCAGCCACAGATTCCACTGTCCTCCCTCCTCCCACTCCCCAGCCTTCGCTCCAATCCACCCCCCATTCCCACCTCCTCCAGTGCAAGGGGAGACTTTGCCTTTGAGATTCTTGTTTTATGTGGCAAGGATATTCTTTGGCATGAGGTGACATTTAAACATATAATCATTGAATTTGTGACTTTACCTAGGAACTTATAGTTTGAAACATAATTAATCAATTACTTTGATGATATTAACAATTGATATTCCATGAAAGGGTTGATGTTTTTCAGAGAATGGCTCTGGAGGCCATGTAAATACCTCAACAATAAAATGTCAATACTTCTTCTGAGAAACAGCAAGCACAAATATTTGCACTGAATAGTAGATACATTTGTATTTCTGCCAATCCAACTTTTCTAAACAGTCCTATTAATATGACCTCTTATATATTTAAGCCCTGAAAGGTTGAATTTTATGTGATAGTATTTCATGGTCCCAGTTTATATGACATTGCAAAAATATTTATTTGGGTTGTCAGAATCAATGACATCCATTATCTTACTCAAGAAGGATTTTTTTAATTAAAAAAATCATATATATATGATATATATTATATATATCATATATATATATATATCTAAGTCTGCCCAGTGCATGTACACACACACACACACACACACACACACACACACACACACACACACACACATTCACAAACTGTCATACTACAACACAGGAGTAAAATATGGCCCAGTACATAGACCTTTGAATTAGATTAATTGCTAAGACCATGATTCTGTTTTCCATCCTTTACAAGTAAATTGCTTCAATTAAATTCCATTTGCAATCAACAATATTTCACAAAAGTGCATTTAAATACAATACTCAAATTGTTATAAAAGTAAAAACATATATTTGTTTTAAAGAATTTCTATGTTGGGTAGTAACTTTAAAATGATATTAATGTTATAACTGCACTAACATATACAAATGTGCATTAAGAACACACACACTTATAATAAGTGTGTTATATGGCATGCGAGTAACAGGAGCTAATTGCCAATAGATTTCTTTAAAATACACCTGGTGAAGATGGTGATGTTGTTATTTTCTTTTTTAAACTTCATAAGTTAACAGTTTTTTAAAGTGTGCTGATTTAGAAGTCACAAGAATTCTGCTTCTTTTCTTTTATTCTCTTTCTTTCTCTCTCTCTCTCTCCCTCCCTCCCCCTTCCCTTCCCCTTTCTTCCTTCCTTCCTTCCTTCCTTCCTTCCTTCCTTCCTTCCTTCCTTCTTCCTTTCAAACTTATCAATGTCTCCTTAGTACCTGCCTGGAGAAAACAAAATAGCAAAACAAAAAATTTGCTTAATATATTACTGTTTTGTAGGGGAATCAACATATTTTATAATACAATCACAATCTATTGCTATGGGATGTTCTCTATGTTGTGAATATGTTGCTCTGAGTGTTTAATAAATAAAGTGCTGATTGCCCAGTAGCCAGGCAGGAAGTATGGGCAGGACAAAGAGAGAGGAGACTTCTGGGAATAGGAAGGCTGCATCAGGAGTTGCCAGCCAGACACAGAGGAAGCAAGATGTAAAGATACCGGTAAGCCATGAGCCACATGGCAAGGTATAGATTTACAGAAACGGATTAATTTAAGATGTAAGATCTAGCTAGGAAGAAGCTTGAGCCATTAGGCCATACAGTTTTAATTAATATAAGCCTCTGTGTGTTTATTTGGGTCTGAGTGGCTGTGAGCCCAGTTGGTACTGGAGAAAACTTCAGCTACAATCTATGTTTATATAAAAATAAAGGAAACAAGGGATGTGGCATTTTAATCGTACAAAACTGCTTTAAAATAGCTACTTCTTAGTTGAGTAGGAAATCTGAAGTATATATGATTTTCTTATTGATGTTTTATCACATTATCCCTTATGGGGATACACAACCATCCCTTTGTTCTGTGGGATCATGTTAAGAACATAGAAAAGATGCTTCTGGAAGAGTGACATACCCGGAATGTGAGAAACATTGCTTTGATTTTTACAGCTTTTGGCAGTGACAAATGTAGGTGGTGTGGTAATGCCCATGATTATTTAATCTGTCTAGAGCACTATCCAAACTGACCATAGTCCTGCCTTGTTCCACTCGCCTCCAATGTTGGAAAAAAGTGATTCTCTGAAGGAAGACTGTCTACTCTGGGAAGAAAAGTCAACCTTGGCTGAGGTAGCTCCCCGTGGCTGACTCCATGTGGGGATTCTCAGGGAGACCTCTGCATGCACTACCAATGCATTGCTGTAACTGGCTTAGATGAAAGGTGGTTGGACTGAGTCAAGGCTAGGGCAGGATGCAAAGATCACCCAGGTCTTGTGGATTTCAGATTGGAATATCTAATGAATCCATGACACATGCTTGTTTTCTTGTTGATTTTCTGTTTTCTGATCTCAAATATTTTGTTTATGATTAAGTTATTTTTTACATTTCTGTTTACATTAGTTGAGGTTTTTGATTTTTGTATGTAAATTTTTACCTGGTCACATCTGTGTGTTTGTATTCATAAATCAATCTCTCATTTAAGAATATATTTACTTTAATTTTTGTCTGTTTCAAAATTATTTTTATATATAGTTTTTCAATTTAGCAAAATATGTTCCCTACTGTAATATGGAACTATGGAGAAGTAGTAACATTTGGGCAGGGGGAAGCATATAATGTTCTGATTCTGAGTGTCTTTGTATTTAGACAAATTTTCTCCATGTAGTACAGAGTGTCCCCAAATTCATGATCCTCCTGGTTCAGAATTCTGATTGCTGGGATTACAGGTGTACACCATGATCCTTCATGTACTTTTCACATTTTAACATGAGATGAGAACAACACATTTTGCTATTTTATCACAAGGGTTCCCAAGTAAAGAGCCCTGTGTGGTGAGTGCAGAAACCAGGATTTGGGAATCCATCAGTTTCACGTCTCCATTCTGGTTGCTGGGTCTCAGGATCCAGTCCAGGCTATGCAGCTAGACTGAGCAGATTCTGCTGTCCAGAGAGCAATTGGAACCCCACTTTTGAAAATAGTCACTGCTCGTGACAACAAAAACATATTTATGAAAATGTGAAACAGGACATGATACTTCTAAAAGTATGTGGGTACTAAAACTGAGTTTGAGGATTTAGAGATGTCTCAGCTATGAGAGTATGACCACATGAACTCAATACCCAGAACCCACATACAACAACAGTAAACCTAAATATAATGTCATGCATCTGTAGTTCTAGCACTCTCATGGCTGTGAGATGGGAGGCAGAGACCAGAGAATTCCCAGAAGCTCACCAGACAGATGCAAAATGATAGAAAAGAGGAGAGACCCTGCTTCATGATTGACAGTGTGAACAGACTCTCAAGCATGTTCCTCTGACTTCTATGAGACCTTTGCTGTGACTTGTACACACACACACACACACACACACACACACACACACACACACACACTCACAATTAAGTCTGTAACATTCTATGAGTAACAAACCTTGATTTTATTTTATCTAGTTGCAGAGTATGCTTTTTTTTAAAAAAACATACTAGTCTTTCTTTATTTTTCTGGAGAATGTTGCGTGTGTATGTTATGTGTCTACAGAAATATATGTAATAATACAGGCACAGTTGTGTTAAGTATGTGTCCTGTGAAGATCAACCTTGAGTATAGCCCTTCAGAGGTCATTAACTTTGTCTTTAAGCTAGGGTTTCCTATTGGGATGAGAAATCCCCAAGTAGGCTTGCCTGGACAGACAGCAAACTGTAAGGGTCCTCACATCGCCCCCTTTCCAGGCGCTGTGATTGATAGCACAAGTTCCAAACCTGGCTTTTTACGTGGATACTGGGGCCCAGACTCAGGTGTTTGTGCTTCACTAACTGATCTTGCTCCCTATCTTCTAAGCATCATCATTCTAACAACATTTTTCTGGGCTCACGTACCAGATTTCTACCTTGTTGTATGAGATTAATCCATGTCATTAAAGCATTAAGAGATTTGATGGCATTTTATTTCATATATTTTTGTGTGACTATTCTCTCTCTCTCTTGTGTGTGTGTGTGTGTGTGTGTGTGTGTGTGTGAGTGTGAGAGAGAGAGACAGAGAGAGAGACAGAGAGAGAGACAAAGAGAGACAGAAAGAGATACACTAGGCATTAGACTCACACATTTTGGGCATGCAGTCTACCTCTGAGCTAAATCCACATCCACCAAGATTTGAGCACATTTAAAAACACAAAAATAATTGATATTTGACCCAAAGAGCCAGTGTTTTCCTCTTATAAATGTGGGCAACTAAGTTGAGTGTTTGTCTATTTCCTGTAATTATGATAACCTCTTCTTAAAAGTCTTAGTTTTTTTTCTTTACTCTGTTGCCACTGAGCACATCACTGTTTTATAGTTAAAACCAAAGCATAAACTCTTAGAAGAAAATAAAATTCTTTGATATTTGTCAGATTAAACACATTCTTATCATAGTGACTGAGTGATTACCTTTTTTTGTGTGTTCTTTCTGATCTTCAAGAGATATCTGATTCTCTAATTAAACAGGGCAAGCACAAACATCCTGTTGTATGTCCCCTCTGGGGTCTCACTTGGGGTTCCTTTGACTTGTTTTCAAATGTGTTCTTCAAGCTGTTCAAATTAGTCAAATTAATGTCTGACATCCCACACAATCAGAGTGCTGGAAGGAGTCTTTCAAGTTCTTCTGAAACTAATTCTCCAGCCTTACTGGATAACTAAGAAAGGGGCATATTTATACCATCATTTACGTCAAGATTGTAATGAAGAATACTGCTTTATTTTTATTGTCAAATGTTCGTGCCTAGTGTGTCTGTTTGTACATGTAGGCAAGTGTCCCTATGTGTGCATATAACTTAAAAGTTTACACACACACACACACACACACACACACACACACACACACACACATTAGAAAGAATAAATAAGGCCAATACAGGCAAACAGACAGGGAGCCTCTTCATTCTCAGAACTGATTACAGGCAATTTCCATAAATAGCATTTACATGAACCAGTTTGTATTCACTTTCCTGAATCTGCACCTGCAGATCCATGTGCCATTTCTTCGGTGAGCTTTGGTTGCATCTTCAACTTCCTGCTGGTGGTCTTTGTGTGATTTTGCTGATCCAACCAGACCCCATTCTTGAGTGAGGCACACAAAGAATCCAAAATGGGTAGAAGTAGAAGTCTGACCTACTCTGGTGATGATTTTGTCAAAAATAGTCACGCCCTAGGCAAACCACAGATCTCAGGCTAGGAGTGAGGAAACATGAAGGTCATCTTTGCAACTCCCTCTTCAACATAAATCATCTCACTTTGGTTTTTCCTCACCTACAATGTGACTTCAATAACCATGATGCTATTACAGGGATGTGATAGGCTGAATTAAATAGTATACATGAACAGCATTCTGTAAACACTAGCTACTTTGTGGTGAGATGTAGATGTAGATGTGGCAGATGCTTATATATAGGTAACTGTGAACCTGTGTGTATAGGTGTGTTTACCAGGTTAAGAGAATAAGATGATAAAAGATTCCCAAACTTCAGTGTCTGATAGAGTAGTCACTAGCTACCTGAAGCAATTACTTAAATTAATTAAATAAAAGCTTCCCTAATCAGGCACGCCATCCACATTTAACTGTTCAATATTTATTCATGTTCAGTATCTACTAAAACAGAGAAGTAGATAAAGAACAGATTTCACCATTGCTGGAAGTTCTACAGGAGTGATTGTCTTGAACAGACCTTTATGGAACAACTCTAAATCATGATGATAAGGTTAAAGGTCAGTGAGAGCTCACCATGTCAGGTACCAGGCTGAAAACTTCAATGAGTTTGACTGATATTTGGATAGGCCATCTTCCTTTCAGAAACTCTATGAAATACTCTATCACTATTCACAGTTTATATCCAAGAAAAATAATTCTATGGTTTAAAGAATAGTTTGGGGCCGGACGGTGGTGTGCATGCCTTTAATCCCAGCATTCAGGAGGCAGAGGCAGAGGCAGGTGGATCTCTATGAGTTCGAGGCCAGCCCAGTCTACAAAGTGAGTTCTAGGAAAGGTACAAAACTATACAGAGAAACCCTGTCTCAAAACAAAACAAAACAAAAAAAGAATAGTTTGTTCTAGGCCTACTGCTGCATACTTATAGCCTCAGCACTCGGGAGGCTGAGACAGGGGGATTTTGAGTTTGAGGTCATCCAGGATTATGTATCAAAGGGTCCTGAAAGGGGAGGAGAAGGAGGAAGAAGAGGGAAGGGGAGGAAAAGGAAAAGACAAGACATGGATTCAGGACACCTATGCAGATAAGATCTCAGAGACTTATGCCTTATACATAATTTTTCATCCTCTTCTCTTCTTTTGCTCTATTACTTCCTTTTTACTTTTTTTTGTGGGGGGGGGGTTCTCATGTAGCCCAGGCGAGCCATGAGCTCACTACGGATGACCTTGAATTCCTGATCCTTTTGCCTCCTATTTTGTTAGTGCTAGAATTAGAAGCATCTATTGCTATACTTAGCAATGAGACTCTTTTTCCATGTATTAAGTTTGTTATATCATCTGTTATTGTGCAAGGTGATTGTAATAAGATAAAGATTTTTAGAATATTCCAACTTTCACTCTTCCTAAACTGAAGGTGCAGAAATTCCATTTTCCCCAGTCATACTTGCTATCTTCAAAAAAGAGTCAACAAATATCACCAAAGAAAAAAGGGAAAGAAGGCCTTCCACACAGCTGGTAGACTGGTGCATCCATGTCAGAAACTGAAAGGGTTTCCATATGGGAAGTTCCAGTATAAAGGTTTGTGCCATCCTGCTTGTGGTTTTTCTCTTTAAAAACCTCTCATTCTGAGAGCTCAAGGCCATCCTCCTCCACTTCCTGTGTCAGAGTGCTGGAACACAGACCAAGTCTGGGCTTGTAATCAATAAACCCCCATGTGTTTGCATAGGCTATCAGCTCTGTGGTGGTCTTACTCGGGGGTCTCATGATGTGGTCACAACAAGATCAGCTACAAGGATTAAAATTATATAGAAAGTGGATTGAACTGAAGATTATAATATTTAGTGATATAAGCCACATCAAGCAAGACAAATATCACAACCTTTTCATTGTATGTACTGTCTCTCTCTTTCTATCTCTCTATATCATCTATCTATCTATCTATCTATCTATCTATCTATCTATCATCTATCACCTATTAGTCTGTATGTCTATGGTCTATATCTATATCTATATCCTCCACCCATTGAAACCATCCATCTATGTTGTATCTTCTTATGACCATACATTTTTGACTCTATTTATCATTTGTTTATTTATGGTATAAAGATAGGGTGAGGGGTATTTAGGAAGAGGAAGGGGACCAGTAGAAGAAGAAAGAGTACAAGAGAGAGTAGTTCAGCGAGAACACACACACACACACACACACACACACACACACACACACACACACACGGAGTTTTGTTCAAGCAGGGTTTCTCTGTGTAGCCTTAGTTGTCCTGGAACTTGCTTTGCAGATCAGATTGGCCTCTAACTTCCAGAATCTGCTTGCCTCTGCCTCTCATATGCTGGGATTAAAGGTGTGTGCCACCCCTGCCTAGGCAATATACTTATATTAAAATATCATAATGACTGGGTGGTGGTGGCACACACCTTTAATCCCAGCCCTTGGGAGGCAGATCTCTGCAAGTTCAAAGCTAGCTTGGTCTACAAAGCAAGTTCCAGGATAGCAAAGGCTACACAGAAAAACCCTGTCTCAACAATCAAGCAATCAAACAAAACAAACAAATAAAAAGTCATAATGAAGCCCACAATTTCATACAACTAATATATGCTTTTATATATATATATGTGTGTGTGTGTGTGTGTGTGTGTGTGTGTGTGTGTGTGTGTGTGTTTGAGACAGGGTTTCTCTGTGTAGTGTTGGTGCCTGTCCTGTTTCTCACTCTGTAAACCAGGCTGGCCTTCAACTCAGATATCTGACTGGCTCTGCCCCCAACCCCCAGTGCTCAGATTAAAGGTGTGTACCACCACTGACCAGCTACTAATACAATTTTTAAAATTTTACCATATTGAGTATCTGGCCTGGGATTCAAACTAGCTATTTGGACATTAACATAAAAACAAAAGCCAGTTCTATAGATCTTAAGTCTGATTATTTTCTAAATGTTATCAGCCCCTTTATCTCCCTCAAACATGTGGGCACATATTTGGTGTATTCCCGATAAGCTTGATCTTTAAAAACCCACAGTCTGAGCAAAGTGTCCCTGTGTAAGCCCAAGGTTCCAAACAGCCAGCTCATGCACTAGGGACAGGTCCGGATCCCACTGCCTAGGTGCCTCCCAAGCAGTTCAAGCTATTCAATAGACTGACCTGCCTGTACTGAATCCACCAGGTTGAAATGAATCCCCAGGGGAGTCTTGGCCCTGGAGGACATGGGAATGGAGGCAAGGGGCTGGGGGGAAGGTAGGGGCGGGGTGGGAGGGAGGAGGACAGGAGAACCCATGACTGATGTGTAAAATTAAAACACAAATATAATAAAAAACAAACAAACAAACAAACAAACAAAAAACCCCACAGTCAAACATTTCCAAACAATACAACCACAGCTCTGCATTTTTTCCCTTCTAGCAGAAAAGGCAGCTTGATAAAGCATCATGCTGCTCTGGGCTTCTGTTTTGTCTCTTTCTATCTTACATTATGTCAATAGTAACAAATGTTTAACTATTTGGCTTACTGATGCTTTGACAGTGTTACAAATCTTCTAACATCAATCATGCTAATGATAAAATTAAGACAATCAAAGCTGATTATTGAACTTCTGAAGGCAAACTGCTCTTGCCAGAACAATAATAGTTTAGTCACCAGTCTATGAATTCCCTGTTTCTGCCATCCACTCTTGACTGGCATATGTCAATCTCCTTTACTCTGCACACCTTCCCTGCTATTTTTAAGTGACATTTTGATGGTACATGTGACTCATGCAAAGCTAATAATGCATTTCACATTCAGCTCAGCTTGGTCTAATAAACTTACATAAGCAGAAAATTAGTAGCATTTGTGTAAAAACAATTCTACAGAATTATCTTGCACCTAGAGAATTACTGCTTCAGTGTGGGCTAAAAATGTCTCCATCTGATTACTTCTACCATTCTATCAATCATTTTCTGTGATATTATTTCAAAGTAAGAGAAAAATGATGTTGTCACATAAAACACAGCACACTATTTACACTTCAATAAAACTGTGCACCAGCAATATGTTCCAGGGTTATCTAATCATAAAAGAGACATGCCATTTATTCTCATAGGAAAGAGTAACAGGCCAAGAAAATTATTGATAAAATTTCTCAAGTGACTTACAGAATTCTTGATATATATATATCAATAAACATTTCTTAATTGACTAATAAATTTCAATTTCATGCAAAATGCCATTCAATGATGTTGTACTTAAAAATGTAAATGTCTTTAACACTATCCCTGTAATCATGATGATGTTATACAGAATTTCATGTTCATATATTATCTTCATGTACTTGTAGGAAATTTGAGAAGGAAATTTAACTTGTTCAATGACTTCATAGTTCTTCAAATAGAATCAACTTTATTTTTGAAGAAATCCTATTAAGTATGCTTGAAATAAGTTTGATATTGTAAATTAATCAAGAGATTTATATTTATGCCATTCTCTAGGCAAGGCAATTCATATATTATAATTTTTATATGATTGCATGCTATAACAGGAGATAGGATGACACAGGAATTAATGTGTGGAATGTCTAATTTTGATATCAAAGAGAGAGAGAAAATTTGTGGACTGTATCATGACCAAAAATAAAACAGGGATGTAAATGTTTCTATGGTGTAAATTGTTAACGGTAACGAAGAAAGAGTGTGTAAGTGAAAAACTTCATTCATCATTAAGGGAGCCAAGAGAATTTAGTGTGAGACACTGAGACCTCCAAGTCATTGTGCATTTACTCTGAGAAGTTTGCAAGCTATATATATGAATAGGCATTTTCAGCTGAGATAAGTCGAAGCTCTCTCAGGGAAACTCCATCATCACAAGTCATCCATAGTGTGGAAACGGAACCACCAGTTCAGTGGGGTCTGAAGAGAAAGTACAGTGTGGCCTAGACCAATGAGTCCCATGAGCCTCTGGGCTGCTGTGGCTAGGCATATACAACCCAATACGGAAGTGACAGAGTTCTCGGTCCTGGCAGTTAGAAGCCTAAGACCATACTACCGCAGGGTTGGTTGTTCCTGAAGCAAATGGAGGTGACTAGGTTCCAGTGTTATCCCTGTGTTTGGATTTGGTGGTGAAGTCACATTCTTTGCCTTGTTCATATATCCCTGGGTCTCACACATCATTCACTTTCTGTACCCAGATGTCTACTTTTCCCGAGGACACCCATCACCCATTGCCAAGAGGAACTTATTTTGTATGTCCCTTCAAAATTCTCCTGGAATCCAAATCAGGTCACACGAATAGTATAGCACTTTAAAAGTGAATTTCTGGGAGACACAGTTCAAACAGTAGCATGGGAGGATGGAAGGCTAAATCAGAGGGCCAGAGTGCTGTGGGATAAGGCTTTTGTACACTGTAAAGATCTATCTGTCACTCAAATTTATTTAATAAAATGCTGATTGGCGGTAGCAGGCAGGAAGTATAGGCGGGGAGAACAAGATAAGAATGGTGGGAAGAGGAAGGGTGAAGTCAGGAGTTGTCAAACTGAGAAAAGTTTCCAAGCCACATGGTAAACATAGGAAAGAATCATGGGTTAATTTAAATGTAAGAGCTAGTCAGTAATAAGCCTGAGCTACTGGTTGAGCAGTTATAATTAATACAAGTTTTTACGTGGAAATTTGGGAAATGGCTGCTGGATATTTGGGAGTTGTTGGTGGAACAGAAACTTCCGCCTACAGCAGAGAGCTTGGGATGACTTGGAGAGCCTCCTTGAGATCAGTGCTCTTCTTCTTGACTCTCTGAACAGACTGCAGTTACCTCTGATCCAGCCATTTCTTGAACAAAACACATAATAGCACATACCTCAGGTAAAACGAAAGGGAGGGGGCTTTAATCTATGTCTACAACAAATAAGCACACATTCTGTGGTTTAAAGCAATCCATATTTATTTTCTTATGTCCCTATAGCTCACTGTCTTGATGGTATTATGCAAGAATTTACTTTTATGACTTTTTTAATTCTCTGCAACTGAACATGGAATTCAAAGGGAATTTTTAAGTGTTCCCTTAGAACTATCTGCACAAGCAAAACTAATATTCAAAATTAGCTTCATTTTATTAGATAACACATTAAATATATTATATAATAGCTGCATCTTAAAATAATTAGGAAAGTGACAGTTGTGTCAAGCTATATCTCTATGAGCTATCCCATAAACTCAGATATAATTCATTATTGAATAGAATAGCTAATTTTCAAATAACTTGATACCTAATCCAGGCCTTGAAAAAAATGAGAGAATTTGGATGCAAGTCTTCAAACTAAGTGAAAAAACACATATAATGACTAGAGACAAACAGTATTTTAGTTACTTAATTGACTTTTTTAAAATTAAGATGTCATTCAGGTTTCTTCTTTTAGGAAGTCTTGGGAGAAATCTAATTCCTTCCCTATCTCAGTCCTGAGAGTTCACCCAGCTTTCTTAGCTGTGGCCCCTTTCTCCAGCTTTAAAGCCACAGACCACACACCATTCTGACCCCTGCTTCTGCCACACATTTTTCATCTCACTTCCTTGTTTTTAATCTCTCTCCTACAGAAACTGATGCTTAGATGGTTAGATATGGCCCTTCTGTGTGATCCAGAAAACCTCCCATATCAAGGAGCTGCCACCACTTAAAATAAATGTTGATTTCAAACATGACTGTTCTCTCAACTCCATGATGGATACTGCTAGTAGATATTACCATTATCTCTATTCTCTGTTTTCTTAGAGACGTAAAACAGCATTTCCAGTGACACTTGCCTCATGAGCTGTGAGCTGCGGCTGAAAGTGACAATAGTGGCTAACGTGACCACTCACTTCCAGACTCTCTGGAAATCATGTAGGCACTCTCTCCATCCTGCACTTTCTTTGATGAGGCCAGTGACTGGCCAGCAGGTGCAGCAGCAATAGCATCTAGTTAGAACTTTCAAGAATCAAGTCCTACCAGAGACTTCTCATTTACATCATAACCTTCCTGCATGTCTTTAAGATATCTTGTGTATAAAAGGATAATTGTTGGAAACTAAGCTACTGATATGTAGTTATTTTTCACTGCAGTAAGATGTAGTAGGAATCTTAAAAGTTCTTATTAATGAAACCAAACCCGAGGCCAGTTATTGGGGTGATTGCTGGAAGATCAGAGAAGCAGAACAAGCCACAGTTTTCTCACCTCACCAGTTCCTCTGCTGGTCTTGTTTCCTCAGACTGCAAGCTTCTGAATCCTCATCCCAATGGTTCTCAGCTGAACTGTGCTCGAAAGCCTGAATGCTTAACCAGCCGAATGCTTTACTCACTACATGCTTTTTTTCCCCCTAATTCCTGGTCCTCACGCCTGCCTTATATACTTTTCTCTTCCTGCCCCCACTCCCTGGGATTAAAGGTGTGGGTCACCATGTTTAGCTGTTTCTAAAGTGGCCTTGAACTCAGAGATCCAGCTAGCTCTGCCTCCCAAGTGCTGGGATTGAAGGAGTGCACCACCATCGCCCAACTTCTGTTATAGCTTAGTCTTCCCATTTTCTAGACACCAATTTTGGCTTTGTTCTAGTGGCTGTCTGTTCTCTGACCCCAGATATGTTTATTTCAGGGAACACACAATATTTTGGGGAACACAATACCACCACATTTCCGTAAGACTTTTCAGGATTAATATATTCTTTTAAATACATTGAAAATTATTGTTTTTCATATGTTTGAAATTAATGTTTAAATTTTTTATACGATTTTTCAGTTATACATGATGTAATTTCTTTTTGTTTATTATGGGCTTGGGGAACACTGTGGAAGTGGGAGGAAGGAGGATTGTAGGAGCCGGAAGAGTAAAGGACACCAAAACACAGCCCAAAGAATCAACTAAGCAAGGCTCATAGGGCTCCTAGAGACTGACACGGCAATTACAGAGCCTGCATGAGTCTGTACTAGGTCGTCTGCACAACGATGTAATTTCTAATATTAAAATATTAATATTCTAATATATATATTAGAATTAGAATAAAATATATAGTAGAATTAGAATATTAATATTCTAATATATATATATAGTATATATTATAATTTTAATTTGAAATGGGTTAACCATATTTCTTATTCACAGAAACTAAATATCATAATAACTTGATATCTACCATCATTTATGCTAAGAAAATAAATGAGCTAGCTTTCTGTAACACAGTTTCTATACATTTCTTTTATTTTCTTCAGTTAATTATTTTTTATTAATTGTCTCATAGTGGCATTTCTAATAAAGCATTCATCAATGCTTTATGTTATTTCTAACATAAAATGCTTTTCACAAAAACTGTTACATAGTCAAATGTCTCTTAAAATACCACAGACAGTTGTTGGAGTTCTGTTATTATTAATAAAGGCATAACAAAGTAAACTTAAATATACCTAGTGTCTGCAAATTTAACGGTGATATTTTATTGAAAGCTTATTACAATGAAATGAATGAGATTTTAACTTTTTCAACTATTTCAAGAATCAATGTATGAATGTAGCTTACTATTAGAATTTTATTTTAATCTTCTTAATAAAAATGCCTAAAACTGTTGAATTAGTCATTTTTAAAAGCAATAGCATTTTTCAAGTTATATTTTAGCTATATGCTAGATATTATTTTAGCAAAAATTAAACTATTTATTATTTTCCCATTCAATTGTGCTTCCTTTAATTTCTTGCAAAATAGCCATAAATAATTAGAATTCACCAAATTTGTACAAGAATATGTTAATCTGACTAAACTACTTAGAAAATTCTTCCCATGTTTCAAGAGATTATTCAAACTGTTAAAGTCACGAGGTGACTGTGACTTAGGGAATATGCCTAAGAAAAGACACTGGTATAATTTGCAATGTGATCAAGATACTGGATCAGGCCTCACACTTGCAAGGTCTGGAGGTGGGAACTAACATGAGACTTCCATTGTGACTTCACCAAGCATATCCCCTCCTTTGAGAAGTACGGAGGTAGTCATAACATTTGAGGAACACAGATGGTTGCCTGTGGCCTTGAGTCCTTTCTTCCTTCATGCAGGGCCCCTTAAATGCTCCCTTTCCCTGCAGCATTAGTGGTGTCCAGCATGCCCAACACTTGTGCTGTCACCCACAGCTTGATCTCAATAACAAGGCCATTCTTGTCTGCCTTCCTCTAACTGAACATCTTGGCCAGGTCTCAATACACCCTTCTCTCAAGGAAACTACATTGACTTCTCAAACATCTTTGGAATTCCTTGTCTCTGACTCTTTCTTTTTTCCATTGTCCTTGTGGTGTACTTAATTATTTTGAATGTTGGAACAGCCTTCCAAAACGTTTTACCTTATTTAGTATTGTTTTCTTCTAAGAAATTTCTCAGTAGTCTGCAACATTGTATTTTGAAATCCATACTGAAAGATGTCACTCCGTTCCTCAAGATCTTAAATGTTTCCCAGTCTCCTTCCAAGAAGATGAAAGTGTTCCCACTTTAAAGTTATCTAAGAGACATTCTATACTGGACCTGAGACATATCACTACGTCTTATTTTTCAGAATTCTTCAAGGTCTCTAATGTTGCACAGTCTTGTTCTGTTTCCTTAGAGCAGCCTTCCTCATAAGCATCCCATGACTACAATACAAGCTGAAAAACAAACAAACAAAAAACTAGCTCAGATTCTCTGCCTTTTAACAGAGCTTATCCCAGATCTACCACTTTATTCCAGAATAGCTTCTGTGTCCTTCCTGTGGACCTCAGTGTCACCCTCGTCCAGCTGAACAACAGAACATGCATTCACTATTTAACACATCTATCCTCCCTGTGGAACTTAACATCAGCCTCCACCCAGAAGAACTGCAGAACATGCATTATCTACCATATATGTCCTTCCTGTGGACCTCAGCGTCAGCCTCCAATCAGCTGAATCACAGCACACGCATTCACTATCTAACACACTGGCCTCTGAGAGAAAGATCAGCAGTTCTTTTCATGATGACCTGAGTGATGAAGGATTGTTTGGCTTAGTCAGTAGTGGCTTTAGAAAAAATGAGTCCATGAAATGACAGACATATTCATGTTATTTCAGACATAATGTCCTTTGTGTTCTATCAAGTTTCTATTCTCATTAGGAAGGAAGGTGAAATATGATTTAAAAATCTGATTTAAGATAATTTGTACATTTTAAAAGAAAATGCTTGCTAATAAAAGATCTCTTTTATTAAATTATATTTCTATTAACAAAAGTAAGCCATAAATTGCTATGTTCCCTTTTGCCTTTTCAAACTTGAAAGTCCTTGATAAGAAAGGAAAGAAAATGTGAAAATTCATTTGCCATCCACAAATGGTACTTGATGATTGATGTAAAAAGGCTAGGAGAGGGACAGAGAGAGGGATGGGGAGGGAAGGAGGAGGAGACGGAGCAGGACAGGGGAAGGAAGGAAGGAGGACTGACTCAGGACCTCTTAAATGATCCTGAATTATTCTTTGAGAACAGAATAGTGTTTCTCTAGTCTTTTTGTGTCATAATTGAAAGAATATGAAACAATTCACTATCTAATTCTGGCAAAGGTTTTGTTATCTTGTTTCATAAAAATCTCGAGAGTCACATTTCTTTGAACTAATTTCTCATATAAAAGAATTCTGGGGTTTACAATTAAGTAGATTAAGTAATGAGTATAAGTATTTTAAGGCATAACATTTTTAAAGAGCATAGTACATTTGTAGACAGAAATGAACTTCATAGCATTCAGAATACTGTTGATTTTTATCATTTTATTCAGGCTCAAAGGTCATATTGAGACAAATGAGATGTATTGTGCATATGTTGAGGCATTTATAATAATTTGATTTGACACATTTTCTTTTTTTTTTTCAGAAGAGAGGTGAGATCTCTTTAATTTTTTTTTTGGTTCTTTTTTTATCATAATTGTGTTGTAATTTTACACATCAGCCATGGGTTCCCCTGTCCTCCCCCCTCCTGCCTCCACCTTCCCCCCAGCCCTTCCCCTCCATTCCCATCTCCTCCAGGGCCAAGACTCCCCTGGGGATTCATTTAAACCTGGTGGATTCAGTACAGGCAGGTCCAGTCCCCTCCTTCCAGGCTGAGTAAAGTGTCCCTGTGTAAGCCCAAGGTTCCAAACAGCCAGCTCATGCACTAAGAACAGGTCTGGGTCCCACTGCCTGGGTGCCTCCCAAACAGTTCAAGCTATTCTATTGTCTCATTTATCCAGAGGGCCTGCTCCAGCTGGGGGCTCCACAGCCTTTGGTTCATAATTCATGTGCTTCCATTTGTTTGGCTATTTGTCCCTGTGCTTTTCCAATCTTGGTCGCAACAATTCACACTCTTACAGTCCCTCCTCTTTCTCAACAATTGGACTCATGGAGCTCCACCTGGAACAAAGATGACTAGACTGCTACACAGCTCCAGGGAGGCTACCTAGAAAACGAGACCCTAGGAAAGACACAGGGTTTGCCCAATGACAGAGAAATGGATGAGATCTACATGAACAACCTGGAGGACAGTGGGAGTAATGAAGGGCAAGTTTTGAGGGAAAGAGAGCTTAGGGGAGCAGGAGATCCCAGCTGGATCAAGAACAGAAAGGGAGACCAAGGAATAACAGACCATGATAAATGATGACCACATGAGAACAGGAATAGGCAGAGTGCTAGAGAGGCCGCCAGAAATCCACAATGATATATCCTCTGTAGAGTGCTGGCAATGGTTGAAAGAAAGCCTGATCTGAACTAGTCTGGTGATCAGATGGCCAAACACCCTAACTGTTGTGCTGGAACTCTCATCCAATAACTGATGGAAGTGGATGCAGAGATCCTTGGCCAGATTTTCTTTGTGTGTTTCCATTTTAGTGTTAGAAATAGAATAAAATTTTCAAGTGCCACTCTATGAATCTGTTGAGTTGTGTGTCTTTAAGAGTAAAATCTATCACATACTCAGAGTTCTGGGTACATGTCAGCAAATCACACTCAAATCACTGTTTGTACCAGCTGTGTTTTCACTGATGTATGAGGACCCAGCATCATGATTAAGAAGAAATATCTAGAAATTGTATTGTTAATGTAATCTATTATTTGATCAACAAGAGTACCTGTAATATAAGCTTTATTTTAATCAAAACTTAAACTGTACTGTATGTAAACATTTTAAATATCAGCATATGGATGGGAAATTAACTTTATAGGATTATGTAAAACACGATAAAATATTTTGTAAATCCATTATTGCTAAAAGTGAATCAGTTCTCTTTCTCCTCTCTCTCTTCCTTTTCTCCTGCCTTCTTCTCTTTCTCCCTTCTCTCCTTACCCATCTCTCTCCCTCTAATCATTCCTCCAGTTCTCTTACTTTGTCTCTCTTCCTCTCACTGTCAACTTCCACCTCACCCTTCTCTTCCTGTCTCCTTGTTCATTTCTCGTTCATTCTATATTATTTTGATTCCTGTTACTTTCAGTGTTACTATAAATTTCTAAAGCCATGGGATCAACTGCTCAGTGACTAGATGTTTCTATTATCCTGTCTCATTGATAAGATTTAGTGAGTTTTGTTTTACAAAGTCTGCCTGCATGTTCTTAGGGAAGAGAACCAGTCTTCAAGCCCAAACATGCTGTTCTTTTTCTGTAGGGTTTGTATGAGTTCATCAAACATCTAAAAGGCTCTATCCTGACAGTCTTACCAAAGAGTGTACTATGTCCAGAATGTCAGATGTTCTCATGAAGTATATAAACCTGAAGCATCTGCTGTCCTTGTATTAGAAAACTGTTATTTATCAAGTAACTGTTTCATTTTTATCATCCCATCAATGAAAATGAAGCTTTGGGGATACCTGCAGTTTTGTATTTAAGTTCCTTTGGAGAGATTTAGATTGAAGCTAGAGTCTTCCTATAGCACTAGGTATCCTGTTTTGAATGTTAAATCTGTCAGTGAACAAAATGTCCCATCCCTGTACTGAAGAAGGATAGATCGTGATTGTGAAAACACCTCATTTTAAGATCCCCTACTTCCACTATGACTTCAGAAAGAAATTCCTGGGTGGTTATGAGATATTTTGGGCCTATGTGCAACAGTCCATTTAAGTATGATGAGGTTTAAAAGAAGATGGCAGTTAGCCACCCTGGTAAATAGGACACAAAATCAATACAGTGCTCAACTACAAATTAGCAGATAACTCTACATAGAAGGAAAAAGATGAATAGGTTCATGAGGCATATTAACAGACTGTGACTGCACGCTGAAGTATAAGGAACCCAGTGGAATTACATTTTCTTGATATAGAAGACCTAGCTGTTCTCTTAGGAAAAGGAGTGACCGTGGGCAGGAGAGATAACTCATAGAGGTAAGAGTATTATCTGCTATTCTACGGACCTGAGTTTGGTTTATGCAACCCATGTCCAGTGGGATATCAACCATCTGTAACTCCAATGTCCTCTTCTGGTCTCTGCAAGATATTAACATGCTCTTAGATCTTATCCTTAAATAGTAGTACAGGGACGCAAGCTTACAGTTCTACACAGTACAGATCAGAGGTGCTATTTACTATGGCACATGCATGGCAGGAAAAGCTGATGATGTGATGATTTTACTTTTGGTATTCATGCATTTCTCATTTAGTGCAAAATCAAAGTTTATCCTTCCAGATACTATTTAATGCTCCTTGGGATCACTTCCATTACTGCTAATCATCTGTTTCCTTCCAAAGCCTCCTAAGTGATCAGTGAGAACTCACCTGCTCTGCTAGAGACACAAGCCACTTAAAGAACATAAATGCAGAAGACTTAATTCTTTATCTTTCATAAATATTAAAATTATATTTATACAAAATACAAATTAGAGCCAATACACTTTGTCCTAGTTACTTTCTTTTGCTGTGATGAAGAACATGGCCAAAGGTAACTTGGGAAGAAAAGCTTTATTTGGCTAATAGGTTACAGTCCATCATGGTGGAAAACAAGGCAGGAACTCAAAGCAGGTACTTAAAGGTGAGAACTTGAGCAGAGGCCATGGGGGAATGCAACTTTTTGGCTTGTTATTATTGGCTTGCTCAGCTTGCTTTTTTAATATAACCCAGGACTATCTCCCCAGGAGTGGCAGTGCCCATAGTGAACTGGACCCTCCCACATCAATCATGAATCAAGAAAATTCCCCACAGATATATTCACACACACACACACACACACACACACACACACACACACACACAGAGAGAGAGAGAGAGAGAGAGAGAGAGAGAGAGAGAGAGAGAGAGAAGAGAGAGAGAGAGAGAGAGAGAGAGAGAGAGAGGCAATTATTTGAGGTCCCCTTTCCTCCATTTTTAAAAAGTTAACAGCACATGCATATAATATCATGCTCCTTATGTCTAAGGTGTTTTCACATAAATGTTCTTCTAATATTCACCTAATGTTAGATGAGACGGTAGTACCGCATATGTCACTTTTCACATCTTAAAGCTCTGCTGTGTCATCATAGGTGGTAACAAGATTGATCTTGGCTGGGTGGTGCACACACCTTTAATCCCAGCACTCAGGAGGCAGAGACAGGCAGTTCTCTATGAGTTCGAGGCCAGCCTGGGCTACCAAGTGAGTTCCAGGAAAGGTACAAAGCTACACAGAGAAACCCTGTCTCGAATAAGCAAAAAAATAAAACAAACAAACAAACAAAAAACCAAAAAAAAAAAAACCAAAAAAACAAAAGCAAAAAACCCAAGATTGATCTCATTGCAATAATCCACTGAATTAAAGTGGATTCACTTCAATTACACATGTTGCAGTAACCTTCACTGTATGCAGTTGTGTGTCTTTATAAAAAATACTTTATTATTTATAATGTATTAGATATTGTATCTAATTAAATTCCTAGAAGAGCACTTGTGCATGTTTGGCAAAGAGGAAGCTGGCCAACACCTATGTTGATATATTGTGTATCCTAATAAAGCTTGCTTGAGAATCAGGATAGAGCTAGCCACTAGATTAGACGTAGAGGTCAGACAGTGGTGGCGGCACACACCATTAATCTGTTCACTTGGGAGGCAGAGATCGCCTGGATTTCTGTGAGTTCAAGGCCACACTGGAAACAGAGTCAGGCAGTGGTGACATATACCTTTCTTTAATCTCAGTAACAGGAAGCACACACACTTTTAATCCCAGGAAGTGACGTGGCTGGTCTCTGATAGGTACATAAGGCACTAGGAAACAGGAACAAAAGCAATACAACGGAGACCCTTTTGGGTGAGGACTCAGAGGATTTCTGTTAGAGGAGTGGAGTTGGTGAGGTAATAGGTGGTGGCTGTAGCTTGGCTCTGGGTTTTTTATTAAGAGACCATCTAAGATTTGAACAATACACCTCATGGTATTATTCAGACAGACCAGCACACAGGAGAGCTGCTGATCTTGAATAGTGTTACACACAAGAAACAGAAGGTGTCCCATTTCTAAACAAAATAAATTACATTTTTCACAGTTATTAAAAAAGATGGGTTATATTTGCGCTACACTACTAAGTATGATACCTTTTTGAAGATATTTCCATCCTTTTCTGGGATGGTCTTTTTGCTGAATTCTCTTGTCCTGCATTCTAAATCTATCAACATACTTGGTTGTATGACATTCACTCTTGACATGTTTTAAATGGCATTTGAGTTGAAATACTGAATGGAATAGGATAACTCTCAGGACACTGATAATTCTTCTTTCCTCTCTCTCAGATGACACATGGTATGATTAAATTAAAAAGAAGCTAGCATATCATCTCTGTGCTGGCTCAGAACCCAGCATCAGCCCTGAATGCCTTAACCTATTTGCCATTTGAAAAAACCTAGAGATCAGTTGCTCAATACTTAATTTGCTAAGATAAATCCAAGACTTTCACATCAAAGCCATTTTAATTATGTAATACAAAGCTGCACATGAATTCATATATCAAAGGAATATTAAATGCTCACGTAACGTATTCACAATCTCTGAGACACTATTAAACCCAAGACGAGAACTAAGCAGGTTATCTAATTACAAACATACATTTCAAAATCTATTGCCTCATTTTGAATCTTTACATGTCCTCTCAACACTAAAGTTCCCTTTCTGAGCTTACAAAGATAAGCAAAGAATGGGAGACAAAGGTTCCATGCACCTGTATTGACCCTGTCACTAGCTGCTCTGTGCTGTGTGACAATCCCCACATTTTCCTGACAGCTTTAACTACGCACTTATTTTCCTTAAGCATTTAAGTGTGACTAACTGTCAAGCTCTTAAACTGAAGTCAAATACTATTTGGGCTTTTATATTCTGGAAAATGAGAGGCCTGCCATAGAAATGAAACCAAATGCCATAAAACAACTGAGTGTTGGGTACTTTCTGAAAAGAGAAAAGGAAATAGTAGAGCAGCAGAAGGTTAAGACAGCAGAGATGGAGCCTGAGGAGCTCAGCAGGTGCAGACAGGGGCTGGGACAGCAGTGATGGAGCCTGAGGAGTTCAGCAGGTGTGGGCAGGGGCTGGGATAGCAGTTATAGAGGCTGAGGGGCTCAGAAGGTGCAGACAGGGGCTGGGACAGCAGAGATGGAGCCTGAGGAGCTCAGCAGGTGAGGGCAGGGGCTGGGACAGCAGTGATGGAGCCTGAGGAGCTCAGTGGGCAAGATCAGGGGCTGGAGCACATCCCCAGTGTCTTTCATAATCTCCCCAATGACTTGATGGTGGAGTGGAGATATTTTAATATCACTCTAATATGAAGAAAACTGAGGAACTGGGATGCTGAAAAATGGTCATGTGTCCAGCCAGGAGACTCATTCTGATTTGGCCATCTATGGTTCTATGACACTGAAAACTGAGTGTGTGCTCAAGGCCTCAGTTCCTCTGTGTGCATAGAGCATGTGACATGCCAGACCAGAGAGAATTGATATGGCTGCTGATGGAATTCCAAACTCAAAGGTTTCACTGCATATCCTCAGGAAGGAGTTTCTGCTTCTGGGACCACCAATTGTTCTGTTTCAATGAAAATGGAGACAATGGTGCTTTAGGGGAAGTTTGGAAAGTTATTCCATTGCCCATATCTTCCTCAGTTCTTGATTTGCTGACAGTCAGTAAATAGGACTTCTTGTTTTCCTGAGGGAGAGCTATCCAAGGAATCTTAATACTCTCCACCAATAATCCTAAAAGATTTCCATTATGTGGAGAAGTGAGGGATGTAACTGATGAAAAATGATAGGGGTATTTAAAATTGCAAGTGATTCCAACGTTGTTTTACATATTGTAAGAACAAATAGCATGAGAACTCTTTCCACTGCATTCAAGTGACACTAAAACGTAAGTCATGATTGTGTAAAATGTGTTTTATGTATTCAGTGTAGTCCATCATAAAATGAAATCAAGAAGAGTATTCCAAAACTTATTCCAACGGTGTTCTTTAGCCAGGGATGCTGCAACTGGTTGCCACAGACCCAGTGAGGCCTGGAGGAGCACATACATATGCATGAACACATACGAATACAATGAAATATTTTGTTAAGAAGAGTCTAAAACAATCACTAGGTTTCTGAGAAAGAGCACTTAAATCATATGTGGGTATAGTTTGTAGCCATCATGCTGCAATTACTTTTATAGTTTCAAATCAATGAAAATGCTTTTTAACAGAAGTGCTGACCGTAAAGTCTCACTAATACTTCTCTTTCATAAAATACCTGCCACACACATAGTAACCCAAATTGAAGAAGGAAAGCAATTATATTTTCTTACATTTTGTAGTGTATCAACAATTAGATCGGTTTCTTTGTAGCTGAACAAGTTATGATTGGCCTTACATCTCATTTGCTCAGACATGTCACTTAATGAGGGAAGAAATTGGTAAAGAAAATGACTAACTTTTGTAAAATACCTTGAGCTATGGCTACAATTATCTGTCTCTAAAATGAATATCAGACTTCATCTACTAAATGTGTGACTAAACATTTTAAAGCATCATTTTTTTTTTGTAGTTTCTCTCATTTAACTTTTTACAAGAATCTCAGTAGCACTTCAAGGTCTGTGCCAGGCCTGTCTGTGTCGTGAATATCAGTAATCAATTTCTTCATGGGATATATAATAGGGTGTCCAAGGTCACCACCCCTGAAGTGAGGACCAAACCCCTTTTCACAGTCCCACCATGAGCTAGTAATTTATGTTTTCTGAATTTTATTTTTCTCAGTTGTAAAATGAGAGAAAACCATGACATCTACTCAGAAAATTACTGGAAGATTTGATGAGTATAAATATTTTGGAAAATGAGTGGCCCAAGAAAAGAACTTTTGAAGTCCTATATAGATCTAATTATTGTTATGATCTTATGTTAATTATTCAAAATTTATGAATTAGCAATTTGCATTTCTGATTTTTAGTATTAAGAACAACCTCAAAATTGAGAAATTTAGCTTTCATTATCCATTGTTACAGATCTTAGAGGCACTGTAGACAGAATAATGACTCAGGCTACTTGATACAATGTCTCTTTGTTTTCTTCTTGAGCTGTTCCCTTGTAATTCTCCAGATGAATTCTTCCTGGTCTCTAAGCATTATGACTATGTGTCAGCAGTGACTAAAGTTACAATGAATTTAAAATTTACCTATAAATAATGTTTCCCATTGTGTTGATATTTTAAATATAGTGTGTCATTGCATAGCCCAGGATGGCCTTCAACTTGTGATTTTTCTCGCTTCATTCTTACAGAGACTAGGATTACAGAGGTGTGCTTCCATACCTGGGGCTTCATGCATATTAAATTCTTTCATCAAAATAAAAGCTACAGTTTTGCTGGGTGTTGTCCTCAGGAGGCAGAGGCAGAGGCAGGTGGCTCTCTGAGTTTGAAGCCAACTTTGTCTATAGAGACACCCTGTTTCAAAAAACAAAAAACAAATCAACAAATAAACAAAACAAAACAAAGCTAGAATTTCATCCAAAGAATGGCTGCAACTTTAAATAACAAAATTCTTTCAGAGCCTCGAGAAGCAGCATTTGTTTCTTAACATTTTTTTACAACTGGAAAATATTTTTAAATTATGTACAATTTAAAATAATACCCACAGGTGTTTTTATGGATAACATTGTCAATATATTCAGCACACTTTTTTTTATTTAGTAGACTTTTTTTTTTTATTTAGTAGACATTATTGAAAATTGACAAAAGAACTCCCGTGGGACTCTAAGACTAGCCTACACTACATGAAAGCAGAAACAGAATGATTCTACCCATCTCAAAGCATGTGTACTGACTTAACTACATTTCAATTACATTAAAAACATTCTGTTCCCTTTAGTTGACAATGTTCTGTTTACTTTGAAAAACAGAGTTGGATTTAGAACCAAAAGTTGCAAGCACAAAATCATTTGCAGTCTGGTATAGTAAATAGAGAATATGTTCACTCAGGGTAACATAGAATAAAATCTCACCTTGTACACAGAGGGATTAGAATTTAGTCTTGTTCCAGACAGATCCATAATCATGTTTGCATTATAGAAATGGTAAATAAATGAGTTTTAAAAGACTTGTAACAATAAGCCACAGGCTGACATTGTAAACTATGGGTAGATGTCTATACCAAAGTGCAGTGAGAAAGGAAATGCACCTTAGGAAACATTCAAAGTAGAAGGAAGTGAAAAAGAACCTGAACACAGAGATTGATAATAGTATGTGCTAAATCTTCTTTATGAGAACCATTTTTTCTCCTTTTTATTTATTATATTTGTGTTTTAATTTTACACATCAGCCATGGGTTCCCCTGTCCTCCCCCTTCCTGCCCCCATCTCCACCTTCCCCCTAGCCCCTCACCTCCATTCCCATCTCCTCCAGGGCAAAGACTCCCCTGGGGACTCAATTCAACCTGGTGGATTCAGTACAGGCAGGTTCAGTCCCCTCCTTCCAGGCTGAGCAAAGCCCAAGGTTCCAAACAGCCAGCTCATGCACTAAGGACATGTCCGGGTCACACTGCCTGTCGACTACTGACAATGGTCGAGAGAAAGCCTGATCTGAACTAGTCTGGTGATCAGATGGCCAAACACCCTAACGGTCGTGCTGGAACTCTCATCAAATAACTGATGGAAGTGGATGCAGAGAACCATTTTTAAAAGGATAGGAAGACATATAATTAGAAAGTAAGATCACTAATGTGCATGTCCTTACCCATTAACTTATATAGGCATATTAAATATTATCTTTCCCAAACTTCCTTTTGAAGATAAAGAAGATGCAGATGTTTAAAGTGTTTTCTACATGTTCCAGTGTGAAAACAAAAATAAATAAATAAATAAAATGTGTGTGGATGTATGTGGAAATCTCTTAACTGATAAAGCTCTTCTCCCTGTCAACAAGAAGGCTCAATGTTATAAAATGATAATACATTCACGATTTGACTACTTCATATAAAACTAACAGTAAATCTCACTAAACAACTTTAAAACACTGAAATCAGTCATTAGGTCTAGTTTTATGTGGCACTAAAATATCTGAATTGAGCTCTACATGATTCATGGAGACAAATATCAGTATTATCCTAAATTGCTACAATTTTCCTTTGAAATAACAGCAGGAAACATGCCACATAATGGTCTTCTTCTTGCACATCATTTCAGAGCAAAAAGATTAAGGTACAGTTTGTCATAATACCTTTCCATTTCTTTTGTTCTTAGGATTTTATTATTATAAATAACACATTTAATTGAAGTATAGGTACAGCGTTTTCCTCTTTCCCTTTCCTACCTCCAGCAACTGTTCTCAAAAATATTTTTCTTTTATTATGTGTGTGTGTGTGTGTGTGTGTGTGTGTGTGTGTTGTGTATGTGTGTGTGTATGTGCATATGCACAGAAATACACATGTGTTTGTTGACATATGCTTTTCTGTAATGGTCTTCATGTGCTGTAAAGAGAAACTTAATCAATTAGGGGTGCTAGCTGAAATTTTTCTGGTGGGATATAGCTAGAATTATGCTGCCCTGGCAAAGTGGTCATAGTAATTTTTTTTCTCTCTTCCATGACATCACTATCCCTGGGAAGTAGTCTGGGTTTTTAGTACTGGGTATAATTTCCCTCCTGTTGAGTAGACTCTTAGTTCAATACCAGCAGGTGGTTACCACCAATATGTGAATGACTCTTTCTGTACCTTTATGACTATCTTTCCACCCTGCCCATTGCTGTGCTTTGTAGGTGTTGATACTAAGTAAGACCATTCATTGCTTCTATCCCCTGGCTACTTGTAGAATATTTTCTAGTACCATATAAGCTAGGCCACAAAAAGGAGGCTTTCAGATTAGACCCAACTAGAATCCTGTGAGTCACATGACCTACAATGTCTTTAGTAATGGATATTTGCCTTCAATCTCTGAGAGGCAACTAAGGGCCACAGCAATAGTCTATATTGTTTTAGGAATCAAGTGGACTACTATAAGAGTAAGAGCTAGACAATGGCAGGCCTGAGCTAATAGCCAAGCCGTTTAAATAATATAAGTGTCCGTATGATTATTTTATACGTGGGTTGTGGGACCGCGGGGGTTTGGTAGCACCTGGAGAGAAGCTCTACAACTACAAATGGCGCCCAACATGTTGGCAAGGTTTTAACTTTTATATAGTAAAATTTTAGATAATAAAACAATTATCAAGGAAGAATTACATTTACAATATTAAAGAAGATTTGCCTGCATGTTGTGTATAAACTTATCCCTTCGAGTTAAATCAGTTTTACTTAATAAAAAATAAGGAATTCTGAATGCCTTTCACTAAAAAGCGAAAGAATAACAACTGAGAAACTTAACATCACACAATCATATCTCTCCATTTCTTAAATGTTCACAGAACAGACATGTTTCTAAATTCTCACTTTTGGACTGTTCACTCACAAGGATTTATTTAAAAATTAAATTTTCATCCCTCTGGTGTTATATATGTAAAACATCACCCTTCAAGTTAAAAGAGATAACACATTAATCATACTTTTACTATGCAGAGGAGCTGAATGATTTCTGTGGCATCATGGGGCACAGTGAACATCAGGAACAGGAGCAGCTAATGGTGTGAGCCACAGGACCTGGCATCTCCAGCCTGTGTGAATTTTGGAGCACACTGTACTCTGTACTCACTTGGATAAATGCAAATGAAAAACCATCTAACTTTTTAATTGATACACCAAATAATCGTGAAAGGATATCCCAAGGGTAAGCACTACCTTATAACACATATGGTCCAGCATCTGCTTAACACTTCTTCCAACCCCCAGAGTAAATATAGGATACACTTCTTAGGTCAAATGAATGAATCCTTGGGGAACAAGACAGGTAACAGGGGACACAGAATGCCTCAAAGAACATTATTTTGTTTACCTTAATATTGCTTAGCAGAAAGGTGAAATTAGTTTGCTTTTATAAAATTCAAATCTACTTTGAAATTGGAGAATTTGCATTGCCTACAATCTAGTAAGAGCTACCATGCTTCTTACTTAGTTATTCTAACTAATAAATAGGATGATGCTTTATAGACAGCAGATGGAGGAAATAGGAAAATATGCATCGTGTGCTTGGTGTTTCTTTTCAATGTTTCTTTTCCAGGCACAATATAACAATGTCACTTGATCTTAACCACAAAACCAGAATTTGGGTCAACCCCTAGTGGTCAGCCCCTTGGTCACAGGGTTTTGTTTCTACCCAGTGATCTAAAGAATAAAAACTTCAAAACAAATCCATGTACCCATGGCACATGACCTCCTCACAGAGCGTGTCTTGAGATAGGAAAGGAGATATGTTATAAAACCCCAGAACAAAGGTGCCAGCAAGGAAGACAGATAGAAGGATGCACTGGAGGATATGGTAGCAGTTGTAAGTATGCATCTACCAGATGCTATGGAGTTCTGGCTGCCAGATGCCTCCAGATCCCTTCAACCACTTGCCAGGCATCCAGCAGCTATTTTTATTGCTGCTTCTGGCATATTGCTCATGTCTACTCTAGCCCTCCTTCCTCCCTGATTTCTGTGACTCTGGGCTGCCTGGAACTTTTCCTAACTTCTTCACACACCTATCTGTTCTTGTAAAATAATTTAGTGTTCTGTGGAGATATTGGCTTCTCTTTGCCATCTCGTTTTATCATTCTCTTCAATTTTCAGTCCACTCACACTTAATTATCATGGTACCTTAGGTACCTAACATATCATCTGTGTCTAAATGGTTGTCATTCTGTGTCTCTTTCTTTCTCTCCTGACCCAAACTCACCCTTCCTTTGTTGACTTTCTGAAGATAAATGGGAGTCTGCTCAAGTATTCACTTACTTAAATCACAAACTGAACATCATCTTGGATTCTTCCTGTCATGCCACTTCAGAATCTGTCACTATAAATTTCTGCTTCTATGTGTTTCCGAGTTCAGTTTTTCCTTATCCTATTTAATGCTAAACTCAGATCTTCTACTACTAGAGTTTTCTCTGTGTCTTTGTTTGGGGTTCTATTGTTGTGAAGAGACACCATGACCATGGCAATTCTTATAAAGGAAAACATTTAATTAGGACTGGCTTAGAAGTTCAGAGGTTTAGTCTATGATCTTCATGACAGGAAGCAAGGTGGCATGCAGGCAGATAGGTTTCTGGAGAGCGAACCGAATTCTACATCTAGATCAATAGGCAGTAGGAAGAGAGAGAAAGAGATAGCTCCTGGGCCTGGCTTGAGCATTTGAAAGCTTAAAGCCCATCTCTAGTGACATACTTCCTCCAAAAATGCCACCTCTATTCCAATAAGGCCATGTGTTCTAATCCTTTCAAACAATTCTAATCCTTATGAGCCTATGGAGGACACTGTCATTCAAATCACCACACTTTTGACAACCCTGCCTGTAATACTACATGTACATACTCAATAGCATGTTCATGATTTGTTAGGCCAATTCACATTGATCTTTTCCTTAAATCTTTTTTTATCATGGCCCATTACTTTTCAGTCAAATTACACTGTCTTCAGTATGACCCGTCTTTGTTCTTTATCATCTTCACCTATTAAAATATCACACATTCAAAAGTCAGTAGATGAAAACTACATATTTTGTGTCCTGGCTGAGATAATCCAGGCAATTATACACTAGAAGCCACTGAGTCAGTGTCTGCCATGCCATGTAATAAGCTTTTACACTAGCCATAGTGATCTTAAATTTTCAGTTTTCCTGGATTGAGGCAGACATCATTACCTGTGAGACAGATAATAAACCAATTTCTTGCCATTGTGCTTCACTGGGGCTACTTGGAAAATGTCCTGAGAGTTAAGTGAGAAAGAACAACATGCATGTCACCACGCTTTTGCATCTTAATCTCAGGAAGAGATATCACATAACTTCCCCCACATATTTTTGGTTAGATGAATATTGCTCAGTCCATGCATGGAGAAGAGAATGTCTAAAACAGCTTCCATAGTCAGTGGGAATATTGCTGGGTGTGTCTAAGATAACCTACTTACATCCAGAGGCTTCCAGACTCGAACTTCTACATTCTCTTGTTCTGTATGGATATTTGACCATACTCTTTCATGCTTATTGAATCTCATTTTGGAACATTATTTCTTCTTTTTGAAGCACTTTTCTTTCTGTATCCAAACCTAATAGTTATATCTACATTTCAAAATCATAACAGGCATAAACACATCTATAAGAATTTCATTAGATTTATTATTTGCCTTATATTTTTTTGTATTTACCACTGTTTTATATGTGCTTAACTAAGCCGGATTTGTTAGTGTATGACTTTTTCTATTAGAATAGAGTTATTTTTCATTTTGTTTTTGTGCTGGAACTGAAACCAAGACCTAGTGCATCCATGGCAAGCAGTTTACCACTGAGCTATGCTCCTAACCTGACAGTTTCCCAAGAGAATTTAAGTTCCTCGAAAGTGTGGACTCAGTTACATTCATTGTTCATAGAATAAACATCATTGAATATTTTTAACTGATTAAGCTCATAATAATATTGTCTTTATGATTAATTACATTCAAGTTATGATGTATCACTGGAGTAATGCTCTTGTAAGACTTTTTTTTTTCTGAGACAGGGTTTCTCTGTGTAGCTTTGAACCTTACCTGGAACTCACTCTGTAGACCAGGCTGGCCTCAAACTCACAGAGATCTGCCTGCCTCTGCCTCCCAAGTGCTGGGATTAAAGACGTGTGCCACCACCACCCGGCTCTTGTAAGACTTTTACAAGTGAAAAGATAGATTTTTGTCTGTTGTGACCATCTAGTATTCACCTAGCATGATGTAAATTATAGGACAGTGATGCTGGGCAAATTGGAGTTCCTTTGAAGATTTCAGCTCAAGGGTGGTACAATATGCTGCAAAGAGACAAGGCTGGCTGGAGCCATCGTCTTCAGTTATGCCTAAGTGACAAGTCTGTTATTTTTCTCTGTTTTGTTATGATGCCCATACTTACTTCAGACAGTTGGATTTGATTTCTTCTTAATCTAGTATTTCAGTGTCAGTATCATTGTGCTGTGGTGTGTCATTATATTAACTTTTAGAATACAAAGTATTGTGTTTCATTATGTCATTTTTAAACACCTATGATTATACTTTGCTTTTATTTTTCTTCCTCGTCTGAGGCCCTCCCCTTTCATCTCTGCCTTCTTTTGTTGGTTTGTTTCCTATCACTATCAAATTGTCCACTTCTTGCTATTGTGTTCAGGTATTCAATTACTGCCTTTTAGTATCCCATCTAAAGATCACTGCCTCCCTTCTTGTAGAGGGAGAGAGAGAGAGAGACTTTTAAATATAGATTTTTTTTACATATAGTGAAAACATTTAATATTTGTCTCAGACTCTGGGTTATTTTTCTAACATAATGATTTCCAGTTCCATCCATTTTTCTGCAAATGTCATGATTCTATCTTTTTAAGTTAAATGATATATTCAACCATTATTTAAATTGAAGACTATAAAAATAACTAAGGATAACCAGTCAATTAATGCCTCCTTCATACTTGGATGTCTGATAATGATGAAGTCAGAGAGTTTTAGACCCCAGTCATTTAACGAGGTACTTAAAAAAATGAAGGAAATGTCACAGTATCAATCAACAGATGTATCTGATTCACCTTCCCTTATTAGACATTTTATATCTCAGCATATTATCTTCATTTTGAGTAACTTTTTATCCCAGTATTCTCTCATTTTGGCACTAAAGCATTAAAGAGGAAAAGAAACCAACAGTTGTGAGAATTTGCTGAGATCATGTAGGAGAGTATCAACTATTTTCTAAAATTAGAAATGCTTAACCAAGGTGTTTAGATTTTCAAGGTTAAAGAGTTAAACGTGCAAATCAGATGCCAGCAGATACTTAAAAGCTGAGTGAAGAAGTAAAATGCCATTAGCAACAATATTGTTTTATGAAACCTGCAGTTCCGAAGCCAACTGATGTCAGTGTTGATGATAGTGATGCTAGGTTGACGATGACAGAGATTTCCTGTGCCCCATAGCATAGCTGTCACCACTTAATTAAATTCTCTCTGAATGCTTTATGCAAATAAATTCAAAACTCCTATTAAGAGACTGATTCTGATATAGAGAGTATGCCAAATTTTAATTTATTAGTAAGTTGGGGACACACTCCTGAAACCAGCCAAGGATGGATGAGATAATTAAGGAGAAGGGGGTAGACAAGACTAGTGAGTGGTAGGAAGATGGGAAGGCAAGAACCTTCCCAGAAGAGCTCTCTCCCTGAGGAAAGCTGTCCCCGAATGAAGGCAAGTAGAACTGAGATGAATTGGAGAAAAGTCCCAGGGATGGTCAAGCTTAATGAAAGGGTCTGACTATGAGGGGTCTTCCTTAGGTAAGAGGCCAGCTTCTGGAAAGGGGCAGGAAAGGCGTCCCTTACAGAATGACTGGAGCCCTCATTTCCTTTCTGTTGCTATGATACAATTTTCTTCAACAAAAGCAGCTTAGGAGAGAAAAGGGTCAATTGGTTTACACTTCCAGGTCACAGTTAATTATAGAGGAAAGACAGGGTAGGAGCTTGAACAAGAGTCATAGTGGAATGATACTTTTTGGCTTGCTCTCAGGATCATGCTAATTTAGCTTTCTTATATAGTCCAAGGCGATCTACTTGGGGAACTGGCCACCCAGAGTGGTCCCAGTTTTGTGTCAATTAAAAATCAAGACACTTCCCCACTGATGTCCCCACATACCAATCTGGAAAATGCCTCAGTAGACTGCAGGCTATGTCAAAGTGGACAGCTAAAGCTAACTATGGCCAGCAGTGAATGTTTTATTTAGAATTGAGTGACCATGATAAAGATTTTTCTGAAATAAGTGTGTGAGAATTCAGACTCTCCAAAGGTACCTTACCATAATTCTGACAATACAGCACTTTGAATCAAATATCTGAACTCTCTAGCAAGAAACTGGAATAATTTATTGTTGCTCAACAGAAAAAGAACATTGAAGAATGTTATACATAGACACTATAATTCTTCATTTAATCAAATCTATTATAAAAAGAAAGTAGAAAGTAAATGATCCTATTTTATTTGCCAATTTGAATATTCAAATAGAAATAAGAATCTTATGAACCTACCTGCACAAGTGTCCTTGTGGTATGATTGAGCATCCTGTGGGTATATTTTCCAGAGTGGTATAGCTGAGTCTTGAGGTAGATTGATTCCCAATTTTCTGAGAAACCTCCATTTGATTTTCAAAGTAGCTGTATAAGTTTGCACTCCTTGCTCCATATCCTATCCAGCATAATCTGTCCTTTGTATTTCTGATCTTAGTCATTCTGACAGGTGTAAGATGGTATCTCAGAGTCATTTTGATTTGCATTTCCCTGATGGTGGAAAGATGCTGAACATTTCTTTAAGTGTTTTCTGTCACTTGAAATTCTACTGTTGAGAGTTCTCTGTTTAGGTCTATACTTCACTTTTTTTTATTTCAAATTTTATTTTTTTATACGGATATTTGTGTTTCAATTTTACATATCAGCCACAGATTCCCCTGTCCTCCCCCACTCCTGCCCCTGCCCCTGCCTTTCCCCCAGCCCCTACCCCCATTCCCATCTCCTCCAGGGCAAAGACTCCCCTGGGGATTCAGCTCAACCTGGTAGATTCAGTACAGGCTAGTCCAGTCCCCTCCTTCCAGGCTGAGCAAAGTGTCCCCACATATGCCCCAGGTTCCAAACGGCCAGCTTATGCACTAAGGACAGGTCTGGGTCCCACTGCCTGGGTGACCTAGTCTGGTGATCGGATGGCCAAACACCCTAACTGTTGTGCTATAACTCTCATCCAATAACTGATGGAAGTGGATGTAGAGATCCTCGGCCAGGCTCCAGATGGAGCTCCAGCAATCCAGTTGGTGAGAAAGAGGAGGGATTGTATGAGCGAGATTTGTTGAGACCCAGATTGGAAAAAGCACAGGGACAAATAGCCAAACTAATGGAAACACATGAATTATGAACCACAAGCTGTGGAGCCCAACTGGATCAGGCCTTCTGGATAAGTGAGACAATTGAATAGCTTGTACTCCATTTTTAAAATTGGATTATTTGTGGTTTTGATGTCTAGTTTCTTGAGTTTTTTATATATTTTGGAGATCAGTCCTCTGTTGGAGGTGGAATTGGTAATTCTTTCCCTATTCTGTAGGCTCCCATTTTGTGCTCTTGACAGTGTTCTTTGCCTTACAGAAGCTTTACAGTTTCAGAAGGTCCCATTTATTAACTGTCAATCGTAGTGTCTGTGCTGCTGGTGATCTATTCAGGAAGCTTTGCCAATGCATTCAAGGCTATTTCCCACTTTCTTTTCTTTTAGGTTCAGTGTAACTGGACTTCTGTTGAGGTTTTGGATACACTTGGACTTGAGTGTGTGCAGGGTGACAGATATGGATTTATTTTCATTCTTCTACATGTTGGTATCCAGTTATGCCAGCATTGTTTTTTCCATTGTATCAGGTGTCCATAGTTGTGTGGATTTATGTCTGGCCTTTGATTTGATTCCCTGGATCCACCTCTCTGTTTTAATGCCAGTACCATGCTGTTTTTATTAGTATAGTTCTGTAGTAGAGCTTGAAACCAGGGGAAGTGATACCTCTGGAAGTTCTTTTATTGTACAGGATTGTTTCATCTATCCTGGATTCTTTGTTTTTTCCCTATGAAATTGAGTATTACTCTTTCAAGGTCTGTAAAGAATTTTGATGGGGATTGCATTGAATCTGTAGATTGCTTTTAGCTTTATTCATAATAGTCAGAACATGGAAACAATCTAGATGCCCTTCAACAAAAGAATGTATAAAGAAAATGTGACACATTTTAACATATGAGTATTACTCATATGTTAAGAACAATAAAATCAGGAAATTTGAAAGCAAATGGATGGATCTAGAAAAAAATCATCCTAAATAAAGTAAACCAAACCCAAAATATAAACTTGGTATGTACTCATTCATAATGCTTATTAGCTGTAAAGGATAATCATACTATAATTCTCAGACCCAGAGATGCTATGTAACAAGGATGGCCCAAGGGGGAATGCATGGATCTCCCTGGGAAAGGGAAATAGAAGAGATCTTCTTAGTGAAGTGGGGGGTAGGTGGGAATGGAAACTTGAGGATTCAGGCTAGGGAATGGATGGAGGGTGAGCATACTGAAAGAGATGACCGGAAAGGGGAGCATTTCAAGGTCAGGTATAAACCTGATGCAAGGGAAACTCCCAAAATTCTACCAAGATGACCCAAGCTAAGATTTCTAACAATAAGGGATATGTAGCCTGAACTGGCCATCTCCTGTGATCAGATTGGTGACTATCCCAATTGTCATCAGGGGGCCTTTATCCAGTAAGTGATGGAAACAGATGCAGAGACCCACAGCCAAACATTTGGCTGAGCTCAGGGAATCGAGCTGAAGAGAAGGAGGAAGGATTGGAGAAGCCAGGGAGCTCAAGGACACCACAAGAAAACCCATGAAACAACTGATCTGGCTCATAGGAACTCACAGAGTCTGAACCAACAACCAGGGAACCTGCATGTGATTGACCTAGGCCCTCTACATGTATATGATAGTTGTGTAGCTTAGTCTAATCATGGGACTCCTAACAATGGGAGTAGAGGCTGTCCCTAAGGCTTTGAATGGCTCTTGGAAACTTACTCCTTGTAGTGGGTTGCCTTGCCCAGCTTTAATACAAGTGGAGGTGCTTAATCTTTTTTTTTAAATAAATAATTTTTTCTTTATTATTATGTGCTTTAAATTTTATTCATCAGCCATGGGTTCCCCTGTCCTCCCCCATCCCACCCCCCCCCCTGCTTTCCTCCCAGCCCCTCCCCTCCATTCCCATGTCCTCCAGGATCAAGGCACCCCTGGGGATTCATTTAAACCTAGTAGATTCAGTACAGGCAGGTCCTGTCACCTCCTTCCAGACTGAGCAAAGTGTCCCTGTGTAAGCCCAAGGTTCCAAACAGCCAGCTCATGCACTAAGGACAGATCCTGGTCCCACAGACTAGATACCTCCCAAACAGATCAAGCTATTCGATGGTCTCACTTATCCAGAGGGGCTGATCCAGCTGGGGGCTCCACAGCCTTTGGTTCATAAAATTCAAGTGCTTCCATTCGTTTGGCTATTTGTCCCTGTGCTTTTTGCAATCTTGGATTCAACAATTCACGCTCTTGCAGACCCTCCTCTTTCTCGACAGTTGGACACCTGGAGCTCCACCTGGGGCCTGGCCGAGGATCTCTGTGTCCACTTCCATCAGTTATTGGATGAGAGTTCCAAGACGACTGTTAGGGTGTTTGGCCATCTGATCACCAGACTAGGTCAGATCAGGCTTTCTCTCGACCATTGCCAGTAGACTACAGAGGATATATCATTGTGGTTTTCTGGGGACCTCTTAAGCACTCTAACTATTCCTGGTCTCATGTGGTCTTCAGCTTTGTTTGTAATAGCCAGAACCTGGAAACCACCTAGATGCCCTTCAACTGAAGAATAAATGAAAATATGGTACATATACACAATGGAGTACTACTCAGCAGAGAAAAACAATGACATCATGAGGTTTGCAGGCAAATGGATGGATCTAGAAAAAATCATCCTGAGTGAGATAACCCAGACTCAGAAGGACAAACACGGTATGTACTCACTCATAGGAGGATACTAGATGTAAAACAAAGATGACTAGACTGCTACACAACTTCCGGGAGGCTACCTAGAAAACGGGACCCTAGGAAAGACACAGGGATCACCCAATGACAGAGAAATGGATGAGATCTACATGAACAATCTGGATGACAGTGGGAGTAATGAAGGGCAAGATTTGAGGGAAAGAAAGCTTAGGGGATCAGGAGATCCCAGCTGGATCAAGAACAGAAAGGGAGAATGAGGAATAACAGACCATGATAAATGAAGAGGTGCTTAATCTTAATCTTACCACAACTTGATATTTGATATGCCATGCTTTGTTGATACCCATGGGAGACCTGCTGTTTGAACAGAAACAGAGGAGTAGTGGATTGGCATGGGTGCAGGTGGGGTGGGGTGGTTGGGGGGTAGGTGAGAGGGAATGGGAGGAGAGGAGAGGGGAAAATTTGGTGGGGCTGTTAAATAAATAGATAGATAGATAGATAGAGAGAGAGAGAGATGACAGATAGATAGATAGATAAAAGAATCTTAAAGCAAGGAAAAAAAAAAGTAGAACATGGCAGTAGTGAAATTTATAGTTTAATCATTTAAACCAATAGTTCTCAGTCTTCTAATATGTGACCCTTTATACAGTTCCTCATGCTGTGGTGACCCAACCATAAAATTATTTTCATTGCTACTTAATAACTGTAACTTTGCTACTGTTATGAATTATAATGTAAATATCTATATTTTCTGAACATCTTGAAAGGATCATTTGACCACCCCCCAACACACACACAAGGGGTCATGACCCATGGGTTGAGAACTACTAATTTAATGAACAATTAATTCCCCATAAAAAATGTAATTTGGGAGCCATATATTTAAAAATGAAATAGAAAAAGTATTTAACAGTAAAAGTGAATAATAGTAATAGAGAAATTTTATAGAAAAAGATCATCTGAAAAATGAGTACTGAAATGTAAACTTATAAATTTCAAAGTATGTATAGCAATGGCACTTTCCTGAGTTGCATGTATCCACATGAGGTGTGTCCTGATTTCTGTGACTGTTCTTTAAGCAGCTTATACACAAAGTTTCACGTGTGTCTTACTTTATTCTGATGCTACTCTTGCTCTGAATCCTCATATCTAAGCCTATATTAAAATGTCTTGGGGCTAGAGAGATTGCCCAATCATTGAGAACACATAGTGCTCTTGCAGAAGACCCTTATTTGCTTTCTAACACACATTTTGGGTGGCTAACAAACAACTATACCACCAGCTCCGGAGAATTCACTAACTTCTTTTTGCTTTCATGGGTACCTTACTCATATGCACATATATACATAACTACACATAAAAATACATATAATTAAATAAAATTAAAAAATACAGAGCCAGGGAAACAAAGAATTGGTTCTTTGAGGAAAACAAGAATGACAAACCTTTAGTTAAACAAAAGACAGAGGAAGAAGATCAAAATTAATAAAAGTAGAAATGAAAAGTGAGACATCATAACAAACACAGGAAATTGAGACAATCATAAGGAAATAAATTTTAAAAGAAACTTGTATTCATCAAACTGGAAAAGCTATAAGAAATGGATGAGTTTATTGATATATATATATGATCTACCAAAGTTAAATCAAGGTGAAATAAACTATTTAAAGAGATCTACAACTCTGAGTGAATTAAAAAATTTTAAGTTATGAAATAATTGTAACATTTCTGCATTTCTTTTACTCCCTCCGAACTCTCTCATAAATAGCTTTTTGCTCACTTTTATTGAGTATGTATGTGTGTGTGTGTGTGTGTGTGTGTGTGTGTGTGTGTATTCATTCATGAATATAACATAGCTAGTCTGTATAATGTTACTTGTATATATTTCTGCAAGGCTGACCATCTGGGATTGGATAGTAAATTAATGTCCCTTCCCTGGGAAAGACGATTTATCCAGCTCTCATCATTCCTTAGTTTTCTATGGTTATTTGTGCAGAGTTGAGGTCTCCTGTGATTTACTCCATCCACTCTGGCATGTCTGTTGGTATCATCTTTGTTCAGCTCATGCATGGGGAGTCATACCGGTAAGACTTTATGGGTATAATTTCTGACAACACTAGGGGCATAATCTCACAAAAAAGTACTGATCTTCTGCTCTTACACTCTTTCTTTCCTCTGTTCTGCAGTTTTCACTGAGCCCCAGCCAGAGTGTATGTTGATGTATATCCGTTAGTTCGGGGATCCATAACTCTGAATTTTGTTTGACAGTGGTGTGCTGTGGTGGTCTCCTTTTGTTTAAGAGATGTTTCACTGAAGAAGGGTAAACACTATACTTATCTGTTGGTATGATCACAAATGTTTAGATTGTTGTTAGTTATACTGGTTTAGTAAAGTATTGGTTTTAGGTTGTCCTCTAATATTCATGATTTCAGTAGCACTAAGTAGTTAGCTAGGTTTCCAGTATGGTTTCTCTTTGTTGAGTAAGTCCTAACTCCAATTAAAGACCTGTTGGTTACTGCCAAGTCATGTACGTTACTGGTGTACCCTAGGGTGATTGTGCCATACAAGTCATTTTTGTAGACCATAGGCATCATAGCTGAGTAGGACTGTTGTTTGCTTTTCTCCTTTGGAAGCTTGCATGATGCCTACTGGTATTATTAAAACTAGTCTTCAATGAGGGGACATTCAGGTCAGTTTCAGATCAGGGTTCTTCTGATTCCTATTTCTGAAGTGTATGATGTTTTTCAATAGGGACTTACCTTCCACTTCAGGGCAGGGGGAGACCGAGGTCAATAGCAATAGGCTTTATGTTTTTGGATCCTCTTGGAAAGCCCTGAACAACAACTCAGAAGAAAGCTCCTTATGTATGGTACTGGGTTTTTGTTACATGATCTTTGGCATTGATAGCCTAGATGAGAAACATCCATGGAAAGTATATATACACTGAATTATATGTATTAGTGTTTTATAAGTACATAGTTAATAGTTGTGGCATATGCAGACATCTTTGTTACTTTACTTTTCTTTCTTCTGTGTTTATCTCCCTCATCCCTGAAGAGTCCAACTTTTGCCATTTCCTCTATGGGATCACTTGTACTCTACTATTCCCTTTATTCTCCTACTTCCTTCTTATGTATTTACCTCCTTCCTGCTCCCTAAGGGTCCTCTTTATTCTTCTGATTAAATCACTTGTACACTGCTAATCCCCTCTGTATATTGCTTTCCAACCCTCTGTTCTGGCAATATTCCTGTTTTACTTTACTGCTGTCTTCAATTATGGCAGATACATCTGAAGATTTGTATCTAGAGGCCTCTAATAAGACAGAACATGTGTTACTTGTCTTTCTGGTTCTTGGGTACCCTAATCAATATAATCTTTTCTAATTTAATCCATTTACCTGAAAATTTCATGATTTCATTTACTGTACTGCAGAATAGTATTTCATAATATATTAGTATCTCACTTTCCTTATCGGTTAGTCCATTGAAGGACATCTATATTGTTTCCATTTCTTATCTATTGTTGGTAGAGCAGTCATGAACATGACCAAGCAAGTATCCATGGAGTACTATTTTGACTCCTTTATTGCATAGAGAAGGAGAAACACAGCCGAGCTGTGTTTAGAGTTAATTTTAGATTTTTGAGAGTTCTCCTCATTGAATTGCATAGTGGCCGCTTCAGTTGCAATCCCACCAACAGTGAATGAGGGTTCTCTAGTATGTCAATGTTTTGTTGATCTTTGAAATTCTTGCTGGAGTAAGATAAAACCTCAAACTTATTTTGATTTGTATTTCACTAACTGCTAGGGACAACAAACATATTTTCAGGTATTTCTTAGTGATATCTTTTTCTTCTTTTGGGAACTCTCTGTTTGTGTCCAAGACTATTGGTGAAATTATTAAGGCTGCTCCACGTAGTTAAAAGGGAGGTTTATTTTGTGGGGTAACTTAAAAATGAAGGGGTAGGTTGCAGGGTCTGGGAAAGGTATGGCGCAGTCTGGCGGTGTTCTCTAGAGAACTCTGCTCAGTCTACCTCCAGCGTCCAGCGTCCCAGAACCAAGCGAGAGACCTCCTCTTGATCCTGGGTCTTCTGCTTCCTCCTCCACCCCGCCTTGTGGGCGTGGCCATTACCGAAGCCTCAGTGGGGGTGGGACTTCCGGCCAATGCTGGGATGAACTTACGGCCAATGCTGAGATGGCTACCCACTACACAAGACCTAGTTTTCAAATAGGTCATTTGATTTGTTTCACTCTTCTTTTTTTGACTTTTAAAAAATATTTTCTTGATAATAATCTGTTGTAAGATATATAGTTGGCAAAGGTTTGCTTTCATTCTGTGAGTTATCTCTTAATCTGTTGATTGTTACTTTAGTTGTGGGGAGCTTTTTAGTTTTATGAAATCCTCCTTGTCTCTTGTTGGCCTTAATCTTGGGCAAATAGAATTCTATTCAGGTAGTCATTTCTTACATCTATATCATGTATGGTCTTGTCTATGTTGTTTTCTAACAGTTTCGGTGTTTCAGCTTTTATGTTTAGGTCTGTGGACAATAGTGAAAGATATTGGAGTACTCACTATCGGTACTCAGATGTCTTATCAATCCCCAACCCTCAAAGCTCAAGAATCTGTGCAGAAGAGGAGATGGAAAGATGGAAAACAAGAGGTGGTCAATGACTTGACTGATATGACATGACTGGAGAACACATGAACTCACAGAGATAGACAGCATGCACAGGTTCAAGCCAAACAGAATTGCAGAACAGAAAGAGAGGTGAATATAAAGCCCACCCCTAGCCAAGAAGCTAATTGAAATATATTTCTGCTGGGAAGGAGAAAATCCATTTTCTTCAATGTAATATTTCAATGTACATCAACCACAGTCTAGGGCAGAGTCAAAGCCCAGGAGTAGTTGGCCAACACAAAACAGACCTACCTTTGTCTGTGTGAAATTTGTTTTGCTTAGTATTTTTTCTCATTTTTTAAAAAATATAGTTAGTCCTGGGTTTTTTGTTTGTTTGCTTTGCCTGTGTTTTGTTTATTGAGAATGAGAACATGAAGTTGGTGGGTTGGAATATGAGGGGGTCTGGGAGGAGATGGGGGAGAAGAAAGAATATGATCAAAATACAGTCTGAAAAAATTTAAAAGTAAAATAAAACTTAAAAATTTATCAGCTCTCCTCTCTAAAAGGAAAATGCATATAGCTTAAATGTGCTACAGAACAAAGAATTGAAGCGAAATAGTTAGATAATTGGTATAAGAGGGAAAATGAAAGATACACTGTATGTTGAAGCTGACTATAGATTATATATCTTTTAGGACCATGTGCAATTTGTGTATCTGTGTTTGTATACACACACACACACACATGCATGCACATGCACACGCACATACACACACTGAAATATTCAAATGTTCTGAGCTAAAGGATGAACTTTCTGATTGATAATTTATCTGTTCTTCTAATTAATTTGTTGGACTATTGTGAATTTTCATATAGCTTTGCATTTTTGGGGTATTCCATGACCCCATGAAAGCCTTATTCTTATTTTTTTTAGTTTTTTTCTTACCTATTGACTTTCCAGAAGAATATACACTCTTTCTTCCAATTAAAGGTATATAATATATATAATTTTTTAGCACCAGTCTTTATTTTATTTAACATAGCAGATAATAATTATTTTACATTTTTTCTTCAAATGCAGAAGCTTATGATTTGAAACATTTGAATATACACAGTGCCAGGAAGCCTGACACGTACTAAGACCATTCAGAGTTAGCATTGTCTGAAATATAGCTGAATTACATTATTGTTCTCAGCAGGGGCAGAAGAGTGATTGGTACTGAGTGTGTGAAGATTGTTCAGGAAAAACTCAAGTTCCCATCAGAGCATCTATTTAACAGTGCTTATTTCCCATGCTTTATGCCTGGAAGAGCTTATTTCTAGAACATTAAGAACTTGCATGAGGTAAAAGTTAGATTATTATAAAGGAATCTGACATTAATAAAATAAGAAGAGTGACTCATGATTTCAATTCATTTGAGAGACTAAAGAAGAAAGTTTGCTATAACTTCAAGGCCAGCTAGGTCTACATAGTGAGTTATAGGCTAGCCTGGGCTACAGAGTAGGATGCTTTTTTAAAACAAGTAAAATAAAAATAATAGGTTTTTAAAGTTGAATTGATTCATAATATAACTTGTTTGAAACTGTCTTTTGATACAATGGAGTATCAGAATAACTGTCAGATTGTAACCTCATGGCCATAGTCACTCCCATGAGCAACCTTCTCTCAGTAAAAAATGACTTGCACTCCTATGAGCATCAGCTTCCTGAACTAAGGTTCCTTAAGTAGTTACTGGCTGAGTTACCCATACAGAATTCTATGATCCTTGTGTCTATGTGTCTAAGTACCACCCTGCCTTATTCCAGGGTTAAAAGTCCCCATTACTGTACCTGAAATGTGCAACTGCAGATTATCAGCCTTATCTCGTCCTAGAGTGCTTTGTGTCATTTAATCTCTAGACAAATAAATCCTAATTGTCCATTTCCTCTTTGGAATTTCTCTCCACCTAAAAAGTCATTTCTTCTCACCCATTGGGTCATCATGTGTGATTACATCATTTCTTTCCTTATTTTGTTTATAGTATACTTTTCAACCAGCTGCTTCCTCTTATCCAGGGAATGTGGCATTCATTAATGTGGTATGATTTTTAATCACATTTTATAGTATAAAATATTAATATTTACCTTCACAATTTGCACAGATATTGTAAAGAAGTATTAAAATAAAACACAATAGTAAAAGTATAAACTCAACTTACCTACAACACAACTCAAAATGATGTGTTTCTTATTAAATTACATTTATGATAATGATTTTTAAAACTCTCCAGCTTATAAAAATTAAAGTCTACCATATACATTTATTAATGGCATCACTTCAGAATAAAATAATATGATGTTTATTGTCAATAAATTGTAAAAGGGAATGTGTTGGATATTAAATGTTGTGAATCATGATGTTTTCCCATCTTATACAACCATTGTGATCATAATAAATCATGACAAAAATTAAATGGAGATGGCACAGAAGGTTAAGAGTCAGTTTTTGAAAATAGGTTTGAAATAAGATTAGACTACTTTCTCTCCTCCTTTTCATCCCCCAGCTCATCCCAGGTAACTTCCATACAACCCCTCCTATAACCTCCTGCTCTCAAGTTGATAGCCTTCTAGCCAGTTTCATAAATCTAGTAAGGTCATGGACTTCAGAAAATAGTAAAAACTATTTATATAAACTTCAGATGATGTAAATCAATATCATCTCAACTATACTGAGAAAATGGAGAGTGAAAATAATTTAATAAGCCAAATGCTTACCTTTCAAGGAGAACTGTTAACAGCCTCAACATAAAAATGACAGGCAGTGAACCCATAGGATGTGTTAGTCATGTTACTTGCAATCCAGGATCACCCAGTGTTGAAGCCATAAATAGTCATAGTCCCCTCGACTTGTGGAAAAGATTGCAATGGTTATACTCATTTCAAATCCTTTTGTTTTAACTATGATTAGAATACTTCATTATTATACTCCTTGACATCTAATATAACCCAAATATATCCATTTTTAGATATCTTTCAGTTTACTGGGGCTAGAAAATACTGCTCTAATTTCTTGGATGATTAAAACCCAGTGATCATTTTGAATATGTTTCTTTGCCTTAAAACGTCTGTTAAGAAATAAAATAATTGTCTCAGAAAGAGACTATTTGCCCTGCTGTGGCAGAGTGGCTGGGGTGAATATCTGAGAACAAATTCTAGGCCACCATATTTGCTTATTATTGCATCTATTACAAGATACTTAGCCTTTCTGAAGCTTGTTTGCATATGTAAGCTGGAATTTATGTCTCCTTGGAAGGATGCTGTAACGTTTAATTGTGGTAATTTGAATATTATTCTTAAAGAATTACTGTTTTCAATCTTTACCTTTCCCTTTCTTCACTGTTGGTTGTGACAAGGTGAATATGTGAGGGGGGATTTAGTGACGTCAACTCTATTGGTTGCAACTACCACAGGATATCACAATAAGGACCATGCATAGATGTTCTTCTCATTTACTTATAATTATCTCAAAATGTTATGCTAATTTTCAACTAGGCTACACTGTTAAATGTACAGTTTCTTTCCATAGTTGACTTATTTTCCCCTTGACTTGCCTTACGCTTTTTGTTTTTTATTTAAAATATAGTTAATGAATTCTTTTAAGAAATCAAATCGTTTGTGTGTGTGTGTGTGTGTGTGTGTGTGTGTGTGTTTAAATTTCACACATCCTCTTTTCTTCGAGGGCATTCATGTGTCAGCCATCATGAATGAGAGTAATTTTTGTGAATCATGTATGAAATCTTACCTCCTTACTGCAAAGCCGTTTTTTCTTTTGAAAAAGTATTCATTAAGTATGTGTGTGTGTGTGTGTGTGTGTGTGTGTGTGTGTGTGTGTGATCTTTGTGTGTGTCTGAATGTGTGTGTGTGTGTGTGTGTGTGTGTGTGTGTGTGTGTGCACTGTGGATATCGCTCTCTATATATAAAAAAAATTGCTGATTGTCCAGTAGCCAGGGAAGAAGTATAGGAGGGACAAGCAGAGAAGAGAATTCTGGGAACAGGAAGGCTGAGTCAGGAGAAGATGCCAGATACTGCCATGAGTACCAACATGTAAGATACTGGTAAGCCACGAGCCATGTGGCAAGATATGGATTTATAGAAATGGGTTCATTTAAGATGTAAGAACTAGATAGCTAGAAGCCTGAGCCATTAGGCCTAACAGTTTAAATAATATAAGTGTCTGTGTTTATTTTATAAGTGGGCTATGGGACTGCCAGGTCTTAGCAGGACCTGGAGAGAAACTCTACAGCTACATGTGTGTATGTCTGTATATGTGTGTATGTATATCTGCATGTGTATGTGTATGTGTGCATGTGTACGTGTCCACATGCTATTACGTGCCTGTAAAGGTCAGAGAACAACTTGCAGGCATAAAATCTCTTTCTCACATTTGATACCTGAGGATCAAACACTGGTTGTCCATCCTCGCATCAAGCACCTTTACCCACTGGGCCATTTTGCTAGTCCAAGAACCACATTTTAACATTTCTTCCTAAAACTTATTAATTATTAATTTATGTGCCTTTATTGCTGCCCAATGGAGCTCAACAAAATATATGTCTTATGACTCCTTTTATTTTGTTACATATTTTTCTTTCAGTGTAATGTTGCCACTAAATTGTATCCATAATTACACATTTTGAAACAGTATCATTAATATCTACTTTGTCTATGTTAAAACACTTCCATCTGAAATGAAAGAAACATGAACATGTTCATTATTTTAAGATGGATGCTGGGTATGCCATTCATAAGACTCAGTTACAGACATGGAAGTGTACAATATGTGGTGGCCTCAGCCTTGGAAAGGAAGATACACAGCACTTAGCAAATGTATTTTTTGTTGTTGTTTTTTCAAGGCAGGGTTTCTCTGTGTAGTTTTGGTACCTGTCCTGGATCTTGCTCTGCAGCCCAGGCTGGCCTCCAACTCACAGAGATCTGCTTGTCTCTACCTCTAGAGTGCTGGGACTAAAGGTGTGTGCTACCACTGCCACGGCTTCAAATGTATTTTATATATGTGCAAGTTTCACTGTTGAAACAATATCAGAGTGGGTTAGACTCTCACATCTGTAGGATCCTTTAGACATAATCAATACAAAATGAAATTGGACTTAATGTTTTACTGCATTTGATGCTCCTGTGTTATAGAATGAACAATATATTCTTGAGTTCATTTTAAAACATACCATTAAATGAGATATTGAGTTTAGGCCTGGCTCCTGAATTAGAACAGATATTAAGGAAGTCTTAGCAGACCTTCATATTTGAAAGTATCTTCACTTATTCACTCATTCTTCAGATTCTCCAGTGCTTACCAGGCAGGCTGCTAAAGAGAGAATGCTGAACAAAAGAAACAGTCATTGTAATTCTTATATTATTATGTGAGATTGATCAAATATCCATACAGCTAATGTATAATGACAGTTTAGCACAGTAAAGAGAAAATAGATTTTGACAAGAGGGTACTTATAAAGAAATTTACATAGACTTGAAGTCAGGAAGAATATTTCTGAAATGAAACTTCAACAAAGACTGTGGGAAGATATGCCAGGCAATGGCGGTGTTATTACAGAGACTCCATGGCAGGCAAGTCATGTGAAACATCTTTTCTCATTTGCTAATAATTGTTTCCTGAAAGTGAAATGTGAGAAGGGAAGGCAGGTTGTTTTAGGTTTTTAGCTAATGAAATGAAGCTTACAAAGTGAGATTGTTGGCAGGGTGGTGGTGCTGCATGCCTTTAATCCCAGCACTCGGGAGGCAGAGGCAGGCAGATCTCTGTGAGTTCAAGGCCAGCCTGGCCTACAGAGCAAATTCCAGGACAGGCACCAAAACTACACAGAGAAATCCTGCCTTGAAAAACCAAGAAAAACAGTGAGATGGTTAATATTGTCAACTTGACCAGATCTTGAATCAATCTTTGTCATGTCTGTGGGGGACGTTCTATTTTGGGTTAGTTGAGGTGGGAAGGCACATCCTGAATGTGGGCAGCATCATTCTGTGGGCTGAAATTTTGGACCAAATAAAGAGGCAAAAGCAAATTGAACACCAAAATTTATCTGTCTGCACTTTCTGAGTATAGTTTCAATGTGATTGGCTGCCTCATTCTCTGACTGCCATGGATTTTTCTCTTTGAATTTTATCTCTGGGCTGGAACAGAGATACATCCTTCCCCGAGTTGCACCTGTCAGGTATTCTGTGATAGCAATGAAAGATTCAAATACTGTAAGAAGGATTCAGTGCTGAGCCACTTTTTACCCAAGTACATCAGACAGTAGCTCATAGGAAAGGAGAAGACCAAGCCTTCCCTCAACAACAGGAAACACATTTTCATAATGTTTTATCCAAAGATCAGTGTGAATTTCTCAAACCGAGTCTTCCAAATATCAATTTGGACAAATTATCCCATCTTTGTACCTTAGTCAGCTGGTTTCAAGATGGGACTTTATAAGAGAATTTACAAAATTTACTAGTTGTATTAAGTTATAATTGTTCTATGTTGGTGAGAAAGAGAGAGCCAGAGAGAGAGGCAGAGAGACAAACAGACAGAAAGACAGAGAGAGAGAACGGGAGGAGGAAGGGAGGGTAAGAAGGAAGAACAATCAGACTGACTGCCTCACAGCTACACCTGTGATTCTCCTGTTGAAAAGTCACCTTTGATGAGGTTGAAACTGATGAAATCAGCCAAAATGAGCCCCCATGAATATGCCATCAAAACCCACACAGAAAAACAGTACAAGCACTTTCTTTTTGGCCAGCTAAGTACATGGCCACTGCCCTTCCAGAGGCTGTGAACTTGAATTCATACTGTCTCCTTTCCTTATATATGATTATCTCCACACCCAATCCTGAAGCTGTAACACTAATTATGTCCCATCAGAAAACCCCTCCTGCATCACCAACCAAAGCACACATTCTATAATAAAATCTTTGTACTCTCCCAATGGGATTCCTACCACTTTCTTATGTTATATTTTTTTCCTGCATGAATAACAGGCCCAACTGTTAACTTGTTTAATTAGAAGTATCTTCCTTATAATCACTGAGATACACAGGTCATGTTTTACAGAGGTTTGTTTTTTTTTTGTTTTTTGTTTTTTTGGTATGGAAGCCATTAAGTACAGCTACCTCACATTGGTTAAAATAAAATTTGAATATAATTTCACTATCTTATGGAAACAATTAGTGTAGATGTGGATTATTTGTGTCCTTATATGAAGTTTAACAGATAGAGACTACTGTAAGAGCTCTGAACAGCTCCTCTCTGAAGCCTTAATTTTCTTTTTATTCCCTTTTTGAAAATTTATTATATTTGTGTTTTAATTTTACACATCAGCCATGGGTTCCCCTGTCCTCTCCACTCCTGCCCCCGACCCTACCTCCCCGCACCCCGTCCCTTCCCTCCATTCCCATGTCCTCCAGGGCCAAGACTCCCCTGGGGATTCATTTAAACCTGGTGGATTCAGTACAGGCAGGTCCTGTCACCTCCTTCCAGACTGAGCAAAGTGTCCCTGTGTAAGCCCAAGGTTTCAAACAGCCAGCTCATGCACTAAGGACAGGTCTTGTCCCACAGCCTGGATGCCTCCCAAACAGTTCAAGCTATTCAATTGTCTCACTTATCCAGAGGACCTGATCCAGCTGGGGGCTCCACAGCCTTTGGTTCATAATTCATGTGCTTCCATTTGTTTGGCTATTTGTCCCTGTTTTTTTTCCAATCTTGGATTCAACAGTTCACACTCTTACAGTCCCTCCTCTTTCTCCACAATTGGACTCCTGGAGCTCCACCTGGGGCCTGGACGAGGCTCTCTGTACCCACTTCCATCAGTTATTGGATGAGAGTTTCAGCACAACAGTTAGGGTGTTTGGCCATCTGATCACCAGACTAGGTGAGATCAGGCTTTCTCTCGACCATTGCCAATAGTCTACAGTACATGTATCCTTGTGGATTTCTGGGGACCTCTCCAGCACTCTGCCTATTCCTGTTCTCATGTGGTCATCATTTATCATGGTCTGTTATTCCTTGTTCTCCCTTTCTGTTCTTGATCCAGCTGGGATCTACTGCTCCCCTAAGCTTTCTTTCCCTCGAACTTTGCCCTTCATTACTCCCAATGTCCTCCAGGTTGTTCATGTAGATCTCATCCATTTCTCTGTCATTGGGCGATCCCTGTGTCTTTCCTAGGGAATCTCAACAGATGCAAAACAATTGGAATAACCTCCTGTGTTCTATTGGACCACCAAGGTTTAAAGTTAGATGTAAACAACAACAACAATGAAAAACTACAGAAAACCTACAATCTCATGGAAACTGAATAATGCTCAACTGAATCACCAATGGGTTAAGGAAGAAATAAAGAAAGAAATTACAGACTTCCTAGAGATCAATGAAAATGAATATACCACATACCCAAACTTATGGGACACTATGAACGCAGTGCTAAGAGGGAAATTCATAGCACTAAATGCCCACATAAAAAAGCTGGAGAAATCTCACACTAGTGACTTGACAGCACACCTGAAGGCTCTTGAACAGGAAGGAGCAAAGTCTCCCAGAAGGAACAGATGCCAGGAAATTATCAAATTGAGAGCTGAAATCAATAAAATAGAAATAAAGAGAACAATACAAAGGATTAATGAAACAAAGAGTTGGTTCTTTGAGAAGATCAACAAGATAGACAAGCCCTTATCCAAACTAACCAAAAGACAGAGAGAGAGCATTCAAATTAACAAAATCAGAAATGAAAACGGGGACATAACAACAGACAATGAGGAAATCCAGAGAATCATCAGGTCCTACTTCAAAAACCTCTACTCCACAAAACTGGAAAATCTAAAAGAAATGGATAATTTTCTGGATAGGTACCACATACCTAAGTTAAATCAAGACCAGATAAACCATTTAAATAGTCCAATAACCCCTAAGGAAATAGAACCAGTCATTAAAAGTCTCCCAACCAAAAAAAGCCCAGGACCTAATGGTTTCACTGCAGAATTCTACCAGAACTTCAAAGAAGACTTAATACCAAAACTCTTTAAATTGTTCCACACAATAAAAGCAGAAGGAATATTACCAAACTCCTTCTATGAGGCTATAATTACCCTGATTCCTGAACCAAACAAAGATGCAACAAAGAAAGAGAACTACAGACCGATTTCCCTCATGAACATTGATGCAAAAATACTCAATAATATCAATACTGGCAAACAGACTCTACGAACACATCAAAACAATTATCCACCATGATCAAGTAGGCTCCATCACAGGGATGCAAGGGTGGTTCAACATATGAAACTCCGTCAATGTAATACACCATATAAACAAACTCAGAGAAAAAAACCACATGATTATCTCACTAGATGCAGCAAAGGCATTTGACAAAATCCAGCACCCCTTCATGATAAATGTCTTGGAGTGATCAGAAATACAGGGAACATACCTAAACATAATAAAGGCAATCTACAGCGAGCCAACAGCCAACATCAAATTAAATGGAAAGAAACTCAAAGTAATACCACTAAAATCAGGAACAAGGCAAGACTGTCCCCTCTCCCCATACTTATTCAATATAGGACTTGAAGTTCTAGCCAGAGCAGAGCAATAAGACAACATAAGGAGATTAAGGGGATACAAATTGGAAAGGAAGCAGTCAAGCTTTCCCTATTTGCAGATGACATGATAGTATACATGAGTGACCCCAAAAATTCAACCAAGGAAGTGATTCAGCTAAAAAAAAACCCTCAGCAACATAGCAGGATACAAGATCAAATCAAAAAAATCAGTAGCCCTCCTATATACAATTTTCTTTTATTACAGTTTAAAAGAAAAGTATTTTAAACTGCTCCATTTTTAGGTTATTGTGTTAAACTTTTAAATTATGTTTTATTTAAAAAGTTTAAGTGTTCCTCTGTTTTTAATACAAATAATCTATCATTAAGACAGAAATATTATTACAAAAATATGTATATTTTTATATAAGATATATATCACAGCAGTATTTAATATGCTTTTTAGCATGCTAAGCCATGTTCATAAATTAGATGTCAAACTTACGCTCTTAATAGTTTCTGTCTTTTTTATTTTGCATGTACATATGTTGAAATTAATAACCCTCCAAAACCTTAAGGGTCAATTGAATTCTCTTTTTCTGTCTCATCCTATCTATATATTTACACATTAATTTATTTATATTTTATGATAAATACGAATAGACATGTCTATACATTTTATTCATGAAGTATTTTTAAAGAATGATAATAGGATGTTTTCTTCTGTTTTCGCTTAAGTGTCTTTTCCTCAGATTACAATCATTTGCCAAACTCTTCTGAAGATGATCAAGCAGGACAGTTTTCTTTTCTTGCTTTGTGATTTTCTTATCAGCATTGTCTATTGTGTTATTACTTTGTCTTTTTATTTCTAGTCCATCATCTGAGTTGTTAGATATTATTATATCTTCATTTTCTTTTCCTAAAGACTCTGAGGGAAATCCAACTTTTCTCTTGCTGCTGTTTACTTAGGAATACATGTGGGACATGGACACACATGTTCCCTGTACAACCATATGCATGCTTTTGGCTCATTTCTTATCTGTTTAACTCTGAAAATCCTATATAGTATTTGCAGTGAGAAGAAGCAACTATGTTCTTTCGGATCCTTATTGTGTGCATCCAGGCAGTATGAGATGAACTCCCCTTCTGGACATTTGTACTTAATGAGAATTTTTCCTCCCAGAGTCCTTACTTCTGCAATTTTTTTTTCATCCATAGAACCTTAACAACATGAAGATTGAGGAGTACATAGGTAAGACATTAAGATGATATTGTCTAGTGCTTATTTTCCTTAACTACTAGGAAAATGTGAGTTTTGTGTTTTATTGTTTTGGAGAAGTTGAGACTGTGTTCCTGAAGGAGCTATAATGTACATTCTAGCCCTCTTATCAATTATGCACTAATTTCTGAGGTGGCCATATTATCTAGGCAGATTTGTTGTTCAGTTCTGGCGAAATGGTTCAAGGCCAAACCCTTCCAGGAAAGTTCCTCTCAATGACAATTACAAAGTTATTTTGATTGCATTATGAAAATAAAGTTTGTTCTCAATCAGAGGACAGAGCTTGCCACAAGCTGACCAAAATTAACCAGACATGTATTGGAGGACTAAGGAAGTTATAAGGTGGAGTTAGAGAGGATCTTGACCCTTTTTGGATAGAAGAAGTGGAGAGGTAGTAAGTCACTGGTGGCTGCTCCCCTGCTTCTCTGATCTTTCAGGTTCTTACCCCAATATCTACCTCCTGATGTTTTATTTATAAAGAATAATTAGATAAAAGCCATTGGCTCCTGGCTTTGCAGCCAATGCAGCCACCACCGCCACAGCTACCAGAATCGGCTGGCTTTTCCTTCCTCGCCCCGAGCCCTCTGAGCAGTCTGGGATTTTTCTGTTGCAACCTTTCTACAACAGCTCCAGCTGCCACCCATACTCCACAGGCCCCCAAACCTCTAAGGTTACTTTGAGTCAGTTAGTGGCTAGTTCTACCCTCTGTTTCAAAACAAATTTTATTGTCAGAACGCAATCAAAGTATCACACAACAGTTATTGGTAATGTTGAAAAGGTCAAAAATTACAAAAAGAATTTTGGAAGCAGAGAATCAACTGTTCTTATCCTCTACTATTGGTTGAAAACATTAAATAATTGCATGTTTTAAGACAGCATTGGAACTAGAGAGATGGCTTAATGGTTTAGAGCACTAGGCTCTTGTAGATTTCATTCTATTTCCAGTACTGACATAACTCCTAGAAATTAGTGAGATTGTTCAACCAGTAAAGGCTCTTGCTGAAAAGCCTGATGACTTGAATTTGGCTTCAGGGCTCACAAGGTAGAAGAAGGGCAGAACAGAGTCTTGAAAGTTCTCGGCATTCTACACTGTGGCAACATAGATGGACACACACACACACACACACACACACACACACACACACACACACAGAGAGAGAGAGAGAGAGAGAGAGAGAGACTTAGTAATGTAATGTATTTTTAAAAATACCTGAAATTCTTGTTGTCTTTAATCACATTAAAAAAAAAAAAAAAAAAAAACCTCCCACCTGAGAAATATAATTTTCTGTGATGAGACTTCTTCCCTTTCTTTCTGGGGAACTAGCAGGGGCTAAACTAAATGGCAGACCCATAATTTGTATAATTTCAAAGAAACTTCAATTTTATTGTTGTCCTAAAAAATAAGTTTTACCAAATTCACTTTTCTGAATTCCCGACCTGTGATAACATTTCAGCAGGTTTGCCTTTGTTTTTCCAACTCATATTTAATGCGGTTGTCTAATTATCTGCTCTGGTGAAGTGGTGAAGTCTCGGTATTATGCATCTGTCTTTGGAAAGTATATCTAGCTTCGACATAGTCACTCCTGTTTGTTTTGTAAAAAGTAGACAAAGTCCCATAAGGAAAGGAAGATAGCTTTGCTTTTATCATTTCAAGAGTCCTAAGGATATGGATTTGTCCTATAGACATCATATCTTGTATATTATGCAGTTTCTGTCACAGCTAACAAGGTTATCTTAAAGTGTTACTATCTTAGAAAAAGTAGAGAAATAGTATATTTAAGTGCTATCTTAGCCCATTTTGTGTTGCTATGACAAAAGAATTCCCATTAAGTTTTGTATAAGAAAAATAAATTTGTTTCAGCTCCTGATTTTGGAGGCATAAAAGTCTAGGATTGAATGCTGTTGTTGCATACAGGTAGACATGAATTGTAGGATTTCAAGCAGTTCATGTGTAAGCGGTCAGAGTGTCTCTGTTTTATAATAAATGAACATGTATACTGATTAGATATGATTATATAGTTTAGGCTCTCAAGATGGACATTGATTTCTTCTAAGGGTGAGGACCCCATACCCTTCCTACCTGGAGCCCCACAGCCTTCTCCTCTCTGCTATTTTCATTTATCTACAGACTATATTATAAACAGCATCTCACTATGGACAGATCTTCCAGCCCATGAACTCTTAAGATAGAAACATATCCTAATGAAACAGCTGTTTTATTCTTTCATTGTTATAACTCATCTACAACTTAAGGATTATTTATTTTATTTTTTAATATTTTGTTCATATTGTTTTACCCTTCTCTTTCCTCCAGTGCCCCACCCTCTTAAGTTCATGACTTGTTTTTAAATAGTTATTGTTGCATATACATATATAAATAAATACATATAGAATACAAACTTCTGTGTCTATTTAGTGTTTCTTGTATGTACATGATTTCAGGGCTGACCATTTGGTACTAGAAAACCAACTAAGGGGCACATTGCTGGGAAGACTGTTTCTTCGGCCCTTATCAGTCATTTATTAGTTGCCTGTAATTCTTTGTAAGGTATTGGGCTTTATGAACTTTCCACCTCCGACTTTAGCATTGATACCAGCTTTGTACTAATTTAGAACTTGTGTAGGTAGCCATGTATATGCAGCCATGTGTAGGCAGCCATATTCTTGAGCTGTCACATACGAAGCTTCCCTGTCCTCTCTAGGAGATGCAACCTCACAGCAGATTTCCTAGTCCTTGGGCTCTTACAATCCTTCTATTCTCTCTCTCTCTCTCTCGCTCTCTCGCTCTCTCGCTCTCTCGCTCTCTCGCTCTTTTAATGTTCCCCAAACCTTATGTGCTATGCTGAAATTTCTCTGCAGATAAATCCATTGTGGCTGGGATCTCCAAGATTGTTTAAAATGTAGATTCTGATACAGTGAAAAATTCAATCACTTTAAGTAGTCTTTTCTCAAATCAACACCAAGAAGCACACTTGAAAGGTCACTGTATACCTTTTTTTTTTTTCAGGACTTTATCAACATGCTCTAATTTAACCTAAAAATATGAAAAAAATTATGTTTCTTGAAAATTACATGTTAGTTTCTCAAATTGTTTTTGAGCTTATCATTTGCACCTTTCTAAACCTGATTCATTTTTAAAGGACTGAATTTCAAAGTTGTCTATAAATGTAAATTGCCTGTATAATGATTCAAATAAAATGAAGCAAAAATATCTAAACCATGTTATCATTTATCTAAGAAGTTCATGTTCAAATCTAATACAAATTTAATGATAATAACTCCTTACTTCTATGGGTTGGCATTGGAGACTTATAAGGCAGTAGGTGGAGGGTGCACGATCTTGGGAGCCCATGGCCATGTCAAAAATTGCTATTTCAAATCCTAGCTTTCAGTTTTTCTTTTCATGCATTGGTTGATACATGTGGGGGGAATGACTCCAAGTGTTAGAACCCCTCTCAATTTTCTGCTTGCCCTTCAGTCCTAAAACTCTGTATCATACTACCCTGTCTCTTACGCTACAGGAGCTCTATAGAAAGCATTCTTTCACCTCCTGGTGACTTCACAAAGATGATTCATTCAAATCAATGTAGTGAGACCTCCTTACTGAGTGCTGGAAGTCATGTGGTCCAAGAGCATTAAATTAGCATATAAGTATACTAAAGCTAGGACACTAGTCATCACATAAAGTAGGTTGGTAAAGCAGAGCTTTATAGATAACAGTAGTACTGACTACATAAGAAGAAAACAGCAATTAGAGTATCCACTAAACATTTGTTTTGCTCTGGTAATCATTCTAAGAGATTATTAGGAAGTTTCTGTACTAACAACAACAGTGAGGGCAGTCAATGAGGATGGGGAGCCTACCCTGGAGACCTCAGAAGAAGAAAAGATTGTTGGCAAACAAAGGTTGAGAGCACTGAATGGTACAACTCTCCAAAGGTGTGGATAGTGCACAGAATGGAGTAAATGAGAAAGTCTAGGGGCAGAATATGCTCAGGATAATATTCGTTACCCAGGAGTGCATTGCACAGCAGACAGAAACCAATGCTGCTTTTGTTATCATTCAGAACAGAACTTTTAAACCCTATTACAAAGTTCTATCCTGATAGTACATAGTAGATATGTCATGGGAAAAAATCATGAATTTTGTTAGAGGCAAGAGTGTCATTGGCTCTAGCCATCACTATATATCTGGTGTCTGGGGGCAGAGTGACAGTATCTGAGGCCATGGATGACACATATTGATTTCTCTGTAGAGAAGAGTGGATGTTTGTGGGTACAGGGTAGTAGTCAATCATTTTTGTTATTTTGAGTGGCATGCAAGTTTGCAAAAATATCTCAAATATCAGTTTAAGTGACTGTAATCTTTCTCTCTGTGTCTGTCTGTCTTTGTCTCTCTCTCTCTTGCACACACATGACACCACACACACATACACACACACAAACACACACACACATACATTCATACTTACACACACTTGTGAATTTATAAAATCAACAGTTTTGTTTAATATCTGATCTAATCACAATATTGTTTTTGGTTTGATTCTGGAATATCTCCCATAGTTTCATGGTTGGAAACCTTAGTACTAATTTGGGCTATTTTGAAGGTTATGGATGCTGTAGGAGGTGAAAATATCCTCGTGGAAATATGTCAATAGAAGTGCAGTGTGTTTTTTGAGATGATGTTTTGAACACCTCCCTTTATTTTTTTTACAATTTCATATGTGAGTAGCATCTTACCATCACTTCCTTGCTCTCTTCTTCCAGCACATCCAGTTCCTCTCTACTCCTGCCCAAATCCATGACATAATGACATATTTAATATGTATAGCTTGCCAAATCCATTTAGTCCATTTAGTGTTTCTCATATGTACATGTGTCTACAGCTGACCACTTGGAATTGGATAATCTATCAGGGGACTTAATCTTGGAGAAGACAGATTAACCTTTCCTCGTGGCTCCTGGCAATGTGAACAAGCCTCCTCTAAACTCTTGCCACAATATACTCTAGGCCATGTTACAATGAAATCTCTTTAGAATAGTGAGCAAAATAACTTACCTCCTTTTAAGTTGATTTTGTTTGTACTACTCGTTTCATTTCTATTGCTGTGATAAAAACAAAAACAAAAACAAAAACTGTGACCAAAACAACTTACACAAGAAAGAGTTTCATTGGGGTCAAGGTTACAGAGAGTTAGACTCTGTGATGCCTTGATGACACACCTAAGGTGAGCTTGAGGCAGAAACAGCTGAGATCTCCCATTTGGAACTGCCAGCATGACTTAGAGAGCACACAGAAAATGCCCACCCCACGGACATACCTCCTTCAACAAGACTACACCTCCTCATCCTTTTTAAACAGTTCCACCAACTGTGACTCAAGTTGTGGATCCACTGAAACATATGAGTTTATGGAGCCATTATCATTCAAATGACCACAGTCAGGTATCCTGGTTTTGGTGATGAGAACCAAACACAGGAATAGAGCATCAGTCCATCCACACTGTCTCAACTAAGAAAGTTATGATGGTGTATTGTGTGAACACAAACAGTTCTTTGTCACAGTGTTTTTTAGATGCAAGGACGTATTTTGTTTGTTAAAAATGTTTATGTATTTTTTCATATTAAGTGCATGAATATTTTACTTGGTATCTAAGAAGGTCAGAACAGGTGGTTAGACCCCCTGGAACTGGAGTTAGGAATGGTTTTGAGAGATCATATGGGTATTGGGAACTTGAGCCCAAATCCTCTGCAAGAACAAGTATTGCAAAATGCTAAGCCATCTCTCGAGCCCAGGGACAGATAACTGATAATGTCTCCATTTCCTTTGTGGGGGAAGCTCTACCTTAATGTAAATTTAAATACTAGTTATTTTTGTTATAGTGCTCTCTTCTGCTGCCTAATGTGCCACTGAAATACACGAAGAGGAAATCTGATTTTATAACATTTGTTTAGTGCATTTGTCTCTTCCAAACTAATTATTTTTCAGTTAAATGTTCAGAAATTTCTGTACAAATATTCTGAGTCTTTTAACTTTGAAAGCATATGGATAAAACAGCAAAACTGAAAATTAATAAGAGGTAAAGGTGTCTTTTACTTAGAAACTCTTTAGGATTAAAATTGGTAAGAATGGGTGATAACATTCAGATGTTAGTAGATATTGATTTTGATCTTAAATAGTTGCAAGACTGGAGCACTAAAAAAAGTTTAAAGCTTGAACATGATGAGAAGAGCAGCTGACTGACTGGGCAAGAAGAATGGCATGTCTCTGAACAGTGGGTGTGACTACCTGAAGGGTGGGGTTGGAGAGAGGGAAGGAAATAGCCTGTTACAGATCTGCTGTTTTATTTTATTGAACATTATGCTTTATTTATATTGTGTTTGTATGCATGTGCACACATACCACAGAATGAAGGTGTAGATCAGAGGACAGTAGTTTGCAGTCAGTTCTCGCCTTCTACAAAGAGAGCTCTGAGGCTTGAGCTGAGTTGTCAGCTGAGCCATCTCACTGGCCTGCGATGTGACACTGTTTTAAAGAGAAAGAAAAGAAAAAGAGAAAAAGTAGTTTCAGGCTACCAAACCCCTCACTTTAGAACATTTTTTAAAAATTATGTTTTCTCAGTGAGTCACTGTGGCAAGTGTGTTCAGTGACTAGTGTGTCTGACTCCTATTGCACTGAGAGTTGATGGAAGTAAAGAGAATAATTTTTTATTATTTCTTTTGTTTTGAGATTATAATGTAATCACCTCATTCCTTTTGCCCTTTAACCCAGTGTTTCCCAACCTTCCTGGTGCTGTGACTCTTTAATACAGTTCCTCATGTTGTGGTGATTCTCTCATCATGAAATTATTATAGTCACTACTTCATAAGTGTAATTTTGCTTCTATATGGACCATAATGTAAATATCTGCATTTCCCAATGGTCTTGGATTGAGAGTCACAGGTTGAGAACCATTGTTTTAAACCCTCTCATGTTCTCTTTCAAATTCATGGCCTCTTTTTTATGAATTGTTGTAGCAATTAATATATTCCTAAATATATAAGTACGGCCTGCTCAGACTGAGTAATGTCACTTGTCTGTATGTTTTCAGGTCTGGCCATTTGGTATTGGATAACAAACTGGTGTGCTTTTCCTAGAAGTGACTGTTTCTCCTGCTCTCAGCTCTCCTGATCCGCCTGTCATTTTTGGTGTAGGTTTGAGATCTTGGATGCTTTTCCTGTCCACTCTGGCATGTCTACGGATGTCCTTGCTCAGCTCAGATTCAAGAAGTCATGTTGATAGGACATCATGGGTGAAGCAGCTGACATTCCTACAAGAGAATATGCTTCTGCAGACAAATCTGTCAGCTAGTACAAGTGGTTTTGCTGGAGAAATGAGACTTCTTAATGTAAGTAGGGAGGTCTCAGAAGGGATAGAAAATAGACCAACCTGCTGCATATCAGAGTCATTTCAGTGAAACTTATGACTCAGCTATGCTTGGGGAGACTAAGCACACCCAATATTATGTACTTCTAGTCCTCTAATTAGTGAGTTGAGTGATGTGTGTGTGTGTGTGTGTGTGTGTGTGTGTGTGTGTGTGTGAAGGATGAAAGGAAGTTCTGTTGGAATGACTGACAAGGGAAAAGAAAAGTGCTGTAATTTGGGGTAAAACTCAATATGACTAAGCCTAACTTTAAATTTTTTAAAAATTAACAGAAAGTAAACTTGCAGATTATAGAGAAATATACTGATATTCACAGGTTTTACTATAACACCTGGATCCACACAGATTTGCTAGGGTTTGTAAAGTTTCTTTAAGATGGTTCTTTATTTCCTACTTCAAAAGACTAAAATGGAAATTGTCAGCCATGCAACATTTCATGTGTGTGATTTATTGCTAAATGTTTCTCTCGTATTATTGATGTGTTCCTGATATCCAACTTCCAAAGAAACTGAAAATCAGAGAGAGAGAGAGAGAGAGAGAGAGAGAGAGAGAGAGAGAGAGAGAAGAGGAGAGGAGAGGAGAGGAGAGGAGAGAACAGGAGAGACCATTTTTGTCAATGTTGTGTTATCTATGAATATAAACACACTCATCTATGGCAGAACAATCAGCAATCAAAGCTTGCGAACTGCAGTGTTTCTGAATAGAATCAGGGATTAATCAAACAGCTAATACTTTATGCTCATCCACACAACTGAATTCTGAGGAGGAGCTCAGTATCCATGGCAACTATCATAGCATAACAGCTTGTTTTTCTCAGACTACTTTTTTTGTTTGTTTTGTTTCAGACTAAGGAGAATTCCCTAGGCTTATTGTTAATATTTTGTGCTAGCGAACTACTCAACCATGAAAAGAATCTTGTGAGCAACTGTGCTTGAGATTAACTTCTAAAAAAATTAATCCACTAAGACAAGAGTAAAAGCCAAATGCTTGCTACAAATATAACAATTAAGTATCTGAAATTTATAGAGTCATGTAAAAGGTCAAATTGAGAATCACCAGCTGCGAATCTAATTGGGAAACAAGAGCATTGATTTCTTTATAGTTTCCTAAGTGATTAGATATGTAAAAGCATAGATTAGACAGGATAGTGACTTGATGCTAACTCCTTACAGCCACTCAATGCATTTATAGACATTGTATACATTGGACTGTTGTTGATAATTAAATTTATTTATATATGTTTTTGCTTACTTGAACAAGATTCCCAAATGAGAAAAGTTGTGATTAAAAACAAAAACAAAAACAAAAAACTAAATATTTTGAAAATACATTTAATTTTCTACTTAGATTATTATGTCTTTAAAAAGTTATATTTGAGATGGCAATCAGGATGTGATATGGTACACATTTTTCTAGGATTCCTGTACTGGAAAGCTGACTCCAGGAGGATGATGTCGAGAAGTGTTGGAGGTGGAGCCATGTAAGAAACTACCAAGTAATTGTAGGACCTGCTCACAGGATGAATTGATACTGTTTACATAGAATGAGTTCCTTCTCATGAGAGTAAGCTGCTTGGAAGAACTGGATCATTTCTTATTAACTTTCTGGCTTCCTATGACATCATGAGAACCAGTCTGCATGTGTTCCTGCCACAGGACACCACCTGCTGTGAGGGGCTCAACAGAGGCAAGAAGCAGCTGCCACTGTGTTCTAGATCCTCTGGAGTTGCAAGTTGACTGTATTTTCTTTTAAAAAACAAATTACTCAGAGTTTGGTGTTGTTGTGGTGGTTTGAATAGAAATAGCCCCCACAGGCCCATTAGAAAGAAGGTGTGATCTTCTTGGAGTATGTATTGCCTTGTTGGAAGAATATGTCACTGGGGGTGGGCTTTAAGGTTTCAGAAGCTCAATCCAGGTCTTTTGTCTCACTCTTTCTTCCATGTCTGCTGCATGCCGCTATGCTTCTCACCATGATGACAATGGACTAAACCTCTGAACTGTAATCCATCCTCCAATTAAATATTTTCCTTATTAAGAGTTGTCATGGTCATGGTATCTCTTCACAGCAATAGAAACGATAAGACAGTTATAGAAATAGAAAAAGGAATAATAGGATGAAATTAGTACATTGTATGCAGTACTGACAATATCTATTCCTCCCCTTATTTTAACAAGCCTATTAGGAATTAAAAAAAAAAAATCTTGGATTCAACAATTCACACTCTTGCAGACCCTCCTCTTTTTCGACAGTTGGATACCTGGAGCTCCACCTGGGGCCTGGCTGAGGATCTCTGCATCCACTTCCTTCAGTTATTGGACGAGAGTTCCAGCAGGACAGTTAGGGTGTTTAGCCATCTGATCACCGGACTAGGTCAGATCAGGTTACGAATGGAAGCACATGAATTATGAACCAAAGGCTGTGGAGCCCCCAGCTGGAGCAGGCCCTCTGGATAAGTGAGACAATTGAATAGCTTGATCTGTTTAAGAGGCATCCAGTCTGTGGGACAAGACCTGTCCTTAGTGCATGAGCTGGCTGTTTGAAACCTTGGGCTTACACAGGGACACTTTGCTCAGTCTGGAAGGAGGTGACAGGACCTGCCTGTACTGAATCCACCAGGTTTAAATGGATCCCCAGGGGTGCCTTGATCCTGGAGGACATGGGAATGGAGGGGAGGGGCTGGGGGAAAGGTAGGGATGGGGCGGGAGGGGGGAGGACAGGGGAACCCATGGCTGATGTATAAAATTTAAAACACATAATAATAAAGAAAAAAAAAACTGCAAGGGCATCACAGAAGTTATCAGAGAAGAGAAATACATTCTTTTACAGTGCAAATAAAATACTTTAGACCAGTTGTCAAATCTCATTCTGTATCAGAAACACAAAAGGGTTTATCAGTCACAGATTGCTGTTTCTTATCCAACACTCCAAGTCCCTGTTTCAGTAGTATTAGGTGAAGCCTAGACATCTACATTTCTGGAATGTTGTCAGGTCAGTATATGCTGCTGTTGTGGCTTGGGACCAGCCTTTAATAAACAGCCCCTTAGAATATTACACATCTCCTGTCTTCTGTTCATATTAAAATTAAATGCAAATCTACATTTCTATTATTCATCTCCGTGTTTCTTTGCCCTTATTTTCTGAGGTAGCTTAACTTGTAATTATTAAATCTTCATATTAACCTAAAATTACCTCTGTAATTTCTTTCACGTTAATGCTTTGTTCCTGAAGTTTCAATTATTACATTATCAGTGGATTATTCTTAAATCTCTTCCCATTAGATTTTTTTTAAGTTTCCAGTACACACTTCAAAATTAGTTTCCCATTTATAGAACATCATTCCTAATTTTTCTATTTCTCACAAATTTAAATAATATACAATACTAACACAGAATCTTGAAACATAATCATCTTTACCTACTGTTATTACTATATAAATGGACTTTTTATTTTGAGGTTTATGATTTGAAACTATATCTATCTTGTTTTTCAGTATTTCTTTACTTCAGATTTCTTAATGCATTGAATTGACTATGTAACAGCATAAAGTTTATTAGTTTCTAACTTAACAGTATTTAAAGAATCTGAAATCCATTTATAATTTGTTAGTTTAGACTGCTGAATACGCACAGTTTTTGAATTGACATTTGGCTTCCAGCAGAACTGATAGATACTTCATCTCAAGCTAGGCACATGTTTGCATTAGAGAGGCTCAAGACCATAACACACACACACACACACACACACACACACACACACACACACACACAATGGAGACATTTATATCTCCCTTTCAAAAGTATCTGTTAGAGCAGAATGTGTCAATAAGACTTATTAGGACCTTTAAGGCAGGGGAATCTCTGCAGCTCTTTACTTGCAGTGTCTGGGTCTGCACGGAAGGCAAACACACAGCCTCCCTAAAAAGGCACCCCAGTTCTGTCTGTGTAGATACTATATAGAAATAAAGTAGGCATGCAGGCCCAAAGTGGTCAGTTCTTCAAGGACCTGAAATAAGGTGTTTATAACCTTGATTTCATATTGGCAACAATCAAGTCTTGTGCAGAAGCACATTTGGCTCTTTTGGTCCTGCTTCATTTTTGTTTAGGATTATTTTTTCAAAGACTTTTATGTAAGAAAGCATCTTGATAGGTGAGGAGAATGTTTTCCTCCAAGGCTAAAGTGAGTTGTTCTACAGGCTCTGAGCTGTTTGCTCCCCTAGAGAATATAGCTCAGTAGAAATTAGCATACAGATTCACAGTGAATTCTTACATAGTAGGTCTCTATATTCTCTGAGTTGCACTTTATACACCTCTGACTCAGAACAGTCATATCCTTTTCCAATACTGATGACACCACAGGAAGCTGACTTCTGAGGTTGAAGTGATGCTATGTCTAAGGCCCTTTAGCTACTGTAGGCACCACTAAGGATACAGCTTTATGGAACAGAGATGTCAGAAGCACAGCTAGCTGTGTAAAGGTGATTGTAAGAAGTCCATTGGAATCATTTGGAAACATGGTGACCAAAGTCTACCAGACAACAATGGAAACCCACTGTGTTGACTCCAAGGAAAACATTAGGAGAGACTTTAATTGTTACAGTCATCACTGATGAGGTTGAAAGACTATGGTCCCAAGCATTACGGGCTGCTTTCCCTCTTTGAGTGGGAGTGCTTCCTGCTTTGTTTGATGACTAGACTCAGTTCACTGGTCTGTAGTGTCTTGGACTTTGATATCTCCTGAGTTAACAGGATATTCTAATTATTTTCAGGCAACCATTCCCAAGATGCACGTTCACTAAAATCATGCGATGGGTGAAGGTCATGATTGCAGAGAGCAGGAGCCAGGCAAACCAGAATGCTTTCTGGGAAGCATTTATTAACTAGTTTTACAGGAAGTATAGGGAAGCTAACTGCTTTAGAGTTGAGTAGCCCCTATAGTTCTATAATGCCAACTTTGACTCATTGAGAGGTAACAGTAAAACTTTTAAGAAAAATTTTAATGTTTCCTGAATGATTTAATGAGACTGGGTAGACCTCATTCCTGGGGGTAATTTTATACACACACAACACACACACACACACACACACACACACACACACTTTAGTGGCAGCACTTAGGCATTGTCTAATATGGTGTCTCTTTGCCTTCCACTGGGGTTATAATATTAATGACAATGACTCTGAGGAGATTTCTGGGAAATGGATCCAAAGAAATATCCTTATATTCTCTATATATATCTCTGTCCAGAAATGTCTCCAAGGACTTATATTGAAATTGGATAGAAACCTAAGTGTTACAGAAATAGATGAGAAAGACTAACTTTAGATGGACTCCTAGGAAATGGAGTTTTGTCTGTATTGAGCCAGAGTCTAGCTCCATGGTTTTTACCAGATGGGCATGGGATTTCTCAGTGCAAGGTGCTCTGACTGAAGCATCCAGATGTCAGAAGGTATGACCTTACTGAAAAGAACTTCTTATATCTATGTGTGAAGACACAGTAGTTGGCACATACTATTTGTAGGTTTTCTGTGGCTACCTCTTGCTCCTTTTCCATCCCCTATAACTTAGCTCCTCTGAAGAGAAAGATTGTCAGAATGTAGCACAGGCTATCTCTGTCTAGCACTGAATGACAGTCTTCACATCTCCAGAGGCATGCAGGGACCCTTTGAGGATGGTAAGCATGGCTCTACCAACTCCAACTGATGTCATTTGACTTTCTTTTTTTCCGTGCAAAAATGGTTTGTTATTATAGTAGAGAAATGAAGGGAAAAATAGGAAAAAGGGAGAGAAGAGAGAGGAAGAGAAGCTCACACCTCATAGGAGGAAAAGAGGAATAGAGAGCATCATTTGACTTTCTTATGTCCTTTGTGGTACCTGGGCCTTGGGGAAATGGAACGAGAAAATGCTTATTGTATAGTGTTCCTGACGGAATTATAGCCTCCCCAGATTTTACCACAAAGCTCTATTCTCCTAGCTACTGTACCTGAGATGGGGTATCTAAGAAGGGGAGGTTATTACAATGAATTATATTGCAATATCTGGAGTTCTTCTATGAGGGAGGATTTTAGAAACAGGCAAAAAAAGGCTACGTGGAGACACAGAGGTATATTTATATCTATTTGCTAAGGGAATAAGATACAGGAAAACCACTAAGGACAGTAAGAAAATAAATTCCTCTTATTACAGCCACCCAGTGAATAACAGCTTACTAGACATCCCTAGCAAAGTGATGCATCTAGACAGTCAGTAACAAAGTCCATAGTTTCTGACCCAAGATTCTTAAGACATTGTTGTTGATTTGTTGTTTGTTTATTTGCTTGCCTGTATTTCTAGAATTTATTCATGTTCATGTGTTTGTTTGCAACTAATGCACAGACACAGACTATTCTCAGTTCTGAAGAAAGGAAATCTGGAAAATATAGTCTCTAGCTGGGTTGCCATATATATATATATACATGGAATGGTGGTAGAAGGGCTAATGTAGCATTTGGAGGGGTTATTAAATAAGATGTGTGTCAATTAAAATAAAAATATATAATCAATATTCTAACTGAACATAAATACTCATATGTATAACTCCAGCACTTGGGATGCTGAGGCAGAAATCCCGTGAGTTTGATGTCAGTTTGGCCTACATACTGAATAGGAGCTAGCTGAGGTTACATAGTGAAACATTGTCTTAGAAGAAAAAAAAATGTAAAAATTTTAAAGCAAGTAGACAGCCAATATATGGTCAACATGATACTCTTGATTCATTTTTAAGCCACTCTTAAGTGGGCAATATCATTACTAATTTTTTAAAGTCTAGTGTTATGGGACTTTGGGCCTTTTTTGTGATGGTGGCTATTATTTTTAAATGTGTTATACAGCCAGTCTGGCCTTAATTTTCAACTCTTCTCTTTAGTATCAGGATAACAAGTGCATAGCGTTGGCCCTTCTTGAGTCAGGGTTTTCTCATTGACTATCCACATTGAAGATACCAATTTTTGCTCTTTTTCTTCAATCAATATGAGAACATTAAGTGTTTTGAAGATAAATTTGCCCAAAGAAAATGTGACTGCAAATGAGAAATACTGTACCAAATAGTTGATACAACATGTTGGCAATTATAGTGTGTGGGAGACTGATCACTAGATTCCTAACAGTTTCTCTGAGTAAATGGAGAAATGTATTTTGTATAAGCTGTAGGGGAGAGGTACCTGCCCTCCCCTGCCCTAGGGTTCCCCAAGAAATGCTTTGCAAGAGCAAGGGAAAAGTGAAAGTTTTCTATAATAACTTCACACACACACACACACACACACACACACACACACACACACGCGCGCGCGCGCGCGCTTTTCATTTTGTGTGCTGTTTATTTTTGTGTTCTTTGTTTCTTCCATCTTTATTATTCTCTATATCTTTATTCTGCTACATCTCTATTCTACTACTCATTACAAATTCCCAAGCATGTATATATATATATATATATATATATATATATATATATATATATATATCCATTCATTAATACTTGTTAGTAAAAACTGCAAGGCAAACTTTCAGGGACAAACATTCTGATAATAGTCACATGTGGCAAAGACTTGGTCAGCATACCTGCAGGTTGTAAAAGTCCTGGCTCATCTCTTAAGGGGATAGTTACAAGGGTACCAGGGAAGAAACTGAACCAATGAGAGATCTAAGGAAAAGGCAAAGAATATGTGTACTATTTCATGTGATTAATAATATCTAAGCATGGTTAGTCATCTAATAGCCTTTTTCTATTAATCACCTAAATCTCAGTACATATACATACTTAAGTCTACTGAGCCTAAAATCTTGCATTTAAAACTGGTGTAGAAATAAACAGAAAGTGTTAATTGTTTTTTGAATCAGAGTTGGGAGGTACCAGTGGAGGAAACTTAAGAAAATATAGTTGCTATTTAACTCTTGAAGGACTGAGATATAACAAGGCCAGATACCTGCACTATCACTTCTAGTTGGCTATAAATCTTCTGAAAGGTTTCGATACAACAAGAGCAGGCACTTGCAATTCCACTCTGTGAAAGTTCCACAGGGACACTTTGGCCAATTTTGACTTGTCAATGGCTAAGGATGGAAAATAAAAGTCTGTGTATCTACAGGACGTAGGGAACAACAGACCTAGTTATGAAACATACTTTAATATATTTCTGTTCATCATAATTGTAGTTAAATAAGAAACAATCTTCTTGACTATCCACAATTACATGTGCCCATAACATTGAGATGTAATTATGAGATCACATGTACACATTACATGGAGAGATATCATAGCTATTCTTAAGGAAGGGATGCAGTTCTTAGGGAAGAAAGGAAGTGGCAGATGAGAGAAACACAGACAAGGATCAAGAGTCAGTACCCTCATGGCCTTGCCAGGTGGGGCTTCCCATCAAAGATTCATTCATTTGGTGGGTTGACATATGAACACCAGTTATCATCTTCTGTGTAATTTCATGGCCCTGGGCAGTAACCAATGGGAATTAAGTCAACAGATATAATTACATTTTCTAATCAGATAATCTTTAAATGAGTAGAGTCCTGGTTTATTGGGTTGGGCTGATATAATCAGAGGAGTTTCAGGTGAGATAACAAGGCTTCTTGTTCTTGGTCACAGTACTTCAATGTGAAAATAGATTCTATTATTCTAAGTCATGAAAAGCAGGAGGCAGCTGGAGCTCCTAGAGCTGGGAAGAGCAAGAGAATACTCGTTTCTAGGGCCTCTAAAGATGTTGTCTCTCCTATAGTTTGTTCTCTTCCCCAGTGAGCCCCATTGCATGTTTCTGCAATCCAGAGATGTAAGTTAATATAGTTGTGTTAAAAAAACTCCAAATTTGGATATTTTGTCACAGTAATACTGAGAATAATAAATAGCACATGGGTCAGTTGGAAGACCACCATGATCTTCTCTGTCCTTGTGATATCAGACAGTGAGGTTAGTTACCTTGAAAACAGTAAAACCAAGACCCGTCCAAACATTATGAACAAGATGGAGATCTGTGAGAAGGCTCAGTGGGTAAATGCACATGCCACCAAGACCAGGAATCTGCATTCACTCCCTCCCACGACCACAGTTTCTCTAAAATTGACGTATTGAAACCACAGGATTATACCTTGTAAAACACATGTAACTGTATTTCAAGTCTTTTCTTTGCAATTTACTACTTATGTCTCCAAATTAATTGACTCTACTAAATGTTCTGGCAGTAAAACTGTTTTAAAAACTGACTTGGTTTCTACTCTACCCCCTTACCTCCCCCACACACTTAATAAACAAACAAAATATATAAGTAAGTACCTTTTGGACTTTAACACATAACAAGAAGAGAATAAGAAAAAAAAAAAGGTTTCATAAGTTCTCTCAAAGGGAACAGAGATGTATATAAGTTCTGACTTAAAGGAATGGATATCAGGCTTTTATTGATATTTTGAATGTGTGCAAGTATCCTGCACTTATACTCAGTGAGCTATTGGGAAGTTGACAAAAGTATTCAGTTACAACTGACATCACCACTAAGTGGAAACATTCTAGCCTTAGGATCAAGTTGAAGGAGTATAAATATTGAGAAAGCAGAAAATGAGACAGATGCACACATCAACTCCCAGGAGGAATAGGCCCAGTCAGTCCTGTGTTAAGATATTTTAATCAAAGGCTAAGCATATCTACTGGTAGAGTTGAAAGGAACAGGACTCAAGGGACATGAAGGGAAAAGGAACAAATGCAATAGGAAGACAGATGCCAAGCCTTTCTTCCTTTTATAGTTAGTGGAAGAGTCAAATGCTTTATTAACAGTTATTTTCAAGTTTCAGCATTTACTTAGTCACTGTTATCACAACCCACATGCCAGATGTTTTGTCTCCAGCATACTAACAGAATTTCTCAAATCTGTGACCTCTCAAATTACTGATATTTTAGTTCAGGTCGACTAAGAGTTAATGCTGTAATTCTACTTGGAAAGATAGTATGACACTAGAGAGTTGGTGCTTGGTACTCACAGAGGGCATTTCAAAGGAAGTGGTCCTCTGGCAACAGTTTTCTCTTTCTTTGTAACTTGTGTAGCTACCTTGAACTTCAATCAGTTTCAGTTTGATGTATGAATATTCTAGATTATGGTGTTGATACAAAAGTCACAGCTCTCATCTTAAAGGGAATAAGAAATAGTTCATTATGGATCCATTTTGAGTAATATATAGCCCAGAAACACAAATTTGTTATCCAGATTCTGTGTTCCATTGTGGAAGCAGTTTCATGAAGTTGTTAAAGTTTTATAGAACAAAGAAAAAGTCAAAAGTCAAGCTAAGTTTAAAATGAATTGGTGTTTACATCAGAGATGGAGGTACTTCAAGATGGAGGAGCTTTTCTATAGGCCTAAGATGCTCTATCTGAGCTTTTGGGGTTGGTGGTTTGCTAAGTTAATAGATTCCAATTTTCTTTTTATCTATTAGTCACAGGATGTTAGTTCTGACCCAGAGTTGGGCAAGAAATGACTATTTCTATAGACCTAGGCTAAAATAAGGCAATTAGTCTCTGAACCTGCAACATTCCAATCTCTCCACACTACTGAATTACCAACTAGCCAACCAGTGTGCAGGCACAGCTTCTCTTCAAGACCTCATGTTCACAACAGCCTAACCTGATATTACATGACAAAACTGTTGAGCCCATGCCCACTTTTCTTAATAATAACTTTTCCCTTTCCTCCTTTGTATCTGTTTTTATGCACACTTGTGCACCCCCACACACACCCACACACATCCATTACCAGGCCTTGTCCTGAAACTCTAGGCTTTCTCATTCTTTCCTTGATGCTCATATCTCCCCTCTTTCCTCCATGAATCTGTTTGCTGGCCTCCATTGCTGAAGGTTCCAGCTTTCTTGAGCCCTAACTTACAAAGTCATGTATTTTTCTCTTCCTCCTCTCCATCTCCTTCCTCCATGCAGCTACTTTTAATCCTGAGATTTGCCAGAGGAAAACCAATTCCAGAATTCTGAGCCAAATTTGAAGCAAACTTTAATTAAGTACTGACCAGGATAGACTTTGGTCAGGACCATTCCCTTGAATTCCCAGCTGAGTGTTGACATGATATATGTTGTAGGATCTATTTAAGGACAAACCACATGCTGCCATATTTTCCCAGGAGGCTTGACTGATATCTTTCTTGAACTACAACTCTCAGCATCCCAGGAAGTTACTTGGTCCCTGGGCAGGTGGGGTCTTACAGGTTAACTTCAGCTTTGGATCTTCACTACCAAGATTTACTAGTTGATTGCTCTGTTGGTTTTTCCTTCAAAGTGTAATAAAATGGTATTTGAGCTTCCTTCTAAATTCATTTTAAAAATTCTTTTATCAAAGGGATTAAGAACCCAAAAGAGAACCCTGATTACCCCAATAACAAGGTGATCTGTATGTATCACACTCTGACTTCTCAATGTGATCATCCAAGGATGGTAACAGTGGAAACTCTGTGTGTATATTAGAGACAAGTAGTTGTAGTCAGTGTGGTCATTACAGATAAGGCCTCCAAGAACTAGAAATGCTACTGCTTAGAAAACTACTCTTTCTTCTGTAGCCCACACTCCATCCTTCCATTCCACTAGCAGTGTTTCATCTTTTCTCCAATTTGTTATGTATCCAGTTTGGAAAACAGCTATGGTCTCTGTCACATAGAAGCAGGTTTCTGGATCCAAGGAAGTCTTATCTTGGAGCCACGCCTTAACAACTGTGAGCCAGCATGGGTGAATTAGTTGTGGGAGTTCAGCTTCCATCTTTTTCCACCTCTTCTGGGGTTCTTAGGAGGAGGAAGAGAGAGAGATAAGAAAACATCAGATAGAAAGGGAGACCTAGAAAAACAGAAACACAGGATAGTTTTGGGAGGGCCTGGTTGTAGATGTAACCAGCTTGTTAAATAAGAAACACAGAATTAGTTGCAGAGTTAAAAACCACAAGGTCAGAGCAAGAGCGGAAAACCTTACCCTTCACTGCTTCTGCTGTTCTTCCTCTCCACAAGAGATCTACTTCTGTGTGTCCTGTCTATTTATAGACTTCCTGTTCTCCTTTCTCATTGGTTGTAAACCCAGCCTCCTCGTCACTGCCTGTCTGTACAGACCTCCAGGTCTTAAAAGCGTGTGTCTGCCATGCTGGCTGTGTTCTTGAACACACAAAAATCTACCTAGCTTTGCCTCCCAAGTGCTGGGATTAAGGGCATGCACCACTACCGCCCAGCTTCTGCTGTGGCTTGCTCTGACCTCAAGGCAACTTTATTAACATACAAATAAAATCACATTTCAATACAAATAAAATATCACTATACCTGGTTCAATACCTAACAGCCTCGAATGTTTATTCAAAAGGCTTTTTATAACATGCCAAGGGGATAGGCAAAAGACCTCTGCCTTGCAAGATCAAAAAGCATCATACAGCCAAGTGTAGACCCTTCCAAACACTTGATAAACATGTCTATGGTCAAATCATCCCATTATGCAGCCCTGCTGGGTAAAGCAAACTCAAATTCTTTGACCCTGAGTAAGTTCTCACTAGGAAACCTCTGTGAGCACCCAAATTTAGTAAGTCTACATTGCCTGGTGATTACATTACTTTACAGTGAAGGTAAAGATAGAACTAGAGTCAACAGCTGCTGTGAATTTTCCTCATTATTCTTCTGTGGCAATCAGTAGTTACATTATTACTTTTTAAACAGAGACTCTCATTGTAGTAGCATTTAAAAGCTGATAGCAAAAGAGTCATAAAAAACAATAGAGAAGTGGTTTTGGCCTGATCTGCAATTTACAGGTCTTTTCAGATGTCTTTCCTGACCTGCAGCTTCACAGCAAACAAAAATAGAATCCTCCCAGCTTTTTGTAACAGCATCATGAAGGGGGTTTGACTTTGATAATCTTTCCACAGTGAGGTCTATGAACATTCATTGGTGCTTTCTTAAACCCAACAAAGGGATTGAGACTTTTCAATGACAATTTTCTCAAATTCCCATTTGAGCATCAATATTCAGCTATCTTTCATGCTTCTTGTGTGAGCCTATTATTTCACGTCTGTGTGAAACCCAAATTGCTCTGCAATTGCTTCGCAGTTGTCTGAGCTTGACTAGTTGCCTTCTGTGTAACTATGTGAAATCCAAGTAAACAAGTAATGACTTGCATATTCAAATACTAACATATATAGAAACAGAAGCAGGACTGGTTTTAAATATCTCCATGTGTTCAGAAACATATGTGTACAATTTAGTTCTGTATTAACACCTACAGGTCAGTTACTCTGAGTTTAGCACTCTTCAAAGTTATTTAAACATCCCATTCATTTAAACTATTACAGTGAACTTCAAAGGCTCAGTTTCAAATCTGTAGTTTTAGATATTATACATGATGCTGAATGAAAGATAACAGCAAAAACATCTTGTTGATTATTTGCTACAGAGTATTTACATTAAGATTTGTTCTTTGTGTGCAGTGTAAAAGGCTGACAAATAATGATTTAGAATAACCTACAGAGGATAACAGGAATTCATAGTTTAAGACAGTTCTTTAACTTCTCTTTGAGCAGTAGCTTAGTTAGCCTGAGGTGCCTTGACTAAGAAACAAAGTGGGGTAGCTAATCCAAAGGAACATATTTCTCACTGTTCAGTCTGTCAGAAGAGGTCACGACAAGGGTGTCAGGAGATTTGTTTCCTAAGAGTTCCTTTTTGCTAGTGTATAAACTATGTCATCACATGGAAGATGGAGGGAGGGTGGGTGGAAGTGGGAGAGAGAGAGAGAGAGAGAGAGAGAGAGAGAGAGAGAGAGAGAGAGAGGAAGCAATGAGGGAGGAAGAGGAAAGAGAAAAAGGGAGAGAAGGAGCAGTGTGTGGAAGAAAAGGACACACACATACAGGAGAGGGTTTACAGCGTTATTAATTGGACAATAATTCCATTTGGGAGACTTCATTTTCATGAACTCATACCTCCCATAAATAGAATTAATTCCCAAATAGCCAAACATACAACTACCTATCATCATATAGAAGTGTAGGGCTTCAGTACGTGAAATTGAGCAGAGTATATAAATATTTTATAGCAAGTTGTATTGAATAAATTCTTCTTTGATTTGTTTTAATGTTTAATTATAGACATACTCCCCTGCAATCATTGTAGATATTTATTTAATCTAGTAATTGGTACAATTAGATAGTGTGACTTCCTGAGTTAGAAACGGGGCATCTTCTCAGTAAAAATATTTTGAGTATATCCACAAATATCAGGTTAAGGCCATATAAAGAATGTGAAGAGAGTGACACACACACACACACACACACCCATAATGGGGGAGGCATATCAAAGTTTCCTTTGGGATAGAAAATGGCTTAATCTTAGAAGTGACTATTTAAATGATCCCTTGGTCCTTCCTTCTATCTGATAAATCTCTGCATTCATAAATAATGTTAATGTGAGCAAAAGCCAACAATTTCCCAAACACTTTCAATGGGGGGAAATCTTTTTCTTGCTTGAATTCATTCTTTAGGTAAGTTTCCAAGTGATGTATGCCACAGTTTTAGATTATTTCAGTTATTTAGGATTCCACTTTCTAAATGTCTTGCTCCCTCTCTACGTCCACAAAGGACCACATCCACACCTGAGCTTGTCACATCTCTTCCCCCATCTGAGGACTAGACCTCTGTCACTTATCTTTACTGATCATTCCCTAAATTTTAATGTTACTAACAGTTGACTCTTCCTTTCAGAGCTTTTCATTAATTTCCTCATTAAACTGAAATTGTACAATTCATTCTAAAATATCTAGAAAAACCTTCAAAGCCTTATCCTGCTCTTACATGTGCTTCTGAGGCAAAATCCCTTTTGATTATGCTCTATTTTTCTGTCTACAGGAGGATGGTAGGCCGAATAACAGAGCTTCCCTAATGTCTACATCCCAGTTTATAGAGCCTGAAAATATTTTAGTTTACCTGGTAAAGTAAAAGTAACATTGTAAGTAGAATATAGATTGCTTATAAGTAAACCTTACAGCAGTGATCAGTCAGGTCAAACCAATGTTATTATAGGCTGTTAAATATTAAAAATGTTAAAAATAAAAATGAAAAGCCAGTTGTGGAGAATCCTATATCTCTGGAGGCAAAGACGGATATTCTAGAGTTTAAGGATAGCCTGCACTACATAACCAGTGTACAGCCTTGCCTTGTTCCATGTTTTAGTGGAATTGCTTTGAGTTTCTCTCCATTTATTTGATGTTGGCTACTGGCTTGCTGTAAATTACCTTTATTATGTTTATATATGTTCCTATATTCCTGATCTCTCCAAGACCATTATCATGAAGGGGTGTTGGATTTTGTCAAAGGCTTTTTTCAGTATCTAATGAGATGATGATGTGTTTTTTTTCCTTTCCTTTCTTTTTTTTTTAATAGTGGATTACATTGACAGATTTCCCATATTTTGAACCATCCCTGCATCTCTGGGATGAAGCCTACTTTGATCATGGTGGATGATTTTTTTCAATGTGTTCTTGGAATAGGTTTGCCACTGTCTTATTGAGTACTTTCCCATCAATGTTCATGATGGAGTTTGGTCTGTAATTCTGTTTCTTTGTTGCATCTTTGTGTGGTTTGGTTATCAGGGTAACTGTAGCCTCATAAAAAGAATTTGGCAACATTCCTTCTGTTTCTATTTTGTGTAAAAATTTTAAGAGAATTGGTATTAGCTTTTTTTTGAAATTCTAGTAGAATTCTGCACTGAAACCTTCTTGCCCTAGACCTCTTTTGGTTGGAAGACTTTAATGACTGCTTCTATTTCTTTAAGGGTTATAGATCTATTTAAATAGTTTATATGGTCTTGATTTAATTTTGTTATGTGGTAGCTATCCACAAAATTGTCCATTTCTTTTAGATTTTCCAATTTTGTGGAGTACAGGTTTTTGAAGTATGACCTAATGATTCTCTGGATTTCCTCAGTATCTATTGTTATGTCACCTTTTTCATTTCTGATTTCATTAATTTGGATAGGCTCTCTCTGCCTTTTGGCTAGTTTGGATAAGAGTTTATCTTGTTGACTTTCTCAAAAACCAACTCTTTGTTTTATTGGTTCTTTGTATTGTTCTCTTTGTTTCCATTTTATTCATTTCAGCAACCAGTTTGATTATTTCTTGTCATCTACTACTCCTGGGTAAGTTTGCTTCTTTTTCTTCTGGAGCTTTCAGGTATGCTATTAAGTTGCTAGTGTGAGATTTATCCAAATGCTTTATGTGGGCATTTGGCAGTATGAACTTTCCTCTTAGCACTGCTTTCATAGTGTCAAATAAGTTTGGGTATGTTTTGTCTTCATTTTCATTGAAATCTAAGAAGTCTTTAATTTTTTTTCTTATTTCTTCCTTGACGCAGTGACAATTCTGTTGAGCATTGTTCAGTTTCCATGAGTTTGGAGACTTTCTGTAATTTGTGTTGTTGAATTCTAACTTTAACCCATAGTGATCAAATAAGATATAAGGGTTATTCCAGCATTTTTAAATTTATTTATTTTTTTTATTTCTCTGCTAAGCTTCTGTCTAATAGACCTGTCTATTGCTGTGAATAGGGTGATGAAGTCTCCCACTACTAATGTGTGGGGTTAGATGTGTGATTGAGGCTTTAGTAATATTTCTTTTACAAAAGTGGGTGCCCTTGTATTTGGAGAATAAATGTACAGGATTGAGACTTCACGTATGTGAAACTTTTTTGTCCCACCTGGCCCTACAGCTGTTCAGTCCCAAATAAACACACAGTAGTTCATATTAATTACAAACTGTTTGGGCTATGGCTCAGACTTATCATTAACTAGCTCTTACAAGTTGCTTCAACCCATTTCTATCAATCTATGTTTTGCCATGAGGTTTCAGGGTATTACCTGTGTTCCATTATATCTTGCTCCTGCAGTGAAGCTTGGCATCTCCCCTGACTCTGCCATCTCTTTGTCTTTCTTCTTGGATTCCCTGCCTGGTTCTATTCTGCCTTACCATAGACCACAGCAACTTCTTTATTAACCAATGGTAGCAGCACATATTCACACTGTACAGAAAGACCATCCCACAGCACTTCCCTTTTATGTCTAATTAAAAAGGAAGGTTTTAATTTTAACATAGTAAAATTATATATAACAAAATAGTTATCAATAAAAATTATAGTTATAATACCTAGCCTATTTGTATTTAGCAAAATTAAAGAAAATATTTTATCATCTATCCTATATTTGTAAGTCTAGAGTTTCCTTTCTAATTTAGCTTTTATCATAACTATCTAGTCTTCAATTCCATCAAAGACCCCAGAAGGATATAATACTATCTGAGTAAATTTAGATCCCTAAGACTTAAGGCGAGTGGGTGTGATAAAGAAACACTATAAGCAACTTCCAAAGTTCTAGGAATGGCAGAGACATCTGGCTGCCTGGGCAGTCATCCAAAGTTCTCTTGTAACTTTGGGATAACCATCTTCAGCTTATCAGCCTAGAGTATCTGGGAGACTTTTCATTGAGCAGGGAATTTGAAGGACTTTTCTGCTTGTTGTCAAAGTTTATCAGTCACTTTTCTCAGTATCATGCAGAATGTCTGGCAGTTTCTTCTGTGAAGCAGGAACCTGAAGTACCATCCCTCCCTGTTTTAGCAAAGTTCAGTGGTCATTTTCCCATAGGTCCTGTGTAGTATGAATCTCAAAGAGTTCTTATTAATAAGAACAAACCTGAGGCCAGTTATTGGGGTGATGGCTGGAAGATCAGAGAAGCAGAACAAGCCACGGCTCTCTCACCTTGCTAGTTCCTCAGGTGATCCTGTTTCCTCAGGCTGGAAGCTTCTGAGTCCTCCTCCACATGAATCTCAGCTGAACTGTGTTGCTCCAAATCCTGAATGCTTAACAAACCAAATGCTTAACTAGCTACATGTTTTACTCACTACATACTTTTTTCTCTTTAGTTCCTGGTCCTCACGCCTTATATACCTTTTTCTTTCTGCCCCCCACTCCCTGGGATTAAAGGCAAAGGTCACCATGCTTAGCTGTTTCTAAAGTGGCCTTGAACTCAGAGATCCAGCTAGCTCTGCCTCCCAAGTGCTGGGATTAAAGGTGTGTACCCCCACTGCCCAACTCCTGTTATGGCTTACTCCTCCCATTTTCTAGCCACCATTTCTGGCTCTGTTCTAGTGGCTGTCTGTTCTCTGACCCCAGATATGTTTATTTCGGGGAACACACAATATTTCAGGGAACACAATACCCACCACAGTCCTGCATATCCAGTTTATACAGTATACTATCAAGCAGTCCATGCAAGAGAAGTTTCTTACTCAAATGGGTAGCCTTTCCCATATTGTGAGCAAACTCCATAATGAATTTCTTCAGTGTCCATCATCCTCTTGGGAGTAGATTGGTGATGCCAGGAGCAAATGTGTCTCATTTTCCTGAAAAGTCTAAGTTATTAAAACATATTAAATGCCATATTCTGTAGGTCTTTGAAGTGTTTGAAGATTACCTACCTAATTAAAATATATCTTTGTGTACCTAGAAAACTTCACTAACATGGCTGTAAGTTTGCTGATCATACATGACTAATTATTAATATGTATTTCTTAATTATACATTACAATTTTAAATGAGTTGCATAAGCATAATACCTAAAACAAGAGTAGAAATATAAATATAGTTTAACAAAATTGACCTTAAATTTGTATCAATAAACCAGATCCATGTCAATATAAAGTACTTTGAGATAAACAGTTGTTTTTTAGATCAAACAACAATGAAAAAATTTTTAAAATGGGATGTATTTAATGCTGGCCAGCTCTTCCTGATCATTAGGCCTGCCTTGTGTCACTCCACTAGGGGGAAAAACAAAGTGACTTTCCTTCTCCATGAAGCTATTAATTGCAAATAAATACTCTGTTAAAGTTTTTGTGTCTTCTTTCCCTTCTCCATGCTGGGATTTTATCTGGCTTGAATTTGTGTGAGTCTTGTACATGGTGTCACAACCTCTGTGAATTCATATATGGATCATCAGTTCTGTTGTGTATGAGAAATGTTTTCTTAGAGTTGTTCTGCCTCCTCTGGCTGTGCCAATCTTTTGGCCTTATCTCCTGTACAGATCCCTAAGACTTAAGGCGAGTGGGTGTGATAAAGAGAATTAGGCCGAGTGCACTCAAGTTTCTTAGTCTCTAGACATTGCCACTTGTGTCAGTTGCTATCTACTGCAAAAAGAAAATTTTCAGATGATGTGCAAGGGATGCACTGATAAATGAGTATGCCAATATGTCATTGGGAATCCTCACACTGTTATGCTGGTTTAGCAGATTAACAGTAGTAGGTTTATGGGCCCATGTTCTATCTAGTTTCAGATTCTTGGCCTCCTTAACAGTCCCAAGTATGGGTCCCATACATGGAGCAGGCTTCAAATCCAATAAAAAGTGGTTACTAAATCTCATCATAGTATGCCACTATTGCACAGTGGTATATCTTGCAGGTGTATCACTATTATATATCACAGGGTTCTCACTTGGTTGAAACTGACTTTATGCTTAAAGTCCTGGAGAGAATAAGGATATGAGCAATATAACTCAACACAATAAAGGTAATTTACAGAAAGTTTATAGCCAACCTCATTCTAAATGGAGAGAAATTAAAGAGATTTCCACTAAAATAAAGAACAAGAGAAGGGTGTCTATATATTCTTCACATCTGTTCAGTACAGTGTTCAGAGTCTTAGCTCAAGCAGTAACATAATTGAAAGAATCCAAATGGATAAAGATAGCAAAGGACAAAGCCAAAGTATTCTTATTTGCAGATACTCTATGAGGAAACATTTACAGCTGACAAATACTCTTAGCAAAGTAGCAGGATACAGAATTCACACACAAAAATCAGTAAATTTCCCATAAATAAATGACAAGCAAGCTGAGAAAGAAACCGAGGGAAACTATGCTTTTTACAACAGTCTCCAAATATATTGGAATAACTCTGATTAAACAAATAAACAGTTCATAGAAAACTTTTAAGCGACTTCAAATAGGAATTGAGAAATCATCAGAGGATGGAAAGAGTCTCCCCATGATTACAGATCCTTAGGATTAATACTATGAAAGTGACCATCCAACCCAAAACAATCTAGAGTCAATGTAATCTTGTTGCTGGATGTTTCTCCGGTCCTGCCTGGTCCATGGTTGCAACGAATCTCTCCCACACGTAGCTGCTTACAAATTAATTACTCAGATTTATTACAATTTTATTTATTTATAATATTTTCTTAGTATTATATAGTTTATGATATTAAAATTTATAATATTAAAATATAGATTATAAAATTTATAGTATTTATTACAAATATTAATTACAAACTGTATGGACTATGGCTTCAGTTTCTTTGCTGTGGGATGTCTTTGTATGCTGTGAGTATATGTTGCATGGATTGGTTGATAGATAAAGCTGTATTGGCCTATGGCAAGGCAGCTTAGAGGCAGGCAGGAAATACTAGCAGAGAGGAAGAAGAAAGGAGAGGAGGGAGACATGCCAGCCTGCTGCCCAAGGAATAACATGCCAGAATACCTGTAAGCCATGGAACACATGACAAAACATAGATTAATAGAAATGGGTTAATTTAAGTTATAAGAGCTGGCTAGAAAGAAGCCTGCCATAGGCCATGCAACTTAATTAATATTAAGCCTCTGAATGATTATTTTGTAAGTGGTCATGGGACCCTGGGGCCAGGAGAAATGTGGTCTACTGGCATCTTGTTGTTCCTTCTTCAACAGCAGGTTCTCATTTCTCAGACTCCACTCTTTTTCATCTCCATCTTGAGTTTGAATGTACCGCCTAAACTCATTCTTCCTTGCCATTGACCAAACAGCTTTATTTATCATCCATTGAGAGCAAACCATATTCACAGTGCACAGAAAGACACCCAACAGCAAATTTTCATAAAAATTGCATTGCAATTCTTTACAGAAATTAAAAACAATTACCTTAAACAAAATATGGAAACACACATACACATCAAAAGAAAACAAAATTATGATAGCTAAAACCACCCTGAATAATTAAAGAACTACTAGAAATGTCATCATCCTAGATCCTAAGTTGTAATATACAGTTATAGTAATGAAAATAACATGTTATTGTGATATAAAAGAATAGTTTTTCAGTGGAATGAATGGAGGTGAAGACTCAGACATAACTCCACACATTACAGACAACTGATCTGTGACAAAAAAAAGCAAAAATACACATTAGACAAAAGATCAAATAATTTTCAACAGTGGTAGCAACACTGGACACCTACACATAGAAGAATGAAAATAGGTATCTCTTTTCCTGAACAAAACCTACTTCCAAATGGAGCAAGGAATTTCCAAAAGATAAAGTAGGGAGTGCACTGGAACTCAGTGGCATGGGAAAGGGCTTACTGGAAAGTACCCTGACAGCACAGGAATCAAGATAGACATTGTTGTTGTTTGTTTTTGCTCTTTTTGGGGGCCTGCCACCCAGTTCCCAAATAAATCACACACAGAGGCTTATTCTTAATTATGAATGCCTGGCCTTAACTTGGTTTGTTTCTTGCCAGATTTTCTTAACTTTAAATTATCCCATCTACCTTTTGCCTCTGGGCTTTTCCTGTTCTCTGACTTCTATAAATCTTGCTCTTATGCTACTTTGTCTTGCTGTGCAGTTGGGTGGCTGGCCCCTGAGTCCTCCTCCTTCTCTGGCTCTTCCTTTCTTCTTTCCTCTTCCCAGATTTGTCCTATATAGTATCTCTGCCTGCCAGCCTTGCCTATTTGTCTCTCCTGACTTGCTATTGGCCATTCAGTTCTTTATTAGACCATCAGGTGTTTTAGACTGGCACAGTAACATAGCTTCACAGTGTTAAACAAATGCAACATGAACAAAAGTAACACACCTTAAAATAATTTTCTATAATAAGAAGTTAATAATGGGATTTCACGAAGCTAGAAAGCTTTTTTTTTTTGGTTTTTTTAAACAGGGTTTCTCTGTAGCCTTGGAGCCTGTCCTGGACTTGTCCTGGAGACAAGGCTGGCCTTGAACTCACAGAGCTCTACCTGCCCCTGCCTTCCAAGTGCTGGGATTACAGGCATGAGCCACCACTGCCTGGGAAGAAAGCTTTTATATTGCAAAATACACCATCATTCGTGCAAATTGATAGCCTACAGAATGGGAAAACAAAATTTTACTATTTATACATCTAACCCATGGTCAGTAGTTGGAATATGTGAGGAACCCCTAAAACTGAACAGCGTGAAAACAAATATCACAATTAAAATGGGGTTTAAGACTAAACAGAAAATTCTGAGATGATTAAATAAAAATGACTGAGAAACAATTAAGAACTTTAAACATGCTTAACCATTATGGAAATTATAACTGATATTTCAACTTAGCAAAGTAAAAATGACCAAGACTAATAAGTAAATGGCAGCACATGCTGGTGAAGATGCAGGGGAAGGGGGACACTTATTCATTGCTGGCGGGACTGCAAACTAGTACAGTCCCCATGGGAATCAGTGAAGAGGTTCATCAAAGAACTCGTAATAAATAGGCCTACCACAAGATCCAGCTATACTACTCTTGGGCATACACCCAAATGACTCCACATCACATTATAGAGATACTTATATTCATTGCTGTCCTGTTCATAACAACAAGAAACTGGAACTAGCCTAAGGGTTAATGAGTTTAAAAATGGAAACTGAAAATGTACATTTATAGATGGAATATTATTCAGCTGTTAAGGAAAATGAAATGATGAGTTTTTTTTTTTTTTCAGGCAAATGTATAGAGCTAGAAACAATAATCCTGAGTGCAGTGATCTAGACACACACACAAAATTGGTTGTTTTCTCTTACATGTGGATGTTAGCTTTTAAAGTTGAGACATTTGTGTTTAATTTAGAATATCCGCAAAAGTTAGGTGTCTAGTAAGGGACTGGGGGAGGAAGTGATCCTCCAAGGAATAGGAAATAGAATGAAATGTTATAAAAGGAAAAAGGGGAATGAAAAGAAAGGGTAGAGAGGGGACTTTGGGGAAAGCTGAGCAATTCTGAAACACTTTTGAAAATCTATATGGAAACCTGCTATTGTAGAAGCTTTCTAAAAGATGAATACATACAAAAGGAATTTAAATGGAGTTACTATATAATGGGGTAGGGGGAGATAGTGCTCACAAGTATACAGCATATGCTACAAAATAAAACTCCCAGTATCAGAAATGGGTTACGTGGTTTACACCACTGGCCAAAGGTATCCTATAGACTCCCTGAAATAACACAAGTTCTTGCCAAGGCTGTTGGTTATCCTCTACAACCTGCTTCTAAGGTACCACATGTCACTGAGCATGGAGAAATATTCAGCTAGAAACTTCACACCTGCTGACTAGCAATCATCGTATTGGAAACTACCATACTTGCTATTGGAGGAGAAAATTAGCCATCAATACAGAATCAATGTCTTTCCATTTTAATCCAACTACAAGTTGGTCTTCCTGATCTACCAAGGCCTGTTACCATAGGGAATACCGTATTCACTAATCTTCTTTTAGTTCTTACATATACTGTTGGTGGAAGTTCTTCTGTCCCTGCAGCTACTTCCAAATCACTACACAGAGGCTTATATTAATTATAAATAGTTGGCCAATAGCTCAGGCTTGTTACTAGCTAACTCTTGGGTTTTAAATCAACCCACATTTCTTACTTATGCTTTGCCACCTGGCTCGGTACCTTTGTTCAGTGTGGCTCATTCATCCTTCTTCTCCCTGTGTCTGCTGGCAACTCCCCTGACTCTACCCTCCTTCCAGCATTCTCAGTTTGACCATCCTGCCTTTTGCCTGGCTACCAGCAAATCAGCATTTTGTTAAAGCAATTTGAGGGACAGATCTTTATAGTGTGTAAAGGGAGTATTCCATAGCATATACTAGCATGCTTCCACTAGGTGTCCTTAGTCTTTTTTTGGATTCTTCTGGTAGATATCCCATTGGTGGCTTGCTTACATTTGTTTGAATTAATGTCCCCTTATTAGTGAAGTCCTTTTTATTTTTTTAAATCTAAAGTAGCAAAGACTTCTTCCCCAACCCAAACACATCTATCCTGTATTCAAGATTTTATTTCTTCAACTTGCTTATTAGCTACTTAATCTGCAACTATAGCAGGACTTTCCTGATAATTGCTGTTCCTCAGAAGAATATTTAGTACTTACACCCTGAAGTAATTTTGAATGAACAAATGGGAAACAGTATCTTCCTATTTATTGCAATAAACATTTATCATGTGCCACCATTGCTTTGACCCATATATACACTTATATTTTTGCCAGTTTTCTATCCCTCTGACTATCACTAAAGTGTTAGGAGAAGTTCTATCCTGGATCATAGTTTTAGAGATTTAATTCCAAGATGGGCTGCTCCATTGCTTTTGGTCTAAGGGGAGGTAGACCATCATGGCTATGAGTGCATATGACAATGGGCTGCTCATGCTAAAGTAGGCAGGAAACATGGGTTAAAGGAAGACTCTGGATCCAAGACAGACCCTTCAAAGTTGTGCTCCCTTGTAACCAATTTTCTCCAACTTCCACAGTTCTACCATTTTCTAATAGTCTTCAAATTTTTAATATTTCAATTTAAATCCACAGATGAATTCAGAATTTTCATGACCTACCTGTGACATGATACACCTGCACAATACAGCCAGAGATATGCTTCAACAATATCTTCAATATCTATTTTAGCAAGTAGTCAGGCAAAATTTAGCATAAAAAATCTGACTTAGCAGAAAGCAAACATTTAACTGGAGTTAAGATGTGATATGAAGCAGAGAAAAGGCATGCTCAAACCTGTTTTGGCAAAAAGTATTCGTTCTAAATTAAGAACTTCATAGAGAAGAGACATGTAACCACCTTTATGTGTGCTTTCTGTTGTGGAACACGTGGAAAATAAATGTGCATAATTAAATTCAAATTCTTATTGATGTATTTCCAAGCTGAATAAAAGTAACTGGTTAGACTCTATTTATATCCCCAGCTTACAGACCATGCACCTGTTTATCTGTCCACCTACCAATCCATCCATCTGAAACAAAAGTATTATGGAGCATCTGCTTTAAAAAAAGGCATGGGACCACAGTATAGAAAAGCAAAGTAAGAAAGTGGGATTTGGATTTTTAGCATGTTCCTCATTTCTAAAGATCACTTCCTATTTAGTAGTATTCTTATAATCTAAATAAGGTCTCTACCTCAATTTCCAATATCCATAATTCATAAACTCTTCCATTCCATTATTAATGAGAGAAGAAAATAGAACATTTTTTTAAAATTCTAATTTTTTACCAGAATAATCTTCACAAGATATGGTATTTACTTACATATGGCTTGAATAAACTGTTGTATTTAGCCATGTTGCCTCATCTTACTCTATGCAGCCCACCTTGTCAGGGATAGTGCTGGAGATTTGGGGAATATGGATTGTTTTCATCTCTGAATAGGGCAGACATTCTATTTTTATTCTGGGACCAATATAAACAACACATATTTCATACTTAGAGTTAATACTTGGTTGAGCTGAATTCAAACTAGTGGCCTAGAAGTGAAGGGATTCATTTTTCTTTATACAAGACTTCTAAAATATCAATTCCTTGATATGGTCAGAAAATAATCTGACCTAAACCTATTTTGTACTCTCCTTGGTTTTGAGTATAACACACACACACACACACACACACACACACACACACAGAAAGTGAGAGACAGAGAGAGACAGAGAAAGAGAGACAGAGAGGTAGTGACAGAGAGATAGAAAGACAGAGACGGAGAGACAGAGACTCATATACAAATCACATTTGAGTTCTACAATTCCAAATATAATTCAGAAATACCATCCATGAGTATATATTTGAAGAAATATGTTGGTATATGTAGTTAGAGTTTTCCTGCCTGGCCCACACTCAGGACAAATCTCTCTCACCTGCCAGGCCCATAGATGCTCAGAACCAACCAAGTAAACACACAGAAACTTACATTGTTTACAAACTGTATGGCTGTGGCAGGCTTATTGTTATCTACTTCTATCTTAAATTAACCCATTTCTATTAATCTATACTTTGCCACATGGCTCGTGGCTTACCTTACATCTTGTTATGGCAGCAGCTGGCCATTATCTCTCTGCCTTCGCCTTCCACTTTCCAGAATTCTCCTCTCTCCTTATCCCTGTCTATACTTCCTGCCTGGCTACTGGCCAATCAGCATTTTATTTATACAGATCAATATCCACAGTACTTCCCCTTTTCTTTTTTTTTTAAAGGAAGGTTTTAAGTATTACATAGTAAAATTACAGATAACAAAATAATTATTAAGCACGAATTACAGTTACAATATTCAGGAAGATATCCTATGTATCTTATATTTGTGAGTCTCAGGTTTTTATATCTAACTTATCTTTTCTCATAACTGAGGAAATTGTAACTATCTAGTCTTCAACCACATCAAAGACCTCAGAAGGATATAATAATACCTGAGAACCGGGAGAAGGATGCAAGCAACTTTCAAGAGTCTTGCAGGGTAGACAGAGACAGCTGGCAGCCTAGACAGTCAATGTTCGTTTTTAAAGTTAGGGCATTTGTCTTTAGCTCAGAGGGCTAGAGTCTCTTGGTCACTTCTCTCAGTGTCCTGTAGAATGTCTGGCAGTTTCCTCTGTGAAGCAGGAACCTGGAGGACCATTTTGTTAAGCAAAGTTTAGTGGTCACCTTTCAATGGGTCCTGTATGTCCAGTTGATCAAGCAGTCCAGGCAAGAACAGTTTCTTGCCCAAATGTCTATTTTTGCCAATGTGAAGATAAGATATGAAGTGTCTTTAATGCCCATCCTCCTCTCTGAAGTAAATTGGTGTTGCCAGGAGCAGACATGTCTCACTGTCCAGAAAATCTAAATTTTAAAAATATTTTAAATGGCATATTCTGTAGACCTTTGAAGTATTTGAAGATTACCTATCTATTTGAAATAACTCTATGTACACCTAGAAGACTTAACTAACATGGCTACAAGTACGATCAAATATGACTGATTATTAATCTATTTTTAATTATCCATTACAATTTAAAATGAGCTATATAAACATAATACATTAAACAAGAGTAGAAATATACACACAGTATAACAAAATTAACTTTAAGTTTGTATCGATAGACTAACGTCTATACCAATGTAAAAAATTTTAAATAAGTTGTTGCTCTTTAGAAGTAAGTTCCTTAATCTACCCTTTCATCCTATTATATCTATATCATATCCCCTTTTCTTCTTTAGGAAGAGATCGCATTTATAATCAACCTGCTTTAAATAAAAATATTGGGTTTTTTTCTGTCCCACACCAGAAGGCTCTTCTGATTTGGGACACAAGAATCTCTTAACCTTTTCTTTTAGCAATATGTCTGGGTTTAGAGAAGGAGTGAGCCAATTCCATCTCCAAAGCCAGCTTGATAATTTTGGGAAATTGGGAGTAGTTTTTCTTACTACTTCCTGCTGGAGGAGGGGCTCTGTATCTTATTGGTACATAAAGAAAATTTTAGGATTATGGAGTAGTCCATGAGGGTAAACCTCTGAGCCAGTTGTCTTGAAACCATTCTGGATGTTGGATCATCTGGGCCATGGTGTCATTGGAGACCTTTCAGGTGGTCTTGGCTGATCAAACCTGATGTCTCTTAATCTGGAACAAATCCACAGCCTCTGGCTTTCTGTGGAAACAAAAGCAGAGACTCTTTTCCAAAGCAACATATCCTTATATCCAAATTTTGAAGTCAAGGTGTCTTTAAAATTCACATATTTGTTTAACTCAACATCTTTTACAATCAAATCTTTTTCTGCAGTTAAAAATCTCAAAGACAACATAAACCAGATTCTCTGTGTAATAACCATCTTTGTAAGACCGAAATGCTGCTGTGGCTGCTGGCTCCACCCACCTCAGCTTCTCAACATGGAGGTGGTACAGTTTATCTCCAGCTCTGGGTCTGGAGCCGTGTGTACCATCAACTATCAGAAGCAGTTCTATCAAAGCAGTGCAAAGCCCAGACACTTTTTTTTTTTTAAACTAGCAAAGGCTAAATCTACCATGCAGCAGAGTAAAGTGCCACTTGTAGACTCCTCATTCCTGCCCCACTGCATGTCAGATGCACATGCCAGGAACCTGCAAAAGTATCTCAAACAGGCAGGCTGCTGCTAACTTGAGAGAGACAACTAGGAAGCTGTTTTTAGCTCCGTTTAGAATCTTTTTTCTTTAGCATGTCTGTTAATTTACATGTTCAGTTCATGTTTAGGCAGTCATGTTAGTGAAATTTTATGAATATAACTTATGATATTACTAGAATACACAATATCACACCAAAATTCCCAATCCTTTGACTATTTAAATATTTCTGTCCCCTTTCCTTCAGTGATCACTGAATCTTAGCTGTAAGTATTGTATTGTAGATGTATCCATTGATATTAAGCTTAACAATTCTGTGTTTTCATTGGGTGTGGTTGTCTGTGACAGGCCCTGTTTGTTATAAAGAGGAGTTCCCTTATTGTAGTATTGTTCATAATAGTTGGGATATAGAATCGGCCTAGATGATTACCAACCCACTATTGGTTTGAAAAAAGGGGGTGTCATTTCATTTCACACACTAATTTACAATCCCACTAAGATAATTTTAGGGTTTTTTTTTTCAGCCTACTTGCCAACTTTATTATTTATTTTCTTGTTGATAGCAATTCTGATTCGGATAAGATGGAATATCCAGTGCAATTTAAATTTTCAGTTCCCTGATGGCTAAAGGTAATTTTTTTCATCTATTTATTTGTCATTTGTATTTTTCTTTTGACAACTTTCCAATTCAATGGCTCATCTATTAATTGGATTATTTGAGTTTTTCTTATTTTTCTCTTATATAATAAACACATCCTGACCACAGCCTGACCTCCTTCCCCTCCTTCCAGTACCTGAAATCCTCTCACCCCAGATGCACTCCTCCTCCATTTCCTGTTAGAAAAGAGCAGGTCTCCCAGGGGTATCAAACAAATACAGCATAAGAAGATGTAATAGGCATAAACCCTCATATCAAGGCTGCACGAGGCAACCCATAGGAGGAAAACAGTCCCAGGAGCAGGCAAAAGAATCAAAGGCACCATCTCCCTCTCCCACTGTTTAGAATTCCTCAAAATCCCCGAGCTAAACAACTAAAGCATGTATGCAGAGGACCTAGAGCAGACCCATGCCAAATCCAGGGTTGCTGCTTACTCTCTGTGAGCCCCTATGAGTCCTGCTTAATCAATTCTGTGAGCCCTATTCTCCTGGTATTCTTGATCCCTCTGGCTCCTAGAATCCTTTGCCCTGCTCTTCTGTCAGGTTCCCTAAGCTCTGTCTATTTTTTCAATGTTTACTATTTGAATTACCTGTATATCATCTTAAATATTAATTTACTATAAGATACAGAAACTTTTTTTCTCATATTATACCCTTTCTATACATTATGTAGAGTGTTTACTTGCTGGGTAGATGTACTTTAATTCCATACCTTTCCACTTGGAAATATTTAAAGGTTCTTAGTATTATAGTATATTTAATTAATCTAACTATCCATTAATGGATGAGTTGGTGTTGAAATGCTTTGTATCTGATCAATGGAATACTATTTTGCCAAAAAGGGGAGATCCAAACATTCACAGAGCCTCAGTTAAGCTGGTTGGACATTTTGGTACTTAAATAATGCAGAAAGACAAATACTGTCTGATCTTTCTTAAATGAAATATCACAATGTTGATCTCATAGAGTTGAGTTCCTCTTCCCAGAGGCTAGAATCTTGAAGATGTTTTGGAAAGTTATTGGTCACATGCCACATTACTGTAGTTAAATAGAAGCAGTAAGTTCACAAGGGCTGTTGTAGATTAAGCTGACTACACTTGATGAATATACTATGTTCTTGAAAAATCCTGAGAGTACAGGTTGATGCTTATTACAAGGAACTCATTTTATAAGGCCAATACTACCCTTATATTAAAACTAGAAAAGGACATACCAAAAAAGAAAGCTATACAAATTTTCCTGATGAACATAGACAAAATTTCATAACATAGTTGCAAATTACATTTAGAAACATATTAAGATATAAACCTGGCTTTATAGCAGATATCCAAATTTATTTAACAAGGTTAGCTTAAATCATAAATACAATGTAGCATATAAATATACTTGATGGAAACAGCATGATAATCTTAGGAGACACAGGGAATGCATTTGTCGTTATTTCATGAAAAAAATCTTTGAAGACTACCAGAGTAAAAGGAATGTATCTCTGTATAATCAAAACTCTCTCTCTCCTCTCTCCTCTCTCTCTCTCTATCTATCTATCTATCTATCTATCTATCTATCTATCTATATATATATATATATGATATTGTACTAAATGTAGAAAAACTGAAAACATTTCCTATAAATTCAGTAATAAATCAAGCGTGCTAACAATCATCAATGTTGCCTGATATAGTGCATACATTATAAATTGAAATATAATAATTTTTATAGGAAGCTCAAGTAATACTGCTTTATGTGAAAGTGTTGTCAGATGGTTTGGTGGGAAGAGACCTCTGGCACAGGGTCTGGTGGCCTGAGTCATGACTCACATAGTGGAAGGAGACAACAAACGCCTGCAACTTTTTCTGACCTCCATGTCGAGGCTCTTCTACACATGAACACAAACATGCATGCATACACACACATCATCACATACATAGGCATGCACATGTGTTACATGTGCCCATACACACATATAGTCAAACTAAATAAATGTAATTTAAAATAAAACAAGGAACAGGAAGCTCGTTATGAAATCCGATACAACGTCTGACATTTTTGATATTTTTTGGACACAGTAATTCTCTATTTCTGCAATGACATTGTTGCATGGGCTTCATTCTAAGAAGTTTGTTTGGACACCAGCGTTGCTAATAATTTAATTAAAGAATACTGTGCAGAAGCCTTTCATGTACAGTAACCAAGTTTTTGATGCCTAGGCGACAAATGTGGGTAGCCATTGTGTTATGTAGTGGGTATCTTAGACTATTTTCATCATTCAGAAAATCTTCTAATAGTTCTGAATTTACTGATCTGCCTCTGTGACTGTGTTGTTCAGTCATTTATACCCTTCTTATTATTATGACACCCATCAACATTGAATTTTATTTTGAAAACAAAAGAGAGATTTTTTTCCCAGTTCTTGCCACAATTATTCTAAGGAAAGCTCACTGGGATCAGCTGAGATCTGCTGTCATCTTTAGACATGAACTGCCCCAAAGATGAGAGTAGAGGAAAAGCTGTATTTAATTATCAGTCAGATTTTCACTTTCTGTGGTTTATCACTCCTTGAAGAATAAAAAAAAAAAAAAAAACAAAACCCAAAAAACCTTTTATTTTCTTATTTGCTACTAAGAAAGGTCATTTTCTTTGAAAAATGTTTATGCATTTTTTTCTGTTCCCCTGTTAATAAGTATCATATTTTCCAAATAAGAAGGAGCAAATTTAGATCATTTTTATTGAGAAATATATAAATGTGTAGATAATAAAACCTTAACAGTGAGAAGCATAGACATTTGGGAATCTTAATGCGATTTTTCAGTTATAGACTTTTTTATCTCCTTGCTCTCAAATTGCATTTGATGTCAAATGATGCTTTTATTACAGCTTTAGCCCATTCTCTAGGAGAAAATATACCAACATGTATTAGAAAGTCTGAGGAGATGTTTGGATTCGCCTTTCTTTCTTCACTGTTCTTACAGGTTAAGGAATGTTATAACAGCTTTGATTTAACACTGTCTATAATGCAAACCATGGTTATTTATATGCAGATTTCATTACAGCTTTTGGTGAGAAGGTTCATTCAATATTTAAGTTATTGAAAGATACAGATTCAGCTGGTTTATATACTAAATAAATATATCATTGATTACTGACATAGTTCAACATTTTGGATTTACATGATAATTTATAAACTAAAGCCTTACTATATATTTGACTACAGATGCTTGAATTTTCCTTTCACAAAAGAGCAAACGCTTAAGAGAGGTATGTGACTGACTCCTTTATGTTGACAAAGCCTGTCAACTGTAGGTAGAGCTTGCCCAGAAATACTTTTCTTTGAATGTTCACATTAAAGGACTCTCCAGACAGCATCATTGCTTATCTTTATCATGTGGGTCAGAAGTGCCAGAGTATCCATTGCCAGTTGTTGGTGTAAGCTATCTCCTAATCAAGTGATAAATTTTAGCCAATTATCAAATTTTAGCTGTGGCATGGTAATTAATCAAGTATCATGGCACAGAATATAGACAGCACTATGTACTGGCTAGTTTTATGGCAACTTGAGATGAACTAGAATCATTTGTAAAGAGGGAGACTCAACTGAGAAAATTCCTGCACCCCACTGGCTGGAGCAAGCCTGTGGTGCACTTTCTTGATTAATGATTGATATCAGAGGGCCTAGTTCACCATGGGCGGTGCCACCCCTGAGTTAGTGGCCCTGGGAGCTATAAAAAAGCAGGTGTAGTTATGGACGAGGAGCAATCCAGCAAGCAGCATTCCTCCATGGCCTCTAAGTCAGTTCTTGCTTGCAGGCTCCAGCCTACGTGCTGGCCTGAGAACTGAAACAAATGAATTCTTACTTCCCCTGGTTATTTTGGTTACAGTATTTTGTCACAGCAAGAGAAACACTAAGACAGAGCCAGTTGTTCCTCCATCTCTTTGTTCTTAGTAAGAGGCTGGGATTCTCAGGTCAGCTGCAATATTTTGATAGGAAATAGTAAAAGTGGGTCTGGGGAGATAGATTAGTCATGAAAGTGCTTGTCACACAACATTAAGGACTTGAGTTTGGATCCCTAACACCCTTGAAAAACATCAGGCATAGGGGGTAAGAGCCTACAACCCTAGTGCTACAGAGGCAGAGAATGGAACTCATTAGCCAGCATGTCTGAGTCTGTGAGCTCCAGATTTAATAAAACACCTGACTCAAAAACATAGCTGAGCAAATGCCCTTGTGGTATGATTGAGCATTCCTTCGGTATATGCCCAAGAGTGCTACAGCTGGGTCTTGTGGAAGATGGATTCCCAATTTTCTAAGGAAGCAATATATTGATTTCCAAAATGGCTGTGCAAGCTTTCATTCCCACCAACAGTGGAGGAGAGTTCCCCTTGCTCCACATAATCTCCAGCATAAGCTGTCTTCTGTGTCTTTTATCTTAGCCATTCTGACAGGTGTAAGGTGGTATCTCAGAGTTGTTTTGATTTGCATTTCCCAGATAATTAGGGATGTTGAGCAATTCCTTAAATGCCTTTCAGCCATTTGAACTTCCTCTGTGGAGAATTCTCTGTTTAGTTCTATAGCCCATTTCTTAATTGGACTGTTGGGCATTTTGATGTCTAATTTCTTGAGTTCTTTATATATTCTGGATATCAGCTCTCTGTCAGATGTGGGGTTGGTGAAGACCTTTTCCCATTCTGTAGGCTGTTGCTTTGTCTTTTTGACCATGTCCTTTGCTCTACAAAAGTTTCTCAGTTTCAACAGGTCCCATTGATTGATTGTTTCTCTCAGTGTCTGTGCTACTGGTATTATATTTAGAAAGTGATCTCCGGTGCCAATGCATTCAAGAGTACTTCCTACTTTCTCTACTATTAGTTTCAGAGTAACTGGATTTATGTTGAGGTTTGACCCACTTGGACTTAAGTTTTGTGTTCAGTGACAGATAAGGATCTATTTTCAGCCTTCTATACATTGACATCCAGTTATGCCAGCACCATTTGTTGAAGATGCTTTCTTTTTTCCATTGTACATTTTTGGATTCTTTGTCAAAATTATATGTTCACAGGTGTCCAGGTTAATGTCAGGGTCTTCAATTCGATTCCATTGGTACACATGTCAGTTTTTATGCCAGTACCAAGCTGTTTTTATTATGGCAGCTCTATAGTAGAACTTGAGGTCAGGAATTGTGATGCCTCCAGAGATTGTATTATTGTATGGGATTCTTTTGGCTATCCTGGGTTTTTTGTTTTTCCATATGAAGGTGAGTATTATTCTTTCCAGGTCTGTGAAGAATTGTGTTGGTAATTTGATGGGGATTTCATTGAATCTGTAGATTGTTTTTGGTAAGATTGCCATTTTTACTATGTTAATCCTGCCTATCCATGAGCATGGGAGATCTTTCCATTTTCTGACATCTTCTTCAATTTCTTTTTTTCAGGGACTTAAAGTTCTTGTCATATAGGTCCTTCACATGCTTAGTTAGAGTAACCCCAAGGTATTTTATATCATCTGTGGCTATTGTAAAGGGTGATGTATCTCTATATTCATATCAGCATTGTTTGTAATAGCCAGAACCTGGAAACAACCTAGATGCCCTTCAACTAAGGAATGGATAAAGGAATTATGGTACATATACACAATGGAGTACTACTCAGCAGAGAAAAACAATGACTTCATGAGGTTTGCAGGCAAATGGATGGATCTAGAAAAAAATCATCCTGAGTGAGGTAACCCAGACTCAGAAGGACAAACATGGTATGTACTCACTCATAGGAGGATACTAGATGTAAAACAAAGGTGACTAGACTGCTACATAACTCCAGGGAGGCTACCTAGAAAATGGGACCCTAGGAAAGACACAGGGTTCACCCAATGACAGAGAAATGGATGAGATCTACATGAACAACCTAGATGACAGTGGGAGTAATGAAGGACAAGGTTTGAGGGAAAGAAAGCTTAGGGGAGCAGGAGATCCCAGCTGGATCAAGAACAGAAACGGAGAACAAGGAATAACAGACTATGATAAATGAAGACCACATGAGAACAGGAAGAAGCAAAGTGCTAGTGAGGTCCCCAGAAATCCACAATGATACATCCTCTGTAGACTGCTGGCAATGGTCTAGAGAAAGCCTGATCTGACCTAGTTTGGTGATCAGATGGCCAAACACCCTAACGGTCGTGCTGGAACTCTCATCCAATAACTGATGGAAGTGGATATAGAGATCCTTGGCCAGGCCACAGGTGGAGCTCCAGGAGTCCAATTGTCGAGAAAGAGGAGGGATTGTTAGAGTGTGAATTGTTGAGACCAAAATTGGAAAAGCACAGGGACAAATACCCAAACGAATGGAAGCACATGAATTATGAACCAAAGGCTGTGGAGCCCCCAGCTGGATCAGGCCCTCTGGATAAGGGAGACAGTTGAGTATCTTCAACTGTTTGGGAGGCACCCAGGCAGTGGGACCCAGACCAGTCCTTAGTGCATGAGCTGGGTATTTGGAACCTTGGGCTTGCTTACACAGGGACACTTTGCTCAGCCTGGAAGGAGGGTACTGGACCTGCCTGTACTGAATCCTTCAGGTTGAATTGAATCCCCAGGGGAGTTTTGGCCCTGGAGGAGATGGGAATGGAGGGGAGGGGCTGGGGGGAAGGTGGGGGTGGGTGCGGGAGGGAGGAGGAAAAGGAACCCATAGCTGATGTGTAAAATTAAAACACAAATATAATAAATAATAAAAAGAAAAAAACTCTCCTGACTCAAAAACATAAAATAAAATAAAAATAAATTAGAGAGCCACTTAGGAAGACACGCACTGTCAACCTCAGGCCTCCACATGTATGTCCATTTGCACTCTGGCACCCTCTCCCTTTGTGACCCTCTTGTCAGTTCTTTATAACCTACAATCTTGAATTTGATAGCTTATTTATTTAGTCTCATGACACCTTGTATTTTTTTTTTTTTACAACAATGGACTCTTCCAGAACAGATGAGATATAGTCTACTAGTATATCACCCAGAGCTTCATCTGTGTTGCCCTGTCATGGTAACCACATGGTTGTCAAGGCTAACTTCTTCCAATTCCACTGCCTTGTTAGTATCTGTGATATAATTCATCTTCTTCACATTCATGTCAATCAGTTCCCAGGCTCTCTTACAGTTATAACTATGGGTATGATTATTTGTGTTTGGAAGTCAGAAAGTCTTACAAATCGGAGTTGTTTGTACTGGGAAAATTCTTTAATATTATAATTCTTTCATTCTCAAAAATGTAATTATACATTTGTCAAAATGAACTATACTGAAAGAAAGAGTATAGGTTCCTATTTAAATTTCATCATCATGTAATGTCTAATCTAAAGTGATAACGTTTGAGTAATTAGAATTGACCATAAACATACATACACACACACACACACACACACACACAATTACTTCACTTTGTTTCTGTGATGCAAGTTTGTAAGAATTGTAATTGTGTATAGTAATAATCATGCTGGAATTATGTTAACCTGTTGATATTGATGAACCATGGTTTGGTGAAGCTAAGGTAATCTTTAGGTTTGATGCAGTTGCATCAGGAATTTCCTGATTTTTTTGATGCAGTTACATCAGGAGTTTATTGATTTAATAAAGGGCTTGGTGCATCTGAGGCTACTATAGACATCTTAGACCCATTCAAAAAGGATATTCCATCTTGGTCATTCTCTTGCCCTTTACTAGGGGATGTGGCAGCCACAGGGATTGCTGTGGTTGTTCTGGCTACTTGCAAACTCTTCGTGGGGACCTGATTCATAGCTACATAGAGATAAGCTATGTACTTTTTCCTGCCAGAGGTTCATAGTCAGAGATGGATAAGTCCTTCTTGCTAACTGCCAACCTGAGACAGAATACACTTGACAGGAAGTGCATCTCCATGATGGGAAAGGCTGATTATTGAATAAGGATTACCTAAGGCAGGCACAGTCTATCTGAGGGGTCTGAGGGCCCTTTAAAAATTTAAGAAGGTGGAGCTGTGGAAACCCACAGATGTTTCCTAGTAAGAACTTACTCGGGGTCCAAGAATCTGAACTTGATTTACCCAACAGGACTGCATAAGTGGATGATTTGACCAAGGATGTGGTTACCAGGTGTTTAGAAGGGTCTACACTTGGCTGTGTGGTGTGCTTGATGTAACAAGGGGGAGATCTTTTGCCCCAACCTCTTGGCATTATTATAAAAAGCCCTTTTGAATAAGCATGAAAGGTTGTTGTGTACTGACCCTGGTCCACCTTAAGCTATTCTGTGTTTCTTTCTACTCTTCGCTATCTTTCTATGTAATATTTTCTTATACCTCTCTCCTCCTCATAAAAACCCTTGAAAAGGTAGGAGCTGGCCTCCCTCACTTACCCCATATTGTTCTAAAGACAATACCTTTCATTGAAGTGGAGCTTGCAAATTTGGCTAGACTGGTTGGCTAGGGAGTCGCAGAGGATAATCTCTGCCTATCTTACTGCTTCAGGTGCCCAAACACGTTGCTGGTGAAGGCTTGTAACACGGGACTTAGGGATCTGAACACAGGTATTCATGCTTGTGTGGAAAGTGCTTTTTTGACTGATGTAATTTTCTAGCCCTCAAACAACTTTCTATGAACTGAGGCAATATGCATATACTGTGTGTTTCGTAGGTTCTGTATAAATATAACTTTCACTTGGGTTTTCCTAGTAAAGTACAACTAAAATCCTGCTTGACAACTTCATTTTTAAGTTTATTTTAAAATGGTTATTTATTTAATCTCTCTCTCTCTCTCTCTCTCTCTCTCTGTGTGTGTGTGTGTGTGTGTGTGTGTGTGTGTGTGTGTATGAGTATATGTATATGCACCATGAGCATGCTGTGTTTGTAAAGGTCAGAAAAGGGTGTCAGAACTTCTGGGTCTAGAGTTACAAGATTTCATAACTCTTGGGGACATAATCTGAGTCCTCTACAAGAATAGGAATTTTTCTTAACCACTGACTGGACTGTCTCTCACCATAGACAACTTATATGCCCCTTTTCAAATCTTAGGTCAAGTGGCAAGAGACCCACATTCTTGTTGCATTAAGAGACAGAACTACAACTTCTTCAAGACCTAAGTAGCAAAATTGTTGGATGCTAACTCATAAAATTCACTTTAACTTTTCTTTTCCTTTTCCTTTCTTCCACTTCTTACCTCATGTCTTCCCTCTTCCTCTCTCCCCCTTCTCCTCTACTTCCTTTATTTCCTTCATTTTTTCCTCTCTTTCAACAAGGTTATGTAGGCAAGACTTTTCTGAACACTTGCTGTGTAGAGAGCCAAAGATGGCATGGAGTGTCTGTTTTTCCTGCCTATCTATACCTTTCAAGTGATGCTATTACAGATACATACCACCTTGCCTACTTTTATGTAGTGGTGGGTCTACTCTGCAAGCTTTGCACATTCTATTCAAGCACCATACCAACAGAGCTACATCTCTGGACCTGGATCTAAGACTTAACTATAATTTATAAGTCTAATCTCACTCAGCCTCACTCTGTATTTTACTTTTTCTTTCCTCTCCACAAACAAGGTATTTTTTAGTGATGCTTCAATAAAGTTCAAATATGCAATAGTAAAGCTTACTTCCAAGAATTTACTTACTTTTCCTAATATATATTAATTAATTTGATTGATGATTATCCATGTGTAATTGAATTTAGGCCACATAACTAGTTTTATACTCAAGGACTTATTTTAAAAGACTTAGCATACACGAATGAGAAGCATACTTTCAGTAATTTGACTAAAATGTTATTTGAAAATAGTGTCCAATAATTCAAATACATATGACAGTCAAGGTATCATAAATAATAGACATACAATAAAAGCTGAAAAAAGGTAAATATGAAGATTGAAAGTTATTGATTTATGCTTCTTTCTTTTATACTTGTCAGAATAATCAGAGTTATCTGAAAATTTCTGAAGCATTTCCTGAGCTCACTTCATTACATATAACTGAAAAAAAAATGATACCATTCCTAGAATTCAGACAGTTAGGATCTTCATGAATCATTGGAAATTTCCAGTACCAATTGAAATAAGCTGATGGCACATAGCTCAAAATCACTGTCTGAGTGATGACTGCAGCACCCTTTATGATCAATGGTGTAGGAGCTCGGCTAAGGTCAAGTCTGGTGAAGGACTTCACCTCGGGAGAGCAGCAAGGATGACACTGAATGCTGGCACAGGGCTGAGCTACTGCCACTGCCTGTGAATCATGGGAAGCTTGTTGTCACAGTGGTCATCATTAGTCAGCTGTGAGATGTCATGGATTCCAAGAAATTTGGCTTGATAGCAAGATTACTAAACTCTTTCTTCCATTTTGTTTGGTTAATAATAAAATATACATTTGCAATATGGGGAATATTTGAAGCATAGTTGAAAGGTTAACTTTAGAGCCATCTTACCTTTGGATATTTTAAAGGGCTATATCTGACAGGCAGGTTTTCATAAATCAGAAACTCAGTTAATTCTACTGAAATTAATTTATTTTAAGGAAACAACCCAGTCATTTATTATCCCATTAGCCTCTCAGTTGTATGACTGAAAAAAAGGAAACTGGGGATAGGGGTCTTAGAATTTTTAACCCTGCATATCTTTTTTCATCTGACGGTTTCTCTTTATGTTCTCTTGGAATTTCTCTGCTGCCTGTCTACTTTAAACACAGTTTTCTGTTTATTATAGTAACATCACTAATTGTGGAGATGTTACTTTGCCCCTTTTATGATTATAAAAACTTCTCTCAGGAATTGGCTGTACATTTATGTTATCTGTAGTAGCCCAGTCTCAACATAGTCACTTAAATCTTAGATATAGCACAATCAACCACTGTGATAAAGCACTTTTTCTTTTCTTTTTGAGCTGAGGATCGAACCCAGGGCCTTGTGCTTGCTAGGCAAGCGCTCTACCACTGAGCTAAATCCCCATCCCGATGATGATAAAGCACTTTTTAGTAGTATGGCAAGTAGTTTATTGAGGTATCAGAACAGAATTAATATCCATTGAATCAGTCTGTGTAAATAATGGCAAGCACTGGATCAGCTTGCTGAGCAGAGAATAGTAACTCTCAGCTCTAGACTCCAATTTATGTGAGGGAGTGACATTAGTAAAAATATCAGAGTAGCTACCTCCTGTTCATAGATTCCTGCCTTCACAGAAGGGCCAGGCATTTAAGAAAGCTCTTCTGAATCAATTGTAATCAAATATCTACATCCAAACATTTATTTTCTACTTGTAGAAATACTAAATCAAGAGAAAGGAGATCCAGGATTGGCAAGTAATCCTTATGATAGTTGTACTTGCTCTTAATGCCTCTGTGTTATGGAGACAATGCAGTAGATGCTACCTACAGTCTGATTCTGGACTGTTTCCTCATGAAGTAGAAGAATGGACCTCATTCTCCTAGAATTACACTTTATTTTTACCAAACTATCTATCTGAAAAAATGTATGCAGGCCCTGTGTGTTTGCTTATCTCAAACAGAAATTTACTCAGAATGGCATAGTGGCAGGCACTATAGAGTACAGTATTTTGTAGTATAGTATATAGTAAAGTGTGGTATAGGTTAGTATAGTATTGTATCATATACTATAATATGGTATCTTAGCATTTCTGTTGCTGGGAAGAGACACTGTAACCATGGCAACTCTTATACAGGAAAACATTTAATGGGGTGGCTTATAATTTCAGAGGTTTAGTTTACTGTCATCATGGGGGACATGTTGGTGTGCAGGGAGACACGGTGCTGGAGCTGGGAGTCCTACATATTGACCCATAAACAAGTGAACTGAGACACTGGGCGTGGCTTGAGCATATATGAGAACTCAAAGCCTGCTTCCACAGTGACACACTTCCTTTAACAAAGATACAACTACTCTAACAAAGCCACAACTCCTAATAGCAGTGCTCCCAAAAATCATATGGGAGCTAATTAATACATATAGTACGAAACACACCACCTACAAATTTCTAATTGAAGGAAATCATAGGTTAATTGAAAATGTGGGGAGAAAACCTTGTTTGAAACTGGAGAGTTTAAAAGCATGTGTGCATACTAAAGAGGTTTGGAAATGTGGTCATGCCCATAGAGGACACATGCTCATATGCCACATTTTCACTGCTGGTTTTCTTCAATATTAGTACAAGTAAAACTTGAAGACTAATACCATGTTCCAACTGTTAGCATGTTGAGTTCCCCCTGTAGTCATTTTGCAAGGTCTGAGTATTCCATTTCCCTCTTCTCCCATCTCCTCTGTCCTCTTCTCTCCCCTTCCCATTATCTCCCTCTGTATCTCTGTATCTCTTTCTCCCTTGTCTTCTGCCTTCTCTCCTTTTATCACATTGCTTCTTTTTCATTCTTTCTCTTGATTATTGTTCAAGAAAAAATTGGATCAAATGAATATAAATTGAAGAAATACATTCCAGAGGTCAAATTAATCTACTGACAAAGTACTTTCAAAGGAAATAATGAATAAGCAAACTCAGAATAACATTATCAATGGAAGTTATGAAATGAAATCAATTATGAAGTTTAGAGCCAAAATGTGTAAGAACTGATATAAAAGTTACCAGGAACTTTTCAATAATTGATATAAGCAGACAGAGAAGAGGTAAACTAAAAAAAGATAAGATAAAAATCACTGATAGCCGGGCGGTGGTGGCCCATGCCTTTAATCCCAGCACTTACTCGAAAATTTATTGAATAAAAAAATCAAAATTAGTTATTATTTTTACAAAGATTGCCAAATAGGCAAAGCCAACAGGGTAGTGTTTTTATTCATAATATAAATCAAACTGTAAAATTCCTTGGAGTAAGTTAATCTGTTGATCATTTAAAAGACAAAGAGAGGTAAATTATGAATACATTGATAAAAGTAATATAAAGATGGAAAATACCCACAAATACATTAATTGCTAGTCTAATAAATTTCACAGAAGGAATTTTTAAGAAAACTCAAAATAACTAATAATTTGAGGTTCATGACAGCAATATAAGAGTAGAATCTAAGAAAATGGTCAAATTACAAAATGGGAGGGGATATTTCCTAGACAATGAAAGGGTTATTATTTAAAATGTTATAGTTCACAAATGTCTGGGATAAAGGACAACTTCAAATGCCTGGTTACTCATTATTCTAGTGTGCTACTGACACTCTCCCCATGGTTTATAGTAATGTAATAATTGGTATCTAGAAAGTTAGGTTTGTTTTATTTCTTTCTATGTGTTCATCTGATCTTGTGCCACTGCCATACCTTCATTTGTATTTAAATCTCATGTGACTCCTGTTTTCCTTCCAGCATTCTAATAGATACACTATCTATTCAACTGTACAGACACTCATTACAAGAACCTCATTCATGTTGTCAAAACATTCACTGTTTCCATAGTTTGTAAGCTTTCTGTTGTGGATATCCAGCTTTAATCCCTGGTGGTCTGATAAGATACAGGGTGTTATTTTAAATTTTTCTCTATTTTTTAAGACCTGCTCTATGTTCATGTATGTGGTGAATTTAGGAGACTATTCCATACAGTGCCAAGAAGAATTTGTATTCTTTTGTAATATCCTTTAACATCTGTTAGGTTCATTTATTTTATGACACCTGTTAGATTCAACATTTCTATGTTTAGTTTTTGTCTGGATGTCCCCTCTAGTGGCAAGAATGGGATACTATCAGTGTGTGAGGGTCAGTATGTGATTTAAGCTATAATAGTGTTTCTTTTATAAACTTGCGTGCCTTTGCATTTGGTGTATAGAAGTTAAGACTTTCAGTTTCCTCTTGCATTTTTCTTTTGATGGGCATGTAGTGTCCTTCCATATCTCTTATGATTATTTTTGTTTGGAGTTTGTTTTGTCCGATATTGAAATGGCTATACCAGCTGCTTCTTAGGTTCATTTTCTTGGAATATCTTTTTTCATCATTTCACTCTGAGGTAATGTCTGTCCTTGATGTTAAAGTGTATTACATGAATGCAGCAGAAGAATGGATTCTGTTTCTATATCCATTCTATAATTCTGTGTCTTTGGGAGCAATCAGTGTTGGTGTTTGTGTTGTTGTGGTTGTGGGGGTGGTGTGTGAGTATGTGTGTGTTTTCCCTCTTTTGATTAGCTGGACTGCGATTATTTATTCCTTGTATTTTCTTGTCTTTTCCTTATTAATGTAATTTCCCTTACTCTTTATGTACTGCTGGGTTTATAAATAGATATTGCTTGTATTTGATTTGTATTTTTCCATCTACTATGACTGAAAGTTTTATGGGTATAATAGTCTGGGCTGGCACATGTAGTGTGTTTTAGTCTATAGCATATCTGTCCAAGCCCTTCTGAGTCTTGTGAAAATTCAGATTTGCCTTGTATATTGCTTAGTATTTTTTCCTTGCAGCTTTCAATATCTTTTTTTGGGTTCTCTATATTTACTGTCTTGATTGGTGAGGGGAATTTCTTTTCTAGTCTAATATATTTGATATTCTCTCTGTTTCTTGCACCTTGATAAGCATCTCCATCCTTACATTATGGAAATTTTCTTCTATGATTTTGTTGAAAGTATTTCCTGTACCTTTAAAGTGGATTTATTCTCTTCCCTCTATTCCCATTATTTTTAATTTGGTCTTTACGTAGTGACCCAGAATTGCTAGATGTTTTTGCCAAGAGATTTTTAGATTTAACATTTTCTTTGACTGATTTATCAATTTCTTCAATTGCTTTTGCACTTCATGAGAGTCTCTCTTCCATCTATTGTATTCTGTTTGTGAAGCTTATTTGTGAGGTTCCTTCTTGAGTTCCTAAATTTTTCATTTCCAGATTTCCTTCAGTTTGGATTTTCTTTATTGACTCTATTTCTACTCTTATATCTTGGCCTGCTTTATTCATTTCCTTCCATGGTTTGTTTGTGTTTGCATAGATTTTTAAAAGGGAATTACTTACTTCCTTGTTAAGGTTCTAATATTCATAACGGCCATTTTAAGGTCTTTTCTTTTCCCTCAACTATGTTACAATTCCAGAGCCTATTGCAGTAGGGTTGCTGTGCTCTAGCAAAGACATGCTGTCCCGGCTGTTCTTAATTTTGTTTGTATACCAGCATCTAGGCATCTGGGTTTGCGAAGGTTGTAATTTTAGGTATTTATCTTTGTTGGCTTTGCCTTTATTGGGTGGATGCTTTGTTATTTGGTTTCTGTTGCCTTATCTGATTGTTAGAAGGGCACAGTGGCTGTGTATTGCCTGGTAGGGGATTCTTCTTGGATCCTGATAGGTGTGACCACTGGGAGATCCAATAAATGTGGTTATGGGTATTGGAAGCTGACACTTGGGAATGGAGATTGACTTGAGTAGTGAGGAGGTCCAAAGGAAGAAAACAGTGTATTTCATCAGTATCTGCTTATTCCTTTGGGAATGGGGCCAGAGAGTAAAGGGACCCAACAAGTAATCTGAGACAGAGAAAGGAACGAAACTAGGGGATTGTATTTGAAGGAGAGGTAGGAGAGTGAGGATCTGAAGCTGCCTGTCTGCTTAGCTGGCCTACTTGGTTCTCTGGCTGGTGGGTTCCCTTGGAATGTAAGCTGAAATGGGACCAGAATAAAGCAATGAGTGGTGGGAAGGAAGGTGGAAGGGTGTACTGGGTAGATTTTTTGTCAACTTGACACAAGCTAGAGTCAGCAGAGAGAAGAAAATCTCAATTGAGAATATGCCTCAATAAGATCTGTCTGTAGGGCATTTTCTTAATTAGTGATAAACAAGGGAAGGTTCAGTTCATTGTGGGTTGGGCCTTTCCTGGGATGGTGGTCCTAGATTCTATAAGAAAGCAGGATAAGCAAGCTATGGGGAGCACTTCAGTAAGAAGGACTCCTCCATGGCCTCTACATCAGCTCCTGCCTCAGGTTCCTATCCTCACTGGTTTTTGATGATAAACTGTTAGATGGAACTGTGAGTGAAATAAACCCTTTTCTCCCTATGTTGCATTTTGGTTATGGTGTTTCATCATAGCAGTTCTAACAAAGCAGAAGATCTTTGTGACCTACTGGAGATGGTAACCAGATGGGAGGGGAGGTCATTGCAGGTGGTCTGACTGAATGTCACATGAAGGTTTGTGTCCTCATGTGGTGCAGTTGCCAAATATACTCCCTCAAATTACTGCTATTGGAGCATTACTACCAGGCACAAGAATGAACTTTTCATGACCTAACACTCATCCACTAAGCCCCCATCTTCTTAATGCTATTGTATTGCAGGTTAGGTTTCAACATGTAACTTTTGGCGTGACAGAAGCATAAAGATCATAGCAAGAGGTTTGGATTTGCCTCTCTTTGTTTTGGCACCCTTTCTTGCAGCTTCATAACATTGTGAGGCATCCCTGTTTTGTCTACAGCCACACACTGACCCTTGTTCCTACCCCTGTTGATAAGTGAAGCTTAAGACATAAAGACTGGCAGAAGAATTTGGAGAAAGCATAAACATTAGAGCTTGTGTTCTTCTCTGGAGTCATGCTTTAGAAAATATATATATATATATATGTATATATATAATGTTTAAGGTAAAGTCTTAGATTCTTTTTTTACTTTACAGCTCATGTATATGCATACACATACACATACCATAACATTTTAAGTGTTTGTTACTAGAAAGGGTTTTAAAGACTGTCTTGTTTGCCATATGCTGGATATAAAATTCTTTATGAATACTAATTTCCTGTATAGATTGTAAAAATAATTTGAATTATGCAGAATAATTCAGTGAAAATTATTTCATGGGAAAATACACATAAATTTAATTATGTATAAATTTAAAATTCACTTTTTATGCAATTTCCCCCTTTTGAAGATGTAAGGTCACAGTACTATATTCAAGAGCATTCAAGGCACATGTGCAATACAATCCTTTCTCTGAAATCTCAGATTTCTCTTGGGAGCAATGGCACCTGCTGTCAGAGCCTGTACCACAGAATGACAGTGAAGGGGTACAGTACAGATGATTAGAAGTTACTCTGGGAACATAGATTATTATTTTCTTCAACCGTGGCATATCATAGGTGGTTCTTAGAATGGTACAGATGAACTTTATTGTCAGTAATGAGTAGTATTTTCTTATACTGAAGCAATGATGCTAGAAATGTGACACAAACAACAGAGACATGGTTCTCTTAGGAGAGTAAGACTTTTGAGGAAACACTTTCTGTAGCAATATTTAGTTCGACCCTTTCAAGTAAAACAGGGGGAAATGACTTGGGAGAAATTAACTTTCAGGAAGCATCCAGTGTGTAAGGGTTACTTCTGTTGATAGTTTAGGTTCTAAAGAAGACCCAGTGATGTCTTTATTTCCTTCTTGAATTTTAGATAAGTAAGCCAAGACTTCACTAGCTAAGTATTCTGTTGTGGTCTTGTTCCTCAGCTGGTGAAAGCAAAATAAGAGCTAACTTTGCTGGCACTAGAATCAGTGACTTTTCTGCAGTGTCAGCTGACTTCTCCCACTGAAATTGTTTTTTTCTTGGCCATATTTGTTTGTATATTATGATTTTAAAAACTACATTTAAATACTTTAGCTCTCTTTCCTTCGACCCTTGCCTTTTATTACCCTACCCCTCGAGTCCACTTTGCTCATGTAGATCTCATCCATTTCTCTGTCATTGGGTGATCCCTGTGTCTTTCTTAGAGTCTTCTTTACTAGGTAGCCTCCCTGGAGTTGTGAGTAGCAGTCTGGTCATCCTTTGCTTTACATCTAGTATCCTCCTATGAATGAATAGATACGATGTTTGTATTTCTGAGTCTGGGTTACCTCACTCAGGATGATTTTTTTCTAGATCCATCCATTTGCCTGCAAACCTCATGATGTCATTGTTTTTCTCTGGGCTGGAGGAAGGGCATGGGGAGGGGGGACTGGAGGAGGGAGGACAGGGGAAACCGTGGGTGATATGTAAAATTAAATTAAATTATAAAATAAATTAAAAAATACTTTAGAAACTCAACATTGGATATTTTAATTTCACCTAGTTACTGTTGCTCATAAACATTTAATCTAGTTGTTTATTATGACACTAGGACTAAGAAACTTATAAAAGTGTAGGTAGCTCTTTCTTTGATAATAGAATTGTTTCAAATTTTCAGCATTCTAAAGCATGATGGTCATAAATGCTCCCCATAACATCATAACACATAAATACGACCTGTTCAGGCAATATAGTGACACTTGTTATGTGTGTCTTCCAGGCTGACCATTTGGTATTGGATAACAAATTATTGTGCTCTTCCCCAGTGAAGGCTTTTTCTCTGGCTCTCAGTATTCCTTAGTTGCCTATAGATATTTTTGTATGATGGAGGGCTCTCTAGCTTTCCACATCTGTATTAACAGTTTATTTTTGTAATCCTTGTTCATACCATGCAGGCTGCCAAAGAGAGAAGCAAGCAACAGTCCTATCTAGCTATGATAACTATGAACTTACCATAGTTCATAGTTTTACTTGAAAGGGTCATTTTGACCAGCATTTCAAGATAAGCCTAAAGAGAATTCCTCATGCAACAGACAGAGAACAGTATTTAAAATTTCAACCAATCATAAGGCAGAATGTTGGAAAGGAGACATATTGAATACATCTAAAACATAGCTCCTACACCTAAGACTGAGGATCATTGCAGATGAAGGAAAGGCAAGAGTGTAAGAGCCAAAGAACTAGGAGTTTAATTTGAGATTGTGTTTCCTAGGAATTTCAGAAGCTACACCCCCAAAGTCTCACCACCATGACTATCTAAACATGTGCTATCAGCTTTTAGCCAGGATTCTAGTGAGTATCAGGAGGAAGATGCATTTGAATAATAGAATTAGAGCAGATGCATTTGAATAATAGAATAGAACCATGAAAAAGAAACCAAGACACTTTTACTCAGACAATAGGAAAGAAACCTTGACAGCATTCCAGAAACTTGCCAGAATCAAGTCATTGAAGATTCTAATGATTTATTTTAAGTATGAGAGAAAACAGAGTACTCTACTTAAACAGAGCTACCTAGGCAAGACTTTTCTTAGGGTCAACCATGCATATACTCATAGATCACTGTAGCTGTCCAGGGTACCTCAATACTGCTTGAGCTGGCAGAATAATGTAGCATTGTCCATGTCAAGTTGATTTTATAACATGGAAAATGTAATAGTTTTTCCTTCAAAGAAACTCTGGTGAAGATTTCTCAGGGAGGTCAGTTAGGTCAAGAAATGTACACTGGGCTTAGATTTCCTCTGGGGGAAGTATTGAGAGGACGGTGATAGTAAAGTCCATGCTAAAATGTAGTACAGTATCGGAGATGTTAGGAACATGGAATATCTGCTAAGGTAAGCTCCAGTTTCTGAATGGAGCAAGCCTCTTACAGGATACAGCAGCTGAAAACATTAAAGCTATAAAGTTGGGGCTTCCTAACCATAAGGGAGCTTAGATGTCATGGGCCTTCCTGGCAGACAGGGAGCTACAGGGTTTAATGGATACTACTGGCTGCTTTTACTTCTTCCTCTCCTTCTTGTTCTTTCTTGTTCTTGTTCTTGTTCTTGTTCTTCTTGTTCTTGTTCTTGTTCTTGTTCTTGTTCTTGTTCTTTCTTGTTCTTGTTCTTGTTCTTGTTCTTCTTCTTCTTCTTGTTGTTCTTCTTCTTCTTCTTCCTCCTCCTCCTCCTCCTCCTCCTCCTCCTCCTCTGTTCATCCTTCTCCTTCCTCTTCCTCCTCCTTCTTTTCTTCTAAGGTTTCATGTAGATCAGGATGTTATCGATCTTTCTATAAAGCTGAAGATGATCTGGAATTAGCTTTCCTGCCTCTATTTTTGAAATGGTGATGTTACAGGCATGTCTCAGCATAGTTTGCTTATATAGTGCTTAAAATTTAATTAAGAAAGTTCTGCATGTTAGGAAACCACTCTTCTAACTGAGATGTCTATATCAGCAGTTCTTAAATTTGGTGTGCTACCCCTTTGGGGTCACATAACAGATATTTAGGTTACTATTCACAGCAGTAGTAAAATTGCAGTTATGAAGTAGCAAGCAATTTTATGCTTGCGGTCACCAGAACATGAAGAACTGTATTAAGGAGTTTCAGCATTAGGATGACTGAGAAGCACTGGTCTAGACCCTTCATCTTTTCCTTGCTTTTGTCCTGCTAGTTCTTGTTATTCTGTTCCTCCACCTTGAAATGAGGATGCTTGCTCTACTATTGTTTATTGGATTCATGTAACTTTCTTTTTATTTTATAGGAGTATGAAGCTAAGAAATGACCTTGAATCTGAGTACTTACTTAAAATTAGACATTTAAGGAATACTGGAACTGTAAAGTCCATGAGGGTCCTTGAAATTGGACTGAATGCATTTTGTAATTATAAAAACCTTTTGGTGCTAGGGATAGAATGTTACTGTTTGAATCTGAAATGTCATCCATCAACTCATGGTTTTAATGCTCATTTTTCGGCTGCTATCTCCTGTTTGGCAGGTGGTAAAATCTTGAGTATATGAGGCCTTTTCTAGCAGGGGTACATCACTGTGGGCACGTGTTATACCTTTCTTTCTGTTTCCTGACTGACTGATACAAACATAGCTTTCATCACTATTGCTGTAACTCACCTCATGTCCTGTGTTAGTCCCAGTGTTGGACTGAAATGCTCTCAGATCACATGTGCATCCAAACATTTCCTGACTTAAATTGTTTTGTTACCAATTATAACAGTGCAAAACTAACTAGTGCTGAAAGAAATCATAGCTTACTCTTTTTTCCTACTTTTCTTTTACTGAAATAGTTTTTTTAAATACAATATATTCTGATCATGGTTTCCCCTCCCCAACTCCTCCCCAACCCTCCCATTTGAGTCCACACTCTTTCTGTCTCTCCTTAGAAAACAAGTAGGCATCTAAAATAATAATAAAATAAAATAATTTCTTAACTCTTCATTTTGGGGCTACATGTTTGTATCAGATAGCAAATCACCAGAGATCTGTGCTTTCCCACTGTTTTGGTGTAGTTTAGCTTACATTCCACCCTTTAATCCGTTGTACCATCTTAACTGTGTATGACTAGTATATTGTCATCACTGCAGCTGTCCATGGTAGACTTGGTTATAGCATAACCTTTGTCTGACTTTTGTGAGCCCTTCCTCCACTTTTAGATAGAGTTGGTCATTGTGTCTACATCCTTAACATCATTTCTTATTCCATATTAAAATATTACTGACTTAAATATTTGTCTATCTTTTTTATTATTAGTTCTTTTGGAGTTTCATACATCATGTTTGATCATATTCACCCCCTCAAATCTTTTCACATCCAACCTTGATCCCTAAACATTTACTTTGTGTTTTTTCATTTTTAAATACTCCAGAACTAATTTGTTTTGTCCAAATATTCTTGCATGTGTGGTTTTCTATTGGAGCATGGTCAACTTACCATAGTCTATATTCTTAAAGAAAGTCTCTCTCCCTCTCATAGTAGCTAACAATCCTCAATTGCTCCATGGCTTGGTGTGGAGTTGTTTGGTTTCCTCCCCATCCATGTTGTGATTTGGTATGGCTTGTGTTTGAGAGGCCTTGTGTATGCCAACATAATATCTGTGGTTTTATATGTATAGCTGTCCTGATGTGTCCCAAAGATACTGTTTCCTTTTAGTTGTGTAGCTACCCTGCAGAATTCAGAAACACTGTTTTGTGGTAGTCCTCCACTGCACTTGGGTGCTTCACTCCTTCTGAAAAGATCTCTCAGACTTGGGAGGTGGGTATAATTTGTAAGTTCCCCTCAGGCCTGAGCATTTTGAAGTCTCTTCCTCTGTAGGCTGTCTAGGTGTAGGTCTCCTTTTCAATCACCATCTACTGCATATAGAAGCTTCTCAGATGATGATTGTAAGATGCACCATTCCATGGAAATAAGTATAAGTCATTTGGTGTTGGTTTAATACTGTGTCTATTTAGCAGAATAAAAGTAATAAGTTCTCCATAGATCCTATGACCTGTTTACTGTAGTTTCTTGGTTCTGTGATGGTGCCAAGTATAGATTTCATCTTACATCCAATCAGAAAGTGGTTGGTTACTCCCATGATGTTTGTGCCACTGTGATATGCACACAAGTGGGCATATTTTGTCAGGTTAATCATTATTGTGGCTCACAGGGCTCAGGGTGGGTACAATTGATTAATTTTCTCCTTCAGTAGATTGTATAACACCTTCCAGCACTATGAAAGCTAGCCAGGAAGAATCACAATTCCAAGTCTAAACTATCTTGATTTCTTCATGTTTTGTGACTTAAGTATGTGGAGTTTTCAGCATTTAGGGTGTTACTATCAATCAAGTTCTGGAAAGTAGACTGGCAATAGACTGTAATGGCAATAGACTGTAATGTTTGGAAGAGCTGACTGGCCAACACCAAAAGAAATAATCCATTTAAGCCTGAGGTTTTTATTTGGTAGTCTCTGATTTTTAGTAGGGACACTGTACTGTTTCCCTTTTATAAGGTACTTCATTGTAAGTCTCTCTCTCTCTCTCTCTCTCTCTCTCTCTCTCTCTCTCTCTCTCTGTGTGTGTGTGTGTGTGTGTGTGTGTGTGTGTGTGAGAGAGAGAGAGAGAGAGAGAGAGAGAGAGAGAGAGAGAGAGAGAGAGGAAGCTTCTAAAACATTAGATTTCCATATGTCCTTTTCAAAGGAGCTTCATTGTTACTTATACCTCACTAGACTGCCTCCTCCACCCCACCTTCTGTTCTTCTACCCTACATTAATCCTTTCTTTTCCATTATATCTATCTATATTAATCAGTGAAAATCTCAAGGACGGCACTAGAGTTTCTGTGTCTCTACAATGCCTTATACAAAACAGGCCAGACATTGACTAGGTGTTTATAAAATGGATGTACACACAAACACTTTCAATAATAATAATAATAATAATAATAATAATAATAAGTGTATGTTGTTGTGTGAAAAACATTAGAAAGTTTCTCTTACATATGCCTTAGCTATCTCTGAGGGTAAAATCCAGAATAAGAATGAAATGATGTTGGGAACATGAAGGACCTTGCAGATCTCTAGGAAAACCAGTAATGTTAAGCACCCAGGATATTCCTTTCAAAGAGGAGGACATACAACCTGTTTTTCCAAAAGGCTCGTAATTGAGGTAATGCCTGGTTATCTGCATTATACAAAGGGCTAGACCATATTCAAGCTTCCATACCCAGGACCAGAAGGCAGTTAGTAGTTTAGATGACCCTTATATTATCTGTATATCCAGGGGCTCCCTCAAGCTCCAACACCTAGGACCAGAGATGAATTGCCAGTTTCTTCCCTAGGTCCTTAGCCTAGTACAGATAGGCTATCTTTAGAACCCATATTCTTGGAAGAAATGACATGTACTCTAAGTGGAGTTTTGATGTAATTATGCTTCCTTGTGCACCAGGAATATTATATCAGGAAACTCTCCCCCCAATTGTACTGTGTTTAAATATGCTGGCAGTAGGCTGACTGGCATCACTCTCTAGAAGTTTGATCCAGTTTCATGAAGTCAAACTGAACTGAATTTGCACTTGCAACTCTTCACAGTTAATTTCCCTGCCTGTCAATGACTTCCTGCAGGGACCCCTCAGAATTAAAAATGTAAAAATTGGAAATTCTTATATTAGGGAGAGAAAAGTATGGTGGATATTCCTATTTGTGATGCGGTTTGGAAATTAAATAACTTTATCAACCAAACATAAAACCCATCTCCTTTAAAGATATTTACTGTATTAGAGCATTGTTAAGGATACATTGAAACAGTGGACAAAGATATTAAAATAAATCATCCTCAAGAAGAAAAATAAACTGTATAAATCCCAGGAAGAGCAGCAGTATTCTGCACAAAGGACTGTGGGAAGAGACTGGGAAACACAGGGTACAGAAAAGTGACTGAGAAGTGGATGGAGAGCAAATGATTGCAGGGCCAAAATTAGAAAGACAGATCAATAAAGTCTATGCTAGATGCTGAGGTCTCAAGGCTGCAGAAATATGTTTGTTAAGCACAGGAGGCAATGTGGTATTTCAAGCTCATCATGAAAGTGTCACTCAGAAGATTTGTGTCCTAATCCTCTTTTGACACGTGGGCTCTGAAAATACAGATGACAGCTCTAGGTCCTATTTGTTAGTCTGACTGTAGGCAAAACGCTTCAACATAATGCACAAAACTGCGAGAAAGGTCAATAAAACATTTTACTACTAATTTCAGGCTAGTAAATTGGTTATGATAATTGTAATTCTTGTTAATAATTTATAATTAATAGATTTAATAATTTGAATATTGTTTAGTAAGTATATCTTTAAAGATTGATTTCATAGGTTTTTGAGTCTTAGATTTAAAAGTCAGTATTAGGGTAATTATCAGTTTGTAGTAAGCCATGTGTTAGTCAATGATAACAGAAAATAGCACTATAGAGGCTGGAGAGATAGCTCTTGGTTAAAAGTGTGTACTGCTTTTGCAAAGGATCTGAGTTCAGTCCCCACTACCTGTGTCAGATATTTCACAATTGCTTACAAATCTAACTTAAGAGGTTATGTCATTAGAGTTCTTCATCTCACACCCAGATGAATTTGAACACCTGTTTATAGTTTTTTGTAAGGTTTGATTTACCATTAAATATGTACATGTGTGTGGGTATGCATATGACCATGTTCATGTTTTACATCCTTGTTTCTTCCTTCAATGATGTATTAGGATAGTATTAGAGGGTGTTCTTTTTGTTTGTTTTAAATTTATTTTTGTTTCTGTTTTATTGTGGTTTTTGTTTTCTATTGTGTTTCCTAATGCCATTTGGCACTTTCTGGAGACATTTGTTTGGTGGTTGTGACAGCTGTGAGTGAGAAGTAGCAATAGTGTTGCTTTGAAAACTTGCTACATTGTTTAATCCTTTGTGAGATCTATGAGAATGTTTTATCATCTCGTATGATCTTTGTATAACATACAGACGAATTTCCAATAAAGATTTACTGGATTGCTACATATATATTTAATAGTATAAATAAAGCCACTGGGAATAATACACTGGTAGCTATTTCACACTACATAAGTATCTTATAGAATATAACTGTCCTCAAATGCCAATATGTAGGCGTGATGATGGAAACTTACATGAATAAAGTGAGTGTTATTCAATAGAGACAGGGAAGAGAATTTAAGCAAACTGGCTAAACTGGGGCCATAGACAATGAGGTCTTGTTATAGGTACACAGGGAGCTTACAAACTACTATTTTGAGTTGTTATGTTTATTTGAGCAAGTAGAAGATATCTTATGATGCAGACATGCTAATGTAAGCAAAATAATGCTCAAGGAAATAGCAGAGCGAGGCTAAGCCTCAATCAACCTTAAAAACTATCTTTCGACTATGTATCATCATTCTATCTATCTGTATCTGTCTGTCTGTCTGTCTGTATATCTATCTATCTATTTTTAATCACTTATATATCTATGCATGTTACAGTTAGGACTTAATTATTCCAGGACTTAGTTATACCAATTAAATATACAATGCCAATCTATGCTTAATATATAATACTACTTTTTTTTTTTCCGAGACAGGGTTTCTCTGTGTAGCTTTGCACCTTTCCTAGAACTCGCTTTGGAGACCAGGCTGGCCTTGAACTCACAGAGATCCACCTGCCTCTGCCTCCCGAGTGCTGGGATTAAAGGCATGTGCCCCCACCGCCCGGCACTACTTTTTATATTTAATTTCTCCACTCACTATGCTATCACATATAATATTTATATTAATTGTCCAAACACTTCTATTTATAAGTCTAGAAGCTAAACAAATAGGGACTTTATTCTATCTCTAAGAGTAACATCATTTTGAAGTATTTTAGTATACATTGTGGTTGTCTGCTTTATGATACTCAGTTAAATACTCATTGTGGTTCATTGAGTCCTTTAAAAATAATACATTTATAGAATTTAAAGTGAGTTTTGAATGATTTCCTCTCCTTGGAGAATTACTATATTTTGGATAAACACAAATTTCTAATTAATTACATGCATCTTAGTTCTATGAACATTGTAGTTTCCTTCTCACTTCACTGTCATTCAAATGGCTTCCCAAAACATTGCACACACACACACACACACACACACACACACACACACACACACACACTCCACGCACACATATACACAGCCATGCACTCATGCATGTGTGCACACCCACATATACATGCATTCACATGCACACAGACACATAAGCTTTCAGTGAAAATAACTTAGCTTTAAAAAACATACTTATTTTTATTTTATATGCATGTGTGCATGTCCAAATAGAGGCCAGAAAATAGCATTAGATTCCATAGAGCTGGAGCTGTGAGAAGTCCTGAGCTGCTCAGCATGGGTGCTAGGCACTGAATTTGTGTCCGCTGGAACAGCAGCGATTGCTTTCCACCAATAAGCCATCTCTCCAGGCCCTCTTAATTAACTTTTAGTAAAGAAAAATTATTCACATTTGTCACACTAGTATTCTTACTCCATTGAGGTTAGTAATTTCCTATACAGCAGGCATGGTGACACATACCTTTAATCCAAGTACTTGGGAAGTAACCAGATCTCCATGTGAATTCAAGGCCCACCTCATTCCAGTCTACTCAGAGTTACACAGTGAGACCCTATCTCAAAAATTTTTTTTCTTTTTTTTGGAAATCAACATCTTTTTTTTTTTTTATTTTCTTTTTGAGACCCCAAAATTACTTCATTAAATTGATGATTCAGAACTTAGAACTTTACATATAACTGGTCAAGGTGCAGAGAATAAGCGACTGTGGAATGCTGAGCCCTAGTGTCTGTATCACAGAATCTCCTCTCAGGCTTTGGAATCATGGTGAAAGAGCTAATAGAACAGATGTCAGATCCAGAGGTGATGGATGACCCACATGCAGCAGGGTGGCTGCACATATGATCTCACAGTGGTTGTGCCAGCATGATGAGACCTGTGCAAGCCCAAGTCAAACCAAGTCTCATCATGGCCTGGGACACTGAGCATAAAGCCCCACCCTTAGAGAAGTAGCTGCTGACAATAGATAATGTCTGGGGAAGGAGAAATAAATATTTAAAAGTTTATCCTCTGGGAAGACAACCACACTATAGTGGAAAGACCTACATCCAGAAATTTATGGAAAGAACAAATTAGAAATGGCAAGTATAAAATAAAAAGAAATAAAAAAATAAGGGGCAGATGCAAAGTTGGATGGATATGGAAGTAGAGATTGTCTCTCAGAGGAATTGGGGGCATGAATGGGACAAAAACACACTGTATGAAATTCTCAAAGAACTAATAAATGCTTCTAAGATCTAAAATATTTCTAAAAAAGAACAAAAACCTAAAACACACACACACACACACACACACACACACACACACACACACACGCACACACACACACATCTTGATGACTACTTATAACTCATAAAATTTCTGGTTTTAAAACTATAATTCACAGGAAATGTGTAAAATATGTCAATATAGCATTGTATTTTATAATATTGTGTTGGTCAACTTTATCTTGTTGTGGTAAACTACATAAGAAAAGTCAGAATCATAGAGGAAAGGTGGGTTTTGACCTGTGGTTTTAGAAGTCTTGGCCCAGGGTCATTTGGATTTCTTGCTTCTGGACCATGGACAGGCCAACTCTCATGGTGGAGAGGCACCATCAAATGAAGCTGCTTACCTCATAGAGGCTGTAAGCACTGTGCTCACTGGAGAAAGAGAAAGAGAAAGGAGATCAGAGACACACAAAGGAAGGACAGGACCAGGTTGTAATTTCCAAGCACAAACACCAAAGCACTTTTCACTTCAATTAGATTCAACTACCAAAGTTTCTACCATCTTCTAGTAGCTTATAAACTTGCAGAATATCACATATGATGAATTGATGTAATTACAAAGATTAGAGATTGACCCAATTCCTTTCCCAAAGTCCTGCTTCTGAATATTGTTGCACTTGGAACCACACTTTTAAGGTTTGAACAGCAATTCACATGCCAAACTTAACAGCAATGAACAATAAAATTATTAATACACAGCAATAACTAAATTTCTTTTTCAGTGTTACTGAAAGTGAATAACTTAAGCTAAATTTAATTTGAATGCCATGAAATATATAATTTCATATAGTTATTTAACATATGATTGACCCCATGTGTATTAAATTGTGTGCAATAAAGAAAAACATCATATGACATAGGCAATCATTGCAAGTAGCTTTGTTCCTGATTAAGATAGCATTTGAATTTCTACACATGAAGGGATTATTTCTTATTTTTGCTACTTTCAACAGCATAGATCACTGTATTATGTCCCAATATCTTTCTAAATTGGAACTCTTTCCCCACCCTAAGGAAAATAATAAATACTATTGTATTTAGAGTGACTCAATCAAACCCTTTCACCGTCTATGAAATACTGAATCTAATCTGGCACTCTTTAGGATGCTGGCTAATGATACAGTGCAAAGGAAAAAAAAACACAAATATGATTAAAATCAGAAAGTGAATGCAAACCCCACAGAGGGAGAGAAAAGAGCTGGAAATGAACAATTTTGCCAGGAAATTTATACAGAAGGACTCCTTCACTGGGTCACTTATTTATTCCCAGCTTATTGGCAGCCATGAGAAATGCAGAAACACAACTTTTCTATTGATCTATTTGTCTGTTAAAAGAAAGTTTATCAATTCTGAGAAAGAAACTTATCTTCCCACTGTCACTATGTTCTCAAAAATCCTTTCCATTGTATAAAAATTAATCAAAGTGTAAGTTTATAGACTGGTGACAAAAGTTTCAGAATCATTTTAACATAGCCATTTACTACATAGTCTCTTAGTAAAATATGGGGACAGCACATTACATTTTTCTTTCAAAGAAGACATAATAACTGCAAAATGAATAATTAAATAAAAACCCAACAGAATGTCTCTTAGAATTTCCTAAGGATGAATCATTCCTTTCTCAGAGTAGTAATTATGTGCAATGTTTCTTTTGCATTTCACGGTAAGAAAAGCATAAAGAAGGAACATTGCCATCCAGGTGATATTTCATCAATACCAGTGTTCTGATAAACGATTGAGTACACTATGTGAGGCAGGGTCGCTTGCTGTGATGTGTGTATGATTTCATATTAGAAGAAATACCACTCCTTAGAAGAATTAAGTGCCAGTCACTTGATTAGCCATCTTGTACCTTGCTCCCTATATTGCTATTACTATGATTAGATTACAGACCAATGATGCCACCATCCTGGGTGAAGATTTTTTTCCAAGTCTCTTCTCTTGTCATCACAAAAAAATTCACTGTGGTCTGATTTACACAAACCATGGATTTCAAAATTCTATTTCTTGATATTTGAACATTTAAACACTATGACTTCACCTATTCAGTAACATCTCAACCCACCATTGACTTCATTTTTCTTTATTTTACAACCAACATTTGAACACCTCAAAGTAAATATTTAATCATCTTATTTTCCAATTAATATGATTAATCATTGCCTGTGTATGTTCTGAAACCTTTTTAATTCATAAATTTGTCTTGACATCAACAACTGTTGCAATTTAAAGCCCATGGGTATATGGGCATGGCAGATTCCGGGCAAATCTGAAAGATGTGTTTATTTTTTTCCAGTCACACTTATGTTTGCTGTTCTGCAGGGCACTACACAGGGTTCTACCTATGTAGACAATGGCCATACTTAAACTACTGGTATTTAGGACACTCTTAGTTATATGTTGCCTGGACATCTAGATTTTAAAGATAGAACAGCATAGTGTTTAGTTTTCTTGAGAGGATACAAATTAAACCTCTGCAAACACTGGTAATTATGTATGCTATTTATATGCTTCCTACAGTCTGTTCTGAAGGATTTATGGCTACAGACTTCCTTGTTCTTTTCTTTCTCCCATATAATGTGTCTTCTTGTTCATTTCATTGTATCTGCCTGTCTTCTTGGGGTTTGGGATCCTGGCAGAAAGCAGAGATGAATGAGTAGGAACTCAAAGCAGGATGTGGACGTTGATTCTGGAAGTAAACACTGCAGAGTTCCAACACTGAAGGAGTTCTAGTGTTGGAGATGAATCAAGCTAGTGATGTTCCCTCCAAACACTGGGAACTTGGCTATTAGCCAGTGCTTCTTTTCCTTTATTTCACAATTCACAATTTCACAATATATGTATGTGAGAAAACAAAACACCTTAGACTAGATAATCTGTGAACAAATACTTTTGTAGCCCCTCAGTTTCAATATTTGTACATTAAATGTATTAAACAATCTTCACTCTCATCCTTTTCCCTTTCTTTCCTCTCTACCACCTTTCTTTCCTTTACCTGTCCCTCCTCTGTTATCTTTCCTGCTTTCTTTCCTTTCTATTCTTGCCTCTCCTCCTTTCCAAGTCTTTCCCCCTCCCTTCCCTTTCTCTTCTCTCCCTTTCATACCCCACTTTCCTTTCATTTTCTTTAGAATGGTGTCCTATTGTGTATACTGTTGCCTAGCACCTGCCTCCCTCACAATAGACTATACATTGCAGATTATTTTTCCTCAATTTATTTGGGTCTACATCATCACTAAGTGACTACATTTTATACAGTCGGTACATCATGTATTTTAACAAATCCAGTTTAGCTTGACATTGAGACAACATTCATTTTCCTCCCAATTCTAACCATCATACACCAAACAGTTCTTATTAATGTGCTAATTATTGTGCCTTAAGTTGTGATATTTTTATGACTAACATTATTTCTTTTAATATGTTGGGTTGTTTCTACAAAGAGAAGAACAAATTCTTGAGTGCTGTGATGAAAGTAGTTAATACATCATTTCCTCAGATTATTTGTCTCCATCCTCAGGAATCATACCAGAAATTCAGTAGTATGATTTTCATATCCAGTTATGAAAATCAAAGACCTTAAACGACTGTGATCTATACTTGGTGGATTGGTATCAAAGCCAAGAAAATGATCTTCTTTCTGGCTTGTACCAGGTATATTTCAGCCAAATGTTATTCCAAATTCTTATTCTGAAACTTGACCTTCAGTGTGGTTTACTAAGGGAAGAGGGCCACCACGACTAGGTCCTCATGAATGGGGATAATGCATTTATAACAGAAGTCCAGGGAGCTTGTTGATCCCTTTTCTTATGTAAGTACTCAGCAAGATACTGAATCTATGAAGCAGAGAGAGACCGTCAACAGACCCCAGATATGTCAGCACCAGAATCTTGGACTTCTCACTTCTCAGAAAAGAAGAAAATTAATTATCCAGTGTAAGGTGTTTTGTTCTAGCAGCACAAATAATCTAAGACATTGTGTATTTCCAAGGTCATACCTCCTTCTTGGCCACCTTCTGTTGGGCATTTTTTGGTAATAACTTCTCAAATGATGTAATTTGATGGAACCTAATCTTCTAATCTAGTCTTGCAAGTATCAATTCTATCTGATCAAAACCAGCTAATCTTATCGAATCTAACTTTAGTGTCTACATAAAAAGCAATGAATAGTCCACAGAGATAACACAGAACCACTCTGAAGGGTCCCCAGTCTACACAGATAACTATGATTGGGATTTTAAGGGTCTGAAATGAATGGTTAACATGTAGGCTCAACATAGATCAAGTTCCATTTTGTTGTCTCATTATTTCGGTCTCTATCCTGCTCGTAGCCTTATAACTTTCATGGTTCTTTCTTTGTAAACAATTTGCCTTTTTCTCATCTAATTTCATAGCCCAACTGTATCCTATGAACTATATTCTGTTTACCTTGGACATATGAACCAGGTTTATTTATTACACCTAAATCGATAAGCAGACATACTCATACAACCCACCAATGATACCCATTTATATTCAGAGCTTCCTAGAAAATGATTCTGAGATGTTTTCAGAACCATGGATTTTGTCATAGGAGGTTTAGTAAGTCAGCAGTAATCAATCATTTTAGAAGCAACAAAGTATGAAAGAGAATTTTTTCTGCACAGTTTTTAGATAAGGAAGTTCATGGAAAGCAGAACTCAAGGCTTGTTCATTGACCTTAAGAATCACTTTGGAGCTTCCTTTCTCCTGCTCTTGAGACTCTTAAGCTTCTTTGAATAGTGATTTATTTCATCTTAGTGAGTCATGAGATTCCTTAGTGATTCTGTTTTCTTTTAGTGTTAAACTAATCATTATTATTATTATTATTATTATTATTATTATTATTTAAAGAATGCCATCATATATTGAGGTTTTGCTTGCCAATCCATTCAACAAATGAGTGGTTGTGTAATAATTCATGCTGAGTGAGGATTACCAACATATCAAGATACTTGTAATAAAGCAAGTGCATTCTATGAAGCTGAGCTATTATGGAAAAACACTGTTGTAAGATGTTAAAGACTTTAAAATCTCTCGAACTATGTGGTGTGTGTGTGTGTGTGTGTGTGTGTGTGTGTGTGTGTATGTGTAAGAGATTTAATCACCATATAATGGGGGGAATGTCCCAATTAGACATCTTATATCACCAAATGAAGCCTTAAGAGTCAGGAACAAGTTATATCTTGTTGAGTTATTGGATAATGGGGTCCCACAGACAACCCTCCCTGACAACAAACACTATAGCTGGTCCAGGTATCAAGAGGAAGAGACTTTGGAGCACTGAGCCTTAAATGGAATGTCTTCACTAAAGCTTTGCCCTCAAGGCCCAGAGATCTATGAAGAAGGGAGGTGGGAAGAGTGTAAGAGGCAGACGTGATAGGTGACTGACTCCACAGAAACATTGTCTTCCATATACAAAAGGGCTGATCCTCACAAGACTGTGAAAATATGCACAGGACCTGCACAGGCTCAAACCAGACAAAATTCCAGTCCAAAGAAGAAAAGTGGACAAGAAGTCCTGCCACTAACCATGCAGCTGTTTTATATGGATATTTGCTGGGAAAGGAAGGTCAGTTAGTTTTCTGCTCTGAGTGACCCGGGGTCTATCAGCTGCACTCCAGGGCAGGCCCATGCTCAGGGACAGTTGCCTAAGACAAAACAGACTCTGTGTTTTTTTGTGTGTATTCTTTTTGTAGTTTTTTTAGACTTGTTGATTTTTATTTGTTTTTTACTTTCTTTGATTCTGTTTTTGTCTTATTGGTTTCTGCTTGTTTTGATTTTTATTCTTTTATTCTTTTCTATATTTTTTTTTTTGTGAGAGAGTGAGCAAGAGAAAGACCATGAGGTTGGGTGGGTAAGAGAGGTAGGGAGGATCTTGCAGGAGTGGGAATAATATGATCAAAATAAATATATTTTATAATTTTTTAATTAAATTTTAAGAGAAAATAAGACTTGGAAGAAAATCTGCTTAAATTTGTCATTATGTTTTGAAATATCTTCTGAATTATTTCAATATTAATTCATGCCCATTGTGAAAGAATTGTTGCAATCAGTATCTTTATTTCTCTTTGTAGTGGTAAGTGCTTGATACTATAACTTTCTGATTAAACTTCAATCATTTTGCCAGCTTTGATATATTTAAGTATTCTTTTCCTATGGGGTTAATTTCACTATTTCATCAGAAGAATATATTGAGAGGTATAATATCCACATAGCAATTGAATTGTGAACTTCATTAAACACACTTTCTCTTGAATGCTGTACATCTTATTACAAATTAACAGTTTCCTTTTGTATCTCAGGCTATATTGTAGTCTGCAACTGTAAATTTCTTATGCCCTATAATCTCCTCTAATATACACTGTCATTCAGGGTAGCATCTTAAGTGTCTCCTGGCCATTATTTCATTGACCATTGATGAGTCATTGTAGTTCACATATTTCATAGAGTTAATTCTGTCTAATAATCGCTGTGTTTTCTTAGATCATACATTATACATCTTGTTTTGTTTTTTCATGAGTAAGAGTTATCACTTCCCCTTTGTTCTATCTACATGGCTCTACTCAGAGGTGCAATGTTCATACAATGTTCATACATGTTCCCTGTCCACTCATGAAAATGACAGATTCTCTGGGGCATATCTATGTGAACCAAATCAATAATAATCCAGAATACAGATCACTGCATATGGATATAAGTCTAAACTCAGTGTCTCAGTCAAATTGGACAAGCTCACAGAATTCAGAGGCAGAGAGAGAGAGATTATTTTTCCCAGAGAATGAGAAAGGGAGAGGAGGAGTAAGAAACAGAGAGAGACAGAGAAGGAGACAGACAATGAGAGAGAATAAAACAAAGTGAAAAGAGAGGGGTCTTTCACAAGTACTTGAGTTAAATTATTAATATTGGAGACTAAAATTTGATAACTGGAGACTAGTGTTAGCTCTACTCCTAGCTCAAAGTAGATAAGAAGCTACAGTGTGAGACAACATGAGAGAAAACTAGAGAAGAGGGTGGAAGAAGAGGGACTATGTGAAGGACATGGGGGAGATGTATAGGAATAGGAGAGCATAGAGAGGCATGAAAACAGGGATGAAAAGGAGGAAGAGGTTGTAGAAGGGAACAAAAGAGCAGAGTGAAATGCTGGAAATCAGGAGAAAGATGACAAAAAGGAAACTAAGACAGATGAGGGAAGAGAGAGAAAAGCATGGGGAACTGGAAATGGGGTGGGAGTCAGGGGAACCGACCTGAGACAACAAGACAAAAGACATCAAATACAGGACAAAAGACACAGTGTATGTAGGGGAGGGAGGAGGGGGAGAGGGGTTGACAGCAAGATGCAGGTGAGAGTGTAAAGTTGCATAAAAGAAAATTTGGGGTGTTATTTCTGCCTTGTTAACAGCTTTTTGGCTGATTTAATAGTTAACATTTTCAGCAATGTGAGATAACTTTCTCTTTTTAATGTCACTCATTTATGAAAAAGTATCTATAATGACCATTTGTTATTTATATTAAAAAAAACTTCAAACCATGCAAGAGGGGACCTTTCTCTTTTATCAAAGCTCAGTTGTGCACCTCACATAAATAATATTGCATGTGAAAAGCATCCTTACTGTGCTTCACTTGATTAATCATGCTTCAGACATGATTTTAAATTAAAATTTTACATTTTAAAATGTCATATGCCCTTGCAAAATATTGATGATTTAAGATGTCTCTTTAACTTTAATTGTATAGGGGCTAAAAACCAAATTCTTAGACATATTTCATATATTCTAAAAGCAAACTTTTTGTTTTTTGACATTGATTGACAATTTATTTTATTTCTATGTTTGAGGACTTGGACTTAAGATACAGAAGAAAATGTTAAATAATCAACATATTATCCACATATTTTTATCATCTCAGAAAGGCAAGGCTTTCCTCTGGGCCCTACAATTACTCTGCTAAATGGATATAGTATTAAAGTGAATGCTAATGGCTTTTAGTTAGTCATAGATCAGTGCATCTCTCAACCCTCATCAGAGAAGCTTCTTTTTGTAGTTGATGGCAATTAATACAGAGGCACACAACTGGCTGGGGGGCAGAGAATAAGACTACAGAATCACCACCCCTAATTGGGATATCTGAATTAAACAATTTCCTCCCAAGTCTCAGGGTTCATTTTGGAAAAGGGGCAAGAAGTCTTTAAGAGCTATATGGTCTAAATGACTGCAAGGAAATCATGTTTTCTGGACTTGGTACAATGTCACATATGAATTCAAAGGAGCTGAGACACCGTGCATTAAATCTGAACAGGTTCAGGGTTGACAAAAGTCCAGTGTGGTGAGGGGAGATGGGTATCAAGATCTCCTGGCTAAGGAGCAGTTGATTGCTGGTAGGAGAGAAAAAGCCAGTTTTGCTTAAGTCTGCAGCTCCTAGTGTGTTAACTGCACTCTAGGGAGGACCACACATTAAGAATATATGGATAGCACAAACTTTAAAGATTGAAAAACTAAAAGTAGACACAACAGTGGATGAATAGCAAAGGGGTGACTGATCAGGGAGGAATGTGGGAAGAGATCACAGGAATATGGTCTACATGTGTTGTAAAACATTCCCAAAGAAATAGACTAATGGAGAGAGAGAGAGAGAGAGAGAGAGAGAGAGAGAGAGAGAGAGAGAAGGAAAAGAAGAGAAAAAGGAGAAAGAAAGAAAGGAAAGCAAGAATTTGGGAGCCATGAATAGATGATAACAGATGCACATGTGTGATCTCTTTCCTGTGCAACTGATAACTCCAAACACTGACTCTGCATTCAAAATAAAATATGGAACAGAAGTCATGGGATAATATTTTTATTCAAAAGTACTTACACTCTCTGTCAATGTTTTTAAATTGACATGAAATTTTACGTGCATTAATGGACTCATTTGACATTTTTAATATGTAAAGAGTAATTGACAATTAAATTCTCCTTTTACTACTCGCCCTACCTTGTCTAGTCTCAATAATAACAAGTCACTTTCAAGTGTATTTATTTTATTAGCTGCATATTTCTGAAAAGATATTTTTGTAAGTATCATATTAGTTTCTAACATATCTTTCATATGTATAAGTTTATTAAGCTTTATATATTGTTCATACATTGTGAACTACTTAAATTAGCAATCATAATGTTTTCATCAGTTTTTTTGTTGTGGAAAACAGGTTGCTTATATTAGGATACTTAAGTTGTATCTGTCCATACTTCCAGTGTTATTTCTTTATAATAGAGGCATAGATGTACTAAAATTTGATTTTATTTCTTCAGGGTTTCCAGAGCACAGTTTTTTTGTTTTGTTGTGTTTTGTTTTTCTACAAAATAAAAGAATAGAAATAAAAATTGTAGGTAAGTCTTTTCAAATTTCAGTTTAGTCTAAATAATTGCTTTCTAAAATATGAGTAAATGTATCAATGAAGATGGATACACTTGGGAAGAAACATAATGGTTTGAGTCAATGTAAGAAGGAGTATGAAGCCTATAAAATAGGATATGAATATCAGGGAGAAATGGAATGCAAGGTAATGATCTTTGTTTTGTGCAAAATGAGGTTGAATATTCTTAAGACAATTAAAATATCTTATTTTTGTATATGTGTTTTAGTTACTTTTGCAAAAAAATTTGAAACTTAAATACATACATATGGATTTAAACTAAGTAGAAATATACTCACAAGAAAAATGAAACCTAGTTGAAGCTTCACCACTGTCTTTAATGATTTATGCCAATAAACTCCAGTTTGCTAAAACAAATACCCAAGTTAGATGAACTTAAAAGAGAGAAAAGGTTGTTTGGGGCCAGAGTTTCATAAATGTTAATCTATGCCCACTGGTCTCTGTCAGCTTTGGACCTGTATGGAGGCAGATGTTGAGGGAAGGAATCTGTGGCAAGGACAGAAGCCTGTTTTCCTCAGAGTGGGCAAGAAGCAAAAGCAGAGGCAGGAAGGCATGTGGCCCCGTGGTCATCATTAAGAGCATGCCTCCAGTGACCTAGCTCCCTTTAGGCTTGATGTCCCCAAGTTCCATTCCTACAGTGTCATGGGCTGAGGATGAAGACTTTAACACAGGAATTCTTGCAGGCATGTAAGATCCAGGAATCATCCAATTTCAGAACAGGACAGTCTCTGCATGACATTTCATGTATAAGATAGAGATTCTGGTAGATTAGGGTGAGAAAAACATACCGAATGAGTAGGGAATTATCTTTTTTTTTTTGTACAAGTAAAGAACTTCAAAGAGTTCTAAGACTATGCCAAAATAAAAATAAATAAATAAAAATAAATAAACAACAAACAATAACAACAAAAACCACTACCTGGTCCAAATACTTTGGAAAATACATCAAAACTCACACAGATGTTTATAGAAGCTTATTTTTTTCTACCTTTTTTTCTTTATTATTATGTGTTTTAAATTTTATACATCAGCCATGGGTTCCCCTGTCCTCCCCCACCCCACCCCCACCCACAACTACCCCCAGCCCCTTCCCTCCATTCCCATGTCCTCCAGGATCAAGGCACCCCTGGGGATTCATTTAAACCTGGTGGATTCAGTACACCTCCTTCCAGACTGAGCAAAGTGTCCCTGTGTAAGCTCAAGGTTTCAAACAGCCAGCTCATGCACTAAGAACAGATCCTGGTCCCACAGACTGGGTGCCTCCCAAACAGATCAAGCTATTCAATTGTCTCACTTATCCAGAGGGCCTGATCCAGCTGGGGGCTCCACAGCCTTTGGTTCATAATTCATGTGCTTCCATTCGTTTGGCTATTTTTCCCTGTGCTTTTTGCAATCTTGGATTCAACAATTCACACTCTTGCAGACCCTCCTCTTTCTCAAGAGTTGGACACCTGGCTGAGGATGGAGAGGTAGCTCAGCCGTTAAATGCTAGGCTCACAACCAAAAATATAGCAGCTTATTTATACTTGCTAGAATGTGGGAATCAGAAAGAGGTCTTTCAGTATGGTAATGAAGGATAAACTGTGGATCATAAGGATGATGGGGTATTATTCAGTGATGAGCCGCCGTGCCTTGAAAATGCATGGTGGACTTCAAGGACTGGTATGGGTTTGGAAAGCCAGTGTGAATGGCTATGCGTCATGTGATTCCAGCCAAGGCATGCTCTGCAAAAGAGGAATCTCTGAGGATGGTAAAAGACGGAATTGGGAGGAAAGAAAGGTGAATAGTCAGAGCACAGAGGATAACACATAAGGAAACTGTGCTGTGTGGAACGATAATGGTAACATGCATCATTGAACACTTAACTAAAACCACAGAATGTTTTTGTCAGCCAAGCCTGCTGTGAGCTCTTGGCTATGGGAGATGATGACATGTCAACAGAGGTTCATTGATTTCACATGTGCACTACTGTACAAAGGGTTATGGGAGCTCTATACTTTTTGCTTGGACTTTATATGACTAAAACTACCTGAAAGAGCAGGTTATTAGGGCTGCAACATATAAGTACATAGACCTTCTTAGCACTTTGTTGCTCTGTGTTCAATTTCAGAAATAGTGTTCAATTCCAGAAAAAAAAAGCTTATTCTCTAAAGAAATAGCAGAAGAATTATAAACACCTTAAGTGAAGAGATCATGTTTTTAATATTTCTACACCCAGCTAACAGATAACTGTATACATTAGTTTTAGGTCACTGTATTTTTACTGATATTTTCATACAAAGGCTGTGTTTTGAATTTTCTACGTCATGTTGACATTTAAAACATTCAAAGTTTAGCATATTTTGGACATTGGAATAGGATGTTCAGCCTGTATTGGGAATCTTATTTCTCACTGCTACCCTTATCTTATCTCCTAATTACATCTTGTAGGTTTTAAACTAAGACTGTAAACCTCTTGATTGGATTCTAATGATGTCACATACTGCTTGAGTTTTTAAAGAAAAATTTTAATAAACTCAGATAAATGGGATGCTACTGCTTATTTGATTGTTCAATTTCAAGATAATTCCTTGTGTTATGAAAATTAGCTCATTGTTATTTCTTCCTAAGTGTTTAGCCAAAAGCTTCTTCTGCTCAGGGGACAGCTGTTGTACCATAGGAGGAGAGGTTCAGGCTTCAGTGGACTGCACTGCTGGGTCACCTAATGCCACGACAGTTTCCCTTTTCAGTAGGAAGTACACATACTTTCTACAACACATTCATGATTTGGACAAAATACTTAAAATTCTTCTATGTATTTTATACATTCAGAATTCTGCAGGCATAACCTGGAACAGATCTTGACTTTGGTGTGTGTGGGGGGCGCAGGATGGGGGATCTTCTGCTTGCCTTTATTTTGTAATAGTCCATGGGCAGCCAATAATATCATGTTAACGTATTTTAGAACTGTGCTTAGCTTACATGAAGATTGCTAATTACTTAAGGTTGGTATGACCTTCTTAAAGTTTAACATGGGAGTTTATTGCTATTTGAATTAGCCCCAATATAATTTTTTTAATCACAAGTCAAATTTCATTTTCCAATGTGAGTTAAGGCATTTGAGCTCCTCACAATTGAAAAAGCTGCTAAATTTGGAAGATTCTCTGTCCCTGTTCTTCACATGAACATAAACGTCTAATATAGGCATACATTTTCTGCCCTGTAATCCTAACAGAACAATTCAGAATGTATTACTTAGGCTAGGGAGCGAGACTTTCCATATACTCCAGTGAAGAGCTCTAGCAGGGTCATCAAGAGGAAGATGTTTCTGCCCATAATATCCTGTCTCATATGTAATGCTAAATGGATTACTTGGCATTGTAAAAATACAAATATTCTTTGGGAAACTTTGTTGTTATTATGATACATTGCAAAATTAGTGAAGGCATTGACATATATGAAAACCACTTCAAGTTTAGTGCAGAACTAAAGGCAGTTATAACTTGAAAACTTAGTTCTGGATTAAAATGAACCTGTCTGACCAAGGCATTTCTGAATGCAGCTCACTTGGATGATTCTGCACTCCTGAGTACAGCACAGGTTACTATAAATTCTTCACTTATTCTGAGATCCACACATGGGTTTATTGCCCCCAAACCCTCCACATAATTCCGTAAGTAATTTTCCTGAGAATATGTCCAGTAAGGGAATTCACTTTCCCTCAGCCCCAAGGATGGGTTGCTTTAATCAGAAACCTGGGCAATGTTTAAATAATTGAACCTCTTTTCTGGTCAAGGTCTTGACTGTATATTTTACTGCTGGTATGTGGACCTAGGTAATTTATCTCTTATCTGCCCATTGACCTTTTAGGTTTCAGGCACTTTTACATTAAACCTGGAGAAGACACAGTTATTGACTCTAACAGAATGGAGGTACTTATGTTATGGAGGATCCTTTAAAAACAGCAAAATGCTTAATATTTGTCGTGATTTTATTTTTCTTTATAGCAGACTAAAATTCCATTGCACATATGAGTTGTGTTTCTAAAATCAACCATCTATGGTAGATGTCTAGGTTGGTTGCATCTATCATCTATTGTGAAGCATGTATCAATGAATATGAATGCACAAATCTCTTTATGTTAGGATATATGGTCTTTTAAGCATATCTCCAGAAATGTTGTAAATGAGTCAAACTTAGAAAGAGGGATATTGGACATTTTTTTCAGGTACAGATCCTAGATATTAATGTATTGATTTATGTGTGTATGTCTGAATGAATATGAGAGGCATAGTTCATGAAACAAATGGGCAAATAAATTGAGAGAGAGAGAGACAGAGAGAGGAAAGAGAGAGAGAGAGACAGAGAGATGGAGTGGAGTGGATATATACAGCATGAAAGCAGAAGTGGGAGAAGGTAGACAGAAGAAGGAAGAAAGGAAGTAGGATCAGGAAGAACAAAGTATGCATGAAAACATCAGGAGGGAACTTGGATGCTGCTGCAAAGACAGTCAAAAGAAAAACAATAGAATGCTTGCTGTGAGGTAGGCTTCCCAAGAATCCTCAGCTGTGTGGAACAGTAACTCTGATTGTTAGACTCACATCTGATCCTACTCTCTGATTCACATGAAATGGCCAACTGAAGATCACATGTGTAATAATGACTTATAGGTTGAACCCAAAGTTTCTTTCTTATGATTCACTTTATGTCTTCCTTCAGAAGTTGCTATGTGAAATATACTCAGAATTTACTTTTATTTTGATAGAGCAAAGGTAGTGGTATGATGTAATTTCTGTTTTAGCAAGATGTTATGATAAATATCCTATGTTAAACTGTCTTTCTGATATTCATTGTTGTATAATGCCTCATTTTTAAGCAACAGTGAAATGTTGACTACTCAATCATATCCATAAAAATAACTACTATTCTCTTTTAATGAATAGTGTCCCATATTTGGGCCAATGAGATGGCACAGCACATAAGGCACTTGCTGCTAAGAATACAAACCTGAGTTCAATACCCTGGACCTACATTGGAGAAAGAAAATCAACTTCCAAACATTATCCTCTGACCATCAAATGCATAATATGGTTTGTGCACACATACAAGCATATTCAAGAGTGCATACACATGCACAAAAAATAAGTACATACATAAATGAAGTAAATTAATATTGTCCCAATTTTATAAAAATGATATGCTTACATACTATTATATATATATATATATATATATATATATATATATATATATATTCTTTGTATATGAGATATTCTTCAATTGTTGCAGAAAATGCCCACTGTGTATATACATTTATTAAAACACAGATACAAATTATTTAAAAATATCCACTAAAAAGTTTCTTTAGACTTTGTACATTTATTTCAAAAATACACACAACTGATTTTTTTTATTTTAAGGTAAAAATTGACACAACCTTTTAACCAAAGTATTTAACACCTATACAGTTAGTTTCATAGATAACATCATGAGCTTGGTGCACATCAGTGTGCATTTCAGTGATTTTTTTGAAGCAAATTACTGCAGTGGTACTGACATTACCATAGTTTAATTCTAGGACACTCCTACAATTTTAAAGACATCATCCACCTGCAGTAGTGTAAATGGCCCATGTCCATTCTTCTCCTTTTCTCATATATTGCTGGTCCTACATCATTGTTATAGAAAAATTGAAAATCAATTTTAGGAAAATATTGATCATGATTCTTTTCAAGAGTGTGTTAGGTACATTCATGCAGCATCTAGTTTAGACTATAGGTCTGCACCACATCATGCATCTCTTTCTGCTCTTCTTTCTAGTTCCCTTCTGCTCTCTTGCCTATAAGGGACTCTGCATGGACATCCTTCTAAGGAATTCCTTCCAGGTATTGTGATATGATTATGCACCCTGATCACTTTTCTGTACTCTAGCTACTGTTCTCAGACTTGGGAGATGAGGAGTTTATAGAAACAGTGAGGACAAAGTCATACTCAGTACTATAGTACCTTTCCCTTATTCTCCTGCTGGGATAACTGATTATCAAGGATTTGAGCCAAGTAAACAGTAATTGTATTTTCCACTGCAGTATGATTACACAAAAGTCTAAGCAGAATTTCTTATCTGTTTTTTCCCCTCAGAAACTAAATTGATAGAAGCATTTTGAATTTTATAGATTAGGGAAAATTGCTATAATTACTACCATGTAACTTTTTAATGCAAATATTCCTGTGGACACTGACAGGAGACTGTATTGGACTAGAAGGTGAATAATTTCTTGACTTTAAAAGAAACACTCTGTCAATTTTAAAAACATAATTTCTTGGAACATCTTCAAAATTTTTTAAATTTAGTTGATGTTTTGAAGTGTTTCATTTATCTTGAAATTGTATGTTATTTTAATACAGTACTCTGTGGTTGAAACAATATTTTTGTTATTCTGTATAGAATTCTATCTGCATTAAAAAGTTATTCCTTATCATTGCTTTTATAACTCTATTATAGTTTTACAATAGCTTTCTGGTTTGGAAAATTTTTAAGTTACTCAGAAAGGATTTGGATGAATATTATTCTCAGTAAACAATAATTTTGCAAAGGTTAATTGTTTGTAGAAGTTGTGTGGACCACTGACATATAAAACATTTTACCTCATGACCTTTCTTTCTAAAATCCAGGCATAAAATTCAGAAGCAGCTTATATGTTCATGAAAGAATATATGAGAAAAGAAAAGAAAATGTGGCCCACATATACAATGGAGCTTAGGCCAAATGCAATTACATCACTTGTAGGAAATGAGTGGAATTAGAGATCATCATGTTAAATAAATACATAGACTAAAGAAGACAATCATAATGTGTTCTCTAGCATAATCAGTATACAGTGAATATCTATCTATCTATATCAGAATACAGAATGCAATATATATATACAGAGAGAGAGAGACAGAGACAGAGACACAGAGAGAGAAATCAGAGAGAGAGATGGATTTTTAATAGGGGGAAAGCATGTTTGTCTTTTTTTTTTAAACCAACATTGCAATCTTTGTTCCTCTCCCATCCTTTCTGAATATGTATTAACCACCATAAAATCTCCTTCTGATCTCTCAGAAATGTTTGTGTGTGTGTGTGTGTGTGTGTGTGTGTGTGTGTGTGTGTGTGTGAGACAGACAGAGAGAGAGAGAGAGAGAGAGAGAGAGAGAGAGAGAGAGAGAGAGAGAGATCAAATTCATTTTTTGTTCTGTAATTTAGTGTTTTGATTATTATGTGCTGAGGGGGCTTTTTTTTCTGGTCTGGTCTATTTGGTGTTCTGTATGCTTCTTGGTGCCTTGATAGGCTTATCCTTTTTTTGATTAGGACAATTTTCCTCTAAGATTGTGTTGAAAATATTTCTTATCCATTTGACCTGTTTTTTTCTACTTTCTCTATTTCTATTATTCTTAGATTTGTTCTTTTATTTATTTATTTTTTATTTTTATTTTTTTTGAGACAGGGTTTCTCTATGTCGTTTTGGTGCCTGTCCTGGATTTCACTATGTAGACCAGGCTGGCCTCAAACTCACTGAGATCCACCTGGTTCTGCCTCCTGAGTGCTGAGATTAAAGGCATATGCCACCACTGCCCAGCCGATTTGCTCTTTTCATAGTGTCCCAGAATTCTCTGTTTGTTTGCCAGGAAGTAATATTTAGATTTAACATGGTTTTTTCACCAAGCTACCACTTATTCTATCATGTCCTCAATATCTGAAATTCTTTCTTCCATCTCTTGTGTTCTGTTGGTGAGATTTGCCTCTGATGCTCCTGTTTGAATTCCTTTAGTTTCCATTTCCATATTTCCCTTAGTTTGGGTTTTCTTTATTGACTGTAATTCCACGTTCAGATCTTGAATAGTTTTATTCATTTCCTTTCACTGTTTGTTTTTGTGTTTTCATAGACTTCTTTAAGGGATGCATTCATTTCCTCCAAATTGACCACGATGTAAAGGGCACTTTAAGGTCTTTGGCTTGTGATTCAGTTGTAATACTTAGGGTCTGCTGTGGGAGGGTTTCTGGGCTCCTGGGTGTCAGTGATTGTGTTTTTATGCTGTTTTATGCTGGCTTCTAGACATCTGAGTGTGGGAAGATTGTGATTTCAGGTGCTGATATCTGTCTGGTCTTATCTTTGTTAGAAGGATGTCTTTGTTTCTGTTACCCTCTCTGGTTTTGAGGAGAATGTGGTGGCTGTGTGTTGTTTGGTAGAAAATTCTTCTGGGATCCTGATAGTTGTGGGCCCTGGGAGTCCAGGGTAAAATATGTTTCTATGTATTGGGAGCTGACACTTAGGAATGGAGACGGGCTGGGAGGGTAAGGTTAGAGGGTCCATAGGAGGGAGAAGGCAGTGTTTATACCACGTTCTGCTTGGAGCAGTGGTAATAGGAGCAGAAAGTGAAGAGATGCTACAATAGGTAGTCTTCCACAGAGCTGGTCTTTAGACTGTGGCCAGGAGGTGGGTTTGGATAAGATGAAGGGTAAAGTTCTGAAGCTTGAGCTCCTGAATAGTAGGTCTACTTGCTTCTCTGGCAGGCTTAGCAGACAGGTTCCCAGAGAAAGCCTACTGTAGTTGGGGACTGGGATAACAAGACTAGTAGGGTGGAAGTTTGGAGTAGAATCTGTATGTGATCCTTTGAAGATGAGGGCAGAGAGGATGGGGCACAGAAGGCAGTCTGCTACAGAGATGGGAGTGAGAATGAGGGGATTAATTTGAAGGAGAGAAGGAAGTGGTAAAGAGTTACCATAAAACTAACTACTTCCCTGTCTGGAGTGGCCTCTGGTTCCCAGGGAATTCCTGTTGGATTTGGGGGCTGGTATAAACTAATGTACACGGGGAAGGAAATTTGAGGGGAAGACCTGTGTGATCTCCTGTAGATGAGGGAAGCAGGAGAAGAGAGGCTGCAGCAGCTGGTGTCCTATGGAGTTGGAATGAATTGGAAAATCGACTTTGGGGAAATGAGGCAGAGGTGGACATCTACAGTTAGCCTACCTGCTGCCCTGGCTGAAGTGGGCAATAAAATAGGAACAAGTGCAATTATGCTAATTATGGTAATCATCAATTATCTTCACTGAAAGTGTTGATGGTTAAAACAGAAAAAAGCCACTCTCTTGCTTTTTCTCATGTTTTAAGACATTTTCTCTATCCATCCTGAAAGGAGTGGTATTATTAGTATGCCCACGAAATTTTAAGGCTGTTACTTATGAAATTATTGTTATTGGCATTTCATACTATTAGAAATTTAAAGGTGTACTACATGTCTTTTCTAGGATTGAATGGTTATGTTTTACTGAATAGTTAAGCAAAAGCCAGGCCCTGTGTTTTATCATTTGAAAATTGTTTTGATTATTTGTGTTGGTCTATATGTGTTTTAAGCCATGCCATTGTTCTTTCCATTTCTTGTTGAGGAATTCTGAAATCTTGTTTGGTTTTGTGCTATGGATTTACACAGAAGATAAAACAAAATTCTATGATACTTGTGCAAATAGAAAAAGGTTTGTTCAAAGATCAGGAATCAGTGACTCTAATTTATTAATTTATTGATAAATAACTTAAGAAACAATAAAAATAAAGTATACTTATTACTGCAATGATTCTATAATCATAACATTGTTTGGCATGACTATATTCATGTCACATGCTTAATAAATAAAGATTGAACTTATAACTCATGTTCTGTGATATGACCAGATGCACACTGAAGTTAGGAATGAGTCTAGGGACTAAACTTGCTGCGGCAGTTTACTGTGGTTAAAAGCGCGGACCTATCTATGGTAGTGTGTCTATCTATGGTAGTGTGTCTATCTATGGTAGTGTGTCTATCTATGGTAGTGTGTCTATCTATGGTAGTGTGTCTATCTATGGTAGTGTGTCTATCTATGGTAGTGTGTCTATCTATGGTAGTGTGTCTATCTATGGGTAGTGTGGTCTATCTATGGTAGTTGTTTTGGGTGTCTATCTATGGTAGTGTGGTCTATCTATGGTAGGTGTCTATCTATGGTAGTGTGTCTATCTATGGTAGTGTGGTCTATCTATCGGTAGTGTGGTCTATCTATGGTAGTGTGTCTATCTATGGTAGTGTGTCTATCTATGGTAGTGTGTCTATCTATGTAGTGTGTCTATCTATGGTAGTGTGTCTATCTATGGTAGTGTGTCGTATCTATGGTAGTGTGTGTCTATCTATGTAGGTGTGTCTATCTATTGGTAGTGTGTCTATCTATGGTAGTGTGTCTATCTATGGTAGTGTGTCTATCTATGGTAGTGTGTCTATCTATGGTAGTGTGTCTATCTATGGTAGTGTGTCTATCTATGGTAGTGTGTCTATCTATGGTAGTGTGTCTATCTATGGTAGTGTGTCTATCTATGGTAGTGTGTCTATCTATGGTAGTGTGTCTATCTATGGTAGTGTGTCTATCTATGGTAGTGTGTCTATCTATGGTAGTGTGTCTATCTATGGTAGTGTGTCTATTGCGGTCCTTCTTTGGCTTATGTTTAGGCAGTCATGTTGGTGAGACTTCATGGATACAACTTTTCCAACATTCTAGACACACAATTCCACAGTAAATTTTCCAGTTCCTCTGGTTCTTAAAATCTTCCCATCCCTTCTTCTGAAATTTTCCCTGACAAGTAGATGCCAGAATTGTGCTGTAGTTGGGACCAGTCTCCACAACTCTGGATTTTAATCCGTTTGTTGTGTTTTTCTGTGTTGGTTTCCATCTGTTGCATAGACATTTTCTTGTTGAGAGGTAAGAACTATGGGCAACTAAGGAATGTTGAAAGAAGGAGAAATAATCTTCTCCAAGGAAGAGTACACTAGTTGGTTATCCAATACTAAATGATCAGCCTTATAAAATATATACATACAAGAAAACTATATAGACTGAGAGGTTTCTATTTATATGCCTTGGAGAGTGTGTGTGTGTGTGTGTGTGTATGTCACAACAATTAGAGAAAAAGGGGCTACAAATTTAAAATAGAGAAAAGTGGAATACCTGAGGTAGGTTGGAATGAGGAAAGAGATAGGGAGAAATGATGTAATTATAATCCCCCAAAATGAAAAATATATAATAAAAAAATGATATTCGATTCAAATTTTGAGTTTTTTAAAAAGAATGAAACATAAATATCTTTTATTTTTATTTTATATCTATGAATATTTTGACTGCATTTATACACACACACACACACACACACACACACACACACACGTGTGTGTGTGTGTGTGTGTGTGTGTGTGTGTGTGCGCGCGCACATGCAATGAGTGAGACTGTGGTGCCCAAGGAAGAACAAAGATGGTACTGAGTTGCCTGTAACTAGAGTTGTGCACAGATATGAGGTACCATGTGGGTGCTGGAAACTTAACTCAGGTCCTCTGAAAGAGCAGCAAGTGCTCTTAACCACAGAACCATTTCTCTAGCCCCTTAAGTCTAATTTTTGATAACCTAAATACATTAGAAACATCACAATAATTATTAAGATAGTTCTATCATATAGAAAAAGGTTTAAGTGTCTATATTTTCTACACCTCACCATACATAATTAATTAGTCATGAAATTTTGTGGCCTACAATCTTTGTAAGTTGAAAACCAGTGTGAGCTCCACTTTTTTCCTTATGAATGTATTTTAAAGCCACATCATGATAATGTTAATGGAGAAAAGAATTCTTATGAAAAAGACATCAGACTTGGGGATCTTTGTCACATCATCTCTTTGGTCATTTGAGTCCATTATCAATTAATATATCCAATTAATGACAGCATTCCTGTGCAAACATTACAATTCAGACATTTTCTGAAAAGGGGGGAATTGAGATTCTAAACTTTTAATATATTGGCTCCAATTAACATAAAATAGTAAGTTCATGCAACCTAGTTAGAAAGCAAGAAAGATTATATATATATATATATATATATATATATATATATTACCAATTAATAATGAAATGCTCATAAAAACTGAAAACCATAATGCTGAGCTAATGGGAAAACCAAATGAAGAATGTAACGTCATGAACTCTTAACAGATGTCCTAATTAGATATCATTAAGGAGACTATATTAGGAACTCAAATTGAGAATTTTATTTAATACCAAAAATACACTGTTTAATTAATAATTAAGCAGTTATAGGGTGAATTTTCACCTGTACACTGGATGAAACATAGGTTGGCTGGCTGGAACTGTTCTCTTTTCTAAAGTAGATTAATGTTATTCACTTACTACTGTACCGCTTGCTGACAATATCAAATGTAGAATATAGAGAACGAATTTTCTTAAAATTAGATTCCTACAGACTTCCAAATAGTTTCCAAATATTCTTAGGCTGTTTCAAATTTTGAGGGTTTTTTTTTTTTTTTTTTGAGACAGCTTTCCTCTGTGTAGTTTTGGTGCCTGTCCCATCCTCAAACTCACAGAGATCCGCCTGGCTCTGCCTCCCCAGTGCTGGGATTAAAGGTATGTGCCACCCTGTCCAGCACAATTTGAGTTTTGATACTCAGTAAAAACAACTAACATTTTTGACATTTTTAGTAGTAATTTCTTGTTCAAAGGCTCTTAAAAACCAAATAATTTGTGTTGTTAAGTTTGTATTTCTTTTCTATTCTTATTAAATTTATTTAGTGTGTGTGTGTGGCCATTGCAGGCATGTCAGAGGGCAACTGGTGGAGTTGATGTCTTCTACTAGAAGAGACTCCATTTTCAGGCCTAGTGGCAAGAGCCTTTACCTGCTGAGATAACTTGCTGACTGAATTTGAATTTGATTTAATTTGTATGATTTGTACAATTTGTATGAATATGTAATTTGAATGAAATTGTACCCACATAATGTCAGGCATTTTAATATTTGGTTCCTTATTGCTATACTGTTGGTGTAGGTTTGGAGTTGTTCCTTGATGGATGAATTATGTCATTGAGTGAAGGCTGTGAGCACTTAAGACTGCACCCTACTCTCAGTTTACCCTCTCTGTTTTATGCATTCTGTTCAATATGTGATCTCACGCCTGTTGCTTTTTGTCATGCTGTCCTTGCCACTATGGACACTAAGCCCTCTGGAACCATACACCATGGTAAACAGTTTCTTTTTTAATTGCTTCTGATATGCAATGGAACAGCAGATGAAACAGTTATTCTTGAGGAATAACTAAGCTCACCTCTCTCAATAGTAGACTGGCGTTTAATAGAGAGATGTGGAGAAGAACAGGATGCCAAGATGAAGCCACATATACACAGCCAAGAAAAATGGACAGCTGAATTGAAAAGACATCAATAATTTCCAGAATTTAAAATCCTGAATCATGACATGACACTAATGGAATTCAGGTGTTTCTGGTACATGGACTGCTCTCACCAAATGTGAGGTCAAACTGTTGACCTTGTATACATCTTAGTTCACAAAAGAGTCTGTCAGATACGCTAAGCCTGTAGGCTGAAGATGATGCCCCAACACTGTGGAGAAACCTCAGGTGACTGTCCAGGCAGCTGGCTGTTTCTGTCAACTCACATTTTTTTTTGAAGCTGCTTGCATGCACTTCTTGTTTTTATTTTTTATTAGGTAGTATTATTTCCTTCTTGGGTCTCTGAGGGAGTTGAAGATCAGTTATAGTTATAATTATCTTTGTTAAGGATTTCAGAAAAACTCACTAAGAGCTGTAAGTGTATAAATTTGGAAGACGTTATAAGACAGTTCCGTTAGCTATATAAGTTAGGATAAAAAGTGAATCAGGTACATTCTGGACTTACCAAAATAGGATAGATAATGGAATTATTTTCTCTGAATTTGTCAATTACAAATAGACTAGACACTGTTTAGGTATTTATTGTTTGTATATATGGTATATATAGTTATTGTACTTTTGTATATAGTTTTTCTTACATTAGTTATAACTTTTTCCTTTTTTTCTTTTTATTAAAATAGAAAAGGGGAAATATAGTGATATTTTATTTGTATTGAAATGTGATTTTATTTGTATGTCAATAAAGTTGCCTTGAGGTCAGAGCAAGCCAGAGCAGAAGCCAGCAGTAGTGGGGCACACCCTTAATCCCAGCACTTGGGAGGCAGAGCTAGGCGGATCTCTGTGTGTTCAAGGACATAGCCAGCATAGCAGACACACGCCTTTAATTTCAGTACCAACCATAGAAGACCTGGAGGTCTGTACAAACAGGCAGTGACGAGGAGGTCATGTGGCTGGGTTACAACCAATGAGGGAGGAGAACAGAAAGTCTTTAAATAGACAGGACGCACAGAAGTAGGTCTCTTGCGGAGAGGAGGAACCGCAGAAGCAGTGAAGGGTAAGGTTTTCTGCTTTGGCTCTGACCTCGTGGTTTTTAACTCTGCAACTAGCTCTGTGTTTCTTATTTAACAAGCAGGATACATCTACATTGGCCGTGGTGTTTTATTACAGCAACAGAGAAGTTATCAACTGAGACATTGGTAACTGAAGTGGAGCATTGTTGTGAAGAACTTGACTATGTTGTTTTTTGGAAGAATGTAGAAGACTGAAACTTTTAACTAAATCGTGATTGTGTGCTATAAACATATCTTAATGGGCCATCTTAGATGGACCAGCTTGGAAGACAGTAATGGTGAAAGCTTTGTAGACTATGGACAATTGACTCTAGATGTTTCTGAGGGGAGTTATATGAGTAACTGAACCAGAGGCCATTCCTGTGATGCTTTCTCAAAGAGTAAGGATGTCTTCTGCCCTTGTCCCAAGAATTTGCTGGAGGATAAATTAAAAAGTGACAAACAATTTCTATGGTGGATTCAATTTGAAGGCAGCATTGTATGGAGACTGTGGCATATTTAATGACTATAATGTTAGTCCACATTGAAAAAGAGGAAGTAAGGCAGGAAGGCACTCAAAATGCACAGTTAAGAGAGAAAGAATACCAACAGCATTATAGTTACAAGCAAAGATTGTGCTAAAAATTACAAGGAAATTAACATTATTAAGGTGACAAGTCAGGCTCCACCCAGGAATTAAGAGAAAAGTATCTTTAAGCAAAACCCCAATCAGCTAACCTTGAACTTGTGAAAGATATCATAAGGCATTTTCTGCTCCTAGAAAACAACTTAATAAAAGAGCTAAAGCTAATGTGATTTAAGGGGCCCAAAGTCCCCCTTGAGCTTGTGATTGAAGAATCAGCAGTTCAAAGTCTGGTAGAGAAAAGTGAGGAACAAAAGAGAGAAGGAAAGAATGGAGAGAGGGGGAAGGGAGGAAGGAAGAGAGGGAGAAAGGGAGGGGGAGAAGAAGAAAGGAAGGGAGAAAAAACAATGAAGGAAAAATGAAAAAAAAAAGGAAAGACTACAAGGAACTAGGAAGGAAAGAAAGAGACCCCTGCCCTGTATGCTGACTCTAAACTCCTGTGTCTGTTTTACCATCTGGTCAACAGCAACCGAGTAACATGTCTGTGAGAATGTAATGTCTCTGGCATGCATTACCTGAAACGCATCCAGGGTGTTTTCCCATTGTTCCTTTAAGGGTACTTTATTTCAGGTGTTTTAATGTGATTAAGCATTTGAGCAACTTAGATTTTGGAATAATTATCTGTATTTCCTCATTTTATGATAATTTCCATAACAACTGCCAGAAAACCAACTAACCAATAAATAAATAAACATTGGCAGATGAAAATGTGAATTGGCTTCATTCAAAGTCACCATCCTAAAGGAGAAACTGGAATTGCTATGCTATGCTGGGAAGCTTAGATTTTTAGAATCATAAAAGATGTAAATACAAAACTCATGTATGAAATTCTCAACAAAATTAAAATGTAAAATAAGAAATCCCAAAGGATGAAAATAATTAAGAACATTGGTGTGAGGAAATAAAAATCCATCCCACTGTCATTTAATTTATAAGAAGATACAATGGTACATATACACAATGGTGCACTACTCAGCAGAGAAAAACAATGACATCATGAGGTTTGCAGGCAAATGGATAGATCTGGAAAAAATCATCCTCAGTGACGTAACCCAAAGTCAGAAGGACGAACATGGTATGTACTCACTCATAGGAGGATACTAGATGTAAAACTAAGATGACTAGACTGCTACACAACTCCAGGGAGGCGACCTAGAAAACAGAACCCTAGGAAAGACACAGGGATCACCCAATCACAGAGAAATGGATGAGATAGATCTACATGAACAACCTAGACGACAGTGGGAGTAATGAAGGGCAAGGTTGGAGGGAAAGAAAACTTAGGGGAGCAGGAGATCCCAGCTGGATCAAGAACAGAAAGGAAGAACAAGGAAGAACAGACCATGATAAATGATGACCACATGAGAACAAGAAGAGGCAGAGTGCTGGAGAGGTCCCCAGAAATCCACAATGATACATCCTCTGTAGTCTGCTGGCAATGGTCGAGAGAAAGCCTGATCTGACCTAGTCTGATGATCAGATGGCCAAACACGCTAACAGTGGTGCTGGAACTCTCATCCAATAACTGATGGAAATGGATGCAGAGATCCTCAGCCAGACCCCAGGTGGAGCTCCAGGAGTCCTATTGTCGAGAAAGAGGACTGTAAGAGTGTGAATTGTTGAGACCAAGATTGGAAAAGCACAGGGACAAATAGTCAAATGAATGGAAGCACATGATTTATGAACCAAAGGCTGTGGAGCCCCCAGCTGGATCAGGCCCTCCAGATGGGTGAGACAATTGAATAGCTTGAACTGTCTGGGAGGCACCCAGGCAGTGGGACCCACACCTGTCCTTAGTGCATGAGCTGGCTGTTTGAAACCTTGGGCTTACACAGGGACACTTTGCTCAGCCTGGAGGGAGGGGACTGGACCTGCCTGTACTGAATCCACCAGGTTTAAATGAATCCCCAGGGGAGTCTTGGCCCTGGAGGAGATGGGAGTGGAGTGGAGGGGTTGGGAAGGGGGGTATGGGGGCCAGAGTGGGGAGGACGGAGAACCCATGGCTGATGTTTAAAATTAAAAAAAAAAAAAAAAGAAGTTACAACAGGACTAGAAAGATGGCTCCATTGTTAAGAACACCTCTTGATCCTTTAGAGGACCTGGACCTGGCTTCAGTTCCCAGCACCCATGCTATGGGGTTTAAATACTGCCCATTATGCATGCTTTAGAACATCCTACATCACTCCTGACTTCCTCAGGCATCTGCACTCACATGTTATTAAAAACAGAATGAAGACTTTGTTTCAAGGAAGATGAAATAAAACTGCATAATTCAGTAGGAAGCATAGGCGGTCTCTGAATAGGGCTAGAGTTCTTGTCCTTCCTATGCTAAAGCTATCAAACAACAATCTAAGAGAGTTCATTAAACTAAATAAGAAAGCACGAACCATGATGCTATAGTCAGATCTGGAAAAGCGATCCTTCCTCTCCAAGAGGATTTATTGGAAGTGATGATAGAACATTTTTACAACAAAGTGCGAATTATGGAAAACAACTCTACACCTTTGTGAAATTGACAGTTTCCAGTTTGTGATTCTCATCGTGTAATGAATGTTTTCTTCATCACCCCCACGTTTAACAAGATTGAAACTCTCTGACATAGTACCATGGATAAGTTACCTGTGAGAATGTACCAAATACAGAACAACTCCTATCTGCAATATTAGTCATAAGGATTGGACTGTGAACAGGGATTAAACAGTGCCTGGGATAGAAGACCACGGCAGAAATCTCAGGACTGGTGATGACAGTCTGTTTCCTGTAACCGTGATTACACGGCCTTTTTGATTTGTTACGGTATTGATTTGGCAAGAATTCATCACTTTGTGTACTCAATATTTGTGCAAGGTCCTGCACTTATGCTGCGCATTACGACAAAAGGTGAAACTCAGTTCCAGTAAACAATGCGATATCAAAGGACTGTTTTGGAAATTATTACAGCACATGTGATTAGCATATGTATGTTTATAAATTAAATTATATTCATTTTGTACACTTTAACATATTTCTCTCTATACATATTATTAGTAAACACAGAGGCTCAAGTAATTCGAGAAGTACATTTACAAGGATAGCTCGGTTAGAAACCAAATGAAGGGAAGATTTGGGATTTTCTATTCCATTAAACTGTTGAAAACTTATAAAAACTTTTCCCAACAGTTGTCAATAGAGAGTTGAAGTTTTCAAATCCACTGTAGTGAGTGTGATTTTCATTACATGTTTCTGGAGGTTGACTAGGTACGGAATTAAGAGATTCACACATTTTCTAGCAATTACAACTTGAGGAATAAATTCAAAAATTACAGAAAGATTTTAAAATATTTCTAAAGATTTTTCTTTATTCTTCAGTATTTCATACATGTATACAATGAAATATTATTGTGTTTATACCTCATTTCTCTCCTCCAACTCACCTCAGATCCTACCCAGCAATTTTTCCTCCTAATTTTTTGTTTGTTATTTTTAAGTCATTAAGTCCAGATAGTGCTGCCCATATATATATGGCTGTGGGGAACTTGGCAACATAGAATCCTAACAGTTGGCCACATCCTCAAAACAGAATGATTCTCCCTCCTGTAGAAACTATCCACAGGCAACAGACCCTGAGGAAGAATTGGCCTGTAGATCATCTCCCCTATATGTACTGGGATTTCAATTGCCTTGGTCTTGTGTGGTTAAACAGAGGTGCTGGGAGTCCATAGGCATCATAGACTAATGAAGTGTTCTTACTATAATGGAATTCCCATTAAATAGCAAATAAGGGCAATAAACTCTAGGCTGTGTATGTAATAAGTGCTTTGAAACTATACAATACGTGAAGTAAAACTAAATATTGTGAATATGTAGCAGCTGCTATTCTGATAGGTCTCTGCCACTCCCTGTGAATGTGCCCCTGCTCCATATGAGTGTGCTCCTGCTGCCCTCTGTGAATGGGCAGAGGTGCTCACTGTTAATGTGAACCTGCTGTTCCTTTGGTTTTGTACCTTCTATGAATATAAATGTACAGCACCTATTCCACCTGAGTGTATGACTTTTGCTCCATGTGAATGTGCAAGTAGTGCTCCACGTGATTGTGAATCTGAATCTATGTGCAACTACTACCCCATGTGATTTTTCAACTGCTTCATTTGAATGTGCACCTAGTATTGCATTAAACACATAGCTGCCACTCACTTGAATCTGCAGTTGTTTCTACATGTATTCATATCCATCTGGTTCATCCTGGTGTTGTAAAATCTGTTACCTTTGCAAGGCTAGTTTTGGAGTCACTGTTTAAAAGATTTAAATATACTTTGGAGTATCTTATATACCCCTTGGCTCCTCTATATACCACTGAAGTTCAGTTTTGATTCCTAATGCATGGGGAATTAGACCTTAGTCATTAAATAAGAATGTGTTAACTGCGACCCAAATACTTGAATATTTAAGTCAATTGTATCTTCATTAAGATAGAACTATGTAGAGACTTCTGTATTTAGAAAGAAAAAATTCTTAGATGTAATCAAATACAATGGATATAAGATAAACAGCTAAACAGGTTTCCCAAAATGTGTGTATATATATATATACATATGCAACAATGAACAAACAAAAAACCACTTCTCAAAATGTAAGGTAAATGTAGAATGTAAACATGTCTTCAAATTTTATTCCTTGACCTCAAAATGTCAAATACTATGCTCTTAATTCTGGAAAAGTTCACATTTAAAAAATTAACATTATGTTCACTATTAAGACTTGGAATATCCCAGAACTCAAAGAGAATAGATAGCTACCACTGATAAAAAGATAAAAATCCAATTACTCCTGTCACTTAAGAAGAGACAGTATGACTTTAACAGTATCTGGTGAAGTTTGTAGCATTTCCTGGACAAGATTCCCACACATTGTACAAGTGGTAGACAAGTCATTTAATCATTCCTTGAGAAACATAAATAATTATGGATCCATGCAACTCTCATGTACATAGTCAATGACATATACCTGTCACACACACTGGATAGTCCACATCTTCAGCACTCTTATTAAAAGCTAGAAGATCTTATACTTCTATTTGTATCAATTTGGATATTTGGGGGGGGGACTTTATCAGTCACCTGAAATAACCACTTCCTTATGTCCAAGTGACGAGTGCTTACCTTTGGTGGCTGATTTTGTCAGATCGTAAGTTTTTCCTATCCTTTTTGTTTTTGTTTTTAAATTCTTCTTTCATACAATATATCATGACCTCAATTTCCCCTCTCTCTACTCCTTCCAGTAACTCCCTTTTCCCCCAGAGCTACACATCTTTTGTTTCCCTTAGAAAAGAGCAGGCCTCCCAGGGATATCAGCCAAACATGGCATAACAAGTTACAAGACTCGGCACAAAACTCCATAGTCAAGGCTAGACCAAAGCTAGATGTGGCAACCCATTATAAGGAAAAGGGTTCCGAAAGCAGGCAAAAAAGTACCAAAAAAAAAAAAAAAAAAAAAACAAGCTAAACAACCACAACATATATACTGAGGACCTAGGTCACATCCATACAGGTTCCCTGATTGTCACTTAGGTCTCTGTGAGCCCCTATGACCTCTGCTTAGTTAATTCTGTGGGTCGTGTCCTTGTGTGGGTCTCAAAACTTCTGGCTCGTTCAATCTTTCCTCAACCTATTCTGTACCTTTCCTGAACTGCCTAATGTTTGGCTTTGGTCTCTGCTTCTACTCCCATCAGATGCTGAATGAAATCTCTCTGTTGATAATTGGGATAGGCTTTGGTATATGAGTATATCTTTAGAAATCACTTCATTGAATTTCATCTTTTTTGGCCAACATTTTAAATGGCTTATTTCACAAGTTTTAGATTATAAGAATGAGGTGTATATGAGAAGTGTGTGGAGTGAGTTCTGTTCAGGTTCTCTAGGCTACAGGCAGGTAGCAGAGTTTCTTCAGTTCTATCAGCTTCTCATCCAATGCTGCTGCTGCTGAAAAAATGGTTTAGTCTGTTGATGTGCAGCTTAATGATCAGTGCATATGCACTTGAGGACAATCCTTTCATCTTGACTCTATATTGGAATATGAAATCATAGTCACTGTAATTACAATGCCATGATTCCCACTGAATATATTATTTACATATTATTATTATTATTATTTATTATTAAACATTATAGATAAAATAGTATACAATATATTATTAAATATGTTATTTACAATATATTATTAAATATTGATATATGCCAAATTCAATGGGAAAGGGGAGCATGAACATGTCATATTTCAGAAGTCAATTTCTGGGAATCTGTTTTCTCTTTCCACTATGCTTGGGAAGAAGTGACTTTACTCTCAGACCATTTCACTGACTAAGGACTCCATTTTATAATATATTTTTGTTTGTTTGCTTATTTATTTATTTGGTTTTTCAATATAGGGTTTTGTAGGGAGCCGCCATTCTAAGATGGCGCCGACTTCCTGACAGCTTTGCTGTAAACAACTCCATATTTGGCTGTGCTTGCTGGGCTGCGTGCCTCGATGCTTGCACATGCACGTATATGGTAATTTGGCCTTATGTCCTCAGCCTATCCCGTGGCTCCCCGTGCTTGCATTCTGGCGGGATCCAATCACAGATTGACCCGTTCGCTTGGTTCCCTATATAAGCAGCTGCCTTTGGGTTCTTGGGGCCCCTCACCTCCCGCTCTCCCTTAATCAAGAGGCTCTCCAATAAAGTGTGATCTGAGAAGAATCCTTGAATGATGGTCGTTCTTCCTCGCTGGTCGAGGAGCTCGCCACAGGGTTTCTCTGTGTAGCTTTGCACCTTTCCCGGAACTCACTTGGTAGCCCAGGCTGGCCTCAAACTCACAGAGATTTGTCTGGCTCTGCCTCCCAAGTGCTGGGATTAAAGGCGTGCACCACCACCACCCGGCGTGCTTATTTGTTTTTTTTATACAGGTTCTCACCCTCTTTGGCCTAGAACTCACTATGTAGCCCAGATTGGCCTCAAATTCATGGCAATCCTCCTGTCTCAACCCCCTGAAAACTACTATCACAGTAGTATTAAAGGCCCATTAAGGAAAAATTATTACCTTCTAGTCAAGAAATGGACTCTCTGATGTGGATGAACACCTGACTTTCTAGATTGGCATGTTAATCATCTGGCTAATACCTCTCAGCAAGGTTGGCTTATCTTAAGCCGTATAAAGATAGAGGTGGAATAATTATCCATATAATGATGTAAGACAATTTTCCTTCCTAGAATTTCCACCACTTAGCACAGCAGTTTACAAAACTGCTGCCATTTAGCTTATAACTTCACTTACTTATCTGCATTACCATGAAAGCATTTTTCTTTTTTAGTTCTAATAAGAATTTTCTCGTTTCCATTGGAACCTATTCCTAAAATCTTTTACTAAGGAGACTATTAACCCCACGTGGAAAGTTCAAATTCTTTAGTAACATGTGGTGACTCTGTAGGGATGCCCAAAAAAATTTTTTTTCTAGTAAAACTGAGGTTGTAGAAATTCACCACTGTGCCTGGCTTTAATGTATGTGTTTTCATAGCTTTATTTCAAAGAGGGTTTGTGGCAACATCTGTTTGCCAATACAACATGGTATAGTATGTAAATGAAGTTGAAGGGAAAACATGAGTATTTTCCAAAACAGAATTGAGTCTTTGAGTTTAATATCCAAAATGGCTTGTCAAAATTTAATGTTCCTAAGAAGCAGTAGAATGAGCTAAGGGGTTACTCAAGTTCGTTGCAGGCTAATCAACCTGCGTAGGATGTGATTTGGTCATTATACACACAGCCATTTCTGTCACAGATGTAAGGGAGAAACAGCTCCCTTGAGTTCACCAGGGTGCAACCTGTAAAACACATTAGCTTCCTTTCTCCCTTACTTGAAAAGAAGCCATGTGTATACTAGAACTTTTCTCTGAAGTTTCTTTTGTGAGCAGTGGGAAAGATGCCAGACTCTAAGTAAATGTCAAGATCGTGTGGTCCAGGTGAATCTTGAAGCTGTTTTGCTGTGTTTGTTCACTTCCTCCACATCCCCACACATCTCCCACACACACAATGCCTGGGATTGCAGTGCTGAGGACAGCAGACATTTTTCCAGAATTAGATGTCTATAGCTTCTTAGCTCCTTTTGCTATTCTTCACTCCCAGGTGTGCCCTTCTTCTCCAGAATCCTAGTGCTGATTCTTACCTGAGAGAAGAGTAGCAGGAGGCTGATCATGGCACTTGTACTTGGAACTTGTAGATGAGAAAGCAATGTGGTGGGGCCATGAATAATCCTTAAAGTCCAATGATCAATAATTATTTATGATGAGAGAAAACATATTCTTACTGCAAGATTGGGATCTTAGAGTAATAGACTGCAAATACTGTAATCTACCATAAGTCATTTTTACTGCATAAAAATACTATAGAAAGGTTATATATTTTATCAGAGTGTTTTGTTAATAGAACAAAACACATGAAACTGGATAATTTTATAAAGAAAGGATGATTTAATTTATTCACAGACTGGGAGAAGGTGATCAGTTTCATGGATCTGAACCTCTGGTGAAGGTCACTGGTAGGTGGTTATTGTGACAGAGCACATATAGGATGAAGGACACAAGGACAAGCAGGAGCTGGAGAGACACTGGATTTGATAAGTTGAGACTTTCATTACTACATCATGTCATGGATCTTCCCTCCAGAGGTCCAGCAATCCTTTCCCAGCTCAGCAGTGCAACAGTGTAAGGATATGTGACTGGGCCTAGGCTCCTCAAGTTTCCAACACTTCCTTCGTTGCTTTGTGAGGGAAAAGATTGCAACACATAAACTCTGGGGAACAAAACCACATCCAAACAAAACCATAATTCATGTATATACCTGTGAACTTTTATTAGCATCTCGAATTAGGTTTGAAAGGACAGTTCCCTGAAAAAGGTTCAGAGCAGAGACAGGTTCAAATGATGTCTGAGGGAATTATAGCTGCTAAGAGGTAGCTGTATACAGTATATGGTTCTGAATTTGATGCATATATTTTATTTTTCTGTAAAATGGCTGGCATGAGAAGTACTTTTTAAATCAAACAGTAATATGGATGTATGTATGCATACACATCATAAAATAATATATCCCTATGGCATTTCTAATCATCCTTAGTGTTCTTTATCCCACCTCCCATCCTCTCCTGCTACTTTTCCCTCCTTTTCCAATTCCTAAATAAAACCTTCTCCATGTTTAACTCCCATTCACAGCACCTGTATCTACTCTCCCCTTTCTCAAGCTCCCTCTACCTGCTCCCCTGAGTCCTTTTAGATTTTCATGAGGTAGCAGTTTTTGCAGGATATACACTGGCATCTACTCCCATCTAAAGATTTGGAAGCAGGATATGCAAATGAAGGATAACATGGGGCCATTGTCCATCTGGACCTGGGTTACCTTATTCATTATATTTTCTAGTTCCATCCTTTTACCTGAAGAATTTGTGATTTCATTGTACTCAAAAGTGTTATGCAAGCTGCCAGAAAGAAAAGCAGTTGATATAGTCCTAACTAGCTGTAAAGCTTACAAACCACAATAATGGACAGCACAGCAAGACATGCCCACGAGTGCAATAGTTGCCCATATATCTTGAGTTAATCAATAGTCATTTAGTTGGATAGCCTCCCTCCCCCCATAGGAGAGAATCCATGTTTGGTAGTATTTAACTGGCCAACTACTTGTGGTAGATGATGCCACAGACAGGAGAGGAAATCTAGTGCTGCTTTCTTTCACTAGTATAATTCCCTACTGTGTTCTAAAGACTTATGGCTACAGCCACAGATAGTGTACCTGTCCCTTCTCATGAAAGAAACCTTTTTTTTGCAGTGTACACAAAAATGTGAGAATTTCACAACAAGTCAAAGTGCAGAGAATAGCTGACAATGTGGAACCCAGTCCCAGTTGATAAATCAACAACACAACTCCTACATCCAAGACTCAAGGACATCATGAAAGAGGGAGTAGGGAAAAAATAGACCAAAGGACCAGAACATCTACTGTAAGTCAGTGTTTCCTATATATGATAGGGAACTGCACCCACAAAATCATAATGATATGGTCACCTAAAAATCAAAATCACAGTGACAACACCAGCTGACATTCTAACATGGATGAATGATGTCTCACAAGCCTGTATACTTAAATGAAGAGCCATGGGCAATTAATGGGTTAATGGGTACTAAGAGAGGAATAATTATTTTCACCCAGGGACCCTAAGCACATACACATAAGCATTAAATCAATTCAGCATCTCTCTCTCTCTCTCTCTCTCTCTCTCTCTCTCTCTCTCTCTCTCTGTGTGTGTGTGTATGTGTGTGTATAATAATTAGAGAATAAGCTGTGAACTTATCAAGGAGTTATAGGTAAGGAAGAGTTGGAAAAAGCTAGAAGAGGAGAGAAAGGGGAGGAAATGAT